>NC_053022.1:460448082-461048082 GCF_003073215.2 Triticum urartu
CTGTTAATCAAATGACAACTCATGTCTATGGTTAGGAAACATAACCATCTTTGATCAACGAGCTAGTCAAGTAGAGGCATACTAGTGACATTCTGTTTTGCCTATGTATTCACACATGTATTATGTTTCCGGTTAATAATATTCTAGCATGAATAATAAACATTTATCATGATATAAGGAAATAAATAATAACTTTATTATTGCCTCTAGGGCATATTTCCTTCAGTGGCCACCCCGTAAGGCGGTTGGTTCCCTTCTTTCGCCGTAGGAAAGCTAATATCCGGATAGAGATCGTGTTAAAATTTCATCCCAATCGGAGTTACGGATCTCTGGGAATATAAGAAACGGTGAAAGGGTGGAATCTGAGAACGCAGAAACAGAGAGAGACGGAGAGATAGATCCAATCTCGGAGGGGCTCTCGCCCCTCCCACGCCATGGAGGCCATGGACCAGAGGGGAAACCCTTCTCCCATCTAGGGAGGAGGTCAAGGAAGAAGAATAAGAAGAAGAAGAAGAAGAAGAAGAAGAAGGAGGGGGGCTCTCTCCCCCTAGCTTCCGGTGGCACGGGAGTGCCACCGGGGGCCATCATCATCACCGCAATCTTCACCAACAACTTCACCGCCATCATCACCAACTCTTCCCCCCTCTATGCAGCGGTGTAAACTCTCTCTTACCTGATGTAATCTCTACTTAAACATGGTGCTCAATGCTATATATTATTTCCCAATGATGTATGGCTATCCTATGATGTTTGAGTAGATCCGTTTTGTCCTATGGGCTATTTGATGATCAAGATTGGTTTGAGTTGCATGTTTTATTATTGGTGATGTCCTATGGTGCTCTCCGTGTCGCGCAAGCGTGAGGGATCCCCGCTGTAGGGTGTTGCAATACGTTCATGATTCGCTTATAGTGGGTTGTGTGAGTGACTGAAACACAAACCCGAGTAAGGGGGTTGTTGCGTATGGGACAAAGAGGACTTGATACTTTAATGCTATGGTTGGGTTTTACCTTAATGATCTTTAGTAGTTGCGGATGCTTGCTAGAGTTCCAATCATAAGTGCATATGATCCAAGTAGATAAAGTATGTTAGCTTATGCCTCTCCCTCATATAAAATTGCAATAATGATTACCAGTCTAGTTATCGATTGCCTAGGGACAAATAACTTTCTCGTAACAAAAAGCTCTTTACTAAAACTAACTTAGTTGTGCCTTTATCTAAGAAGCCCCTACTTTTTATTTACATAATCTTTATATTCTTGCAAACTTATCCAACAACACCTACAAAGTACTTCTAGTTTCATACTTGTTCTAGGTAAAGCGAACATCAAGCGTGTGTAGAGTTGTATCGGTGGTCGATGGAACTTGAGGGAATATTTGTTCTGCCTTTAGCTCCTCGTTGGGTTCGACACTCTTACTTATCGAAATTTTTTGCGATCCCCTATACTTGTGGGTTATCACCCACTGCCATGGGAGGGTAGGACAAAAGATGTCATGCAAGTTCTTTTCCATAAGCACGTATGACTATATTCGGAATACATGCCTACATTACATTGATGAACTAGAGCTAGTTTTGTGTCACCCTAGGTTATGACTGTTACATGATCGATCGCATCAGGCATAATTCTCCATCACCAATCCAATGCCTACGAGTTTTTCCTATATTGTTCTTCGCTTATTTACTTTTCCGTTGCTACTGTTACAATCACTATAAAACCCAAAAATATTACTTTTGCTACCGTTACCTTTTGCTATCATTACCACTACTATCATATTACTTTGATACTAAATACTTTTCTGCAGATATTAAGTTTCCAGGTGTGGTTGAATTGACAACTCAGCTGCTAATGCTTGAGAATATTCTTTGGCTCCCCTTGTGTCAAATCAATAAATTTGGGTTGAATACTCTACCCTCGAAAATTTTTGTGATCCCCTATACTTGTGGGTTATCAGAGACCACCCAGGAGTGAGGTGGCTTGGTCCCCGGTCGTTGTCTGCGGTTGTTTCAGAATAACACGCTTAACGAGATTTGGATATTTGACCTGAGTTGGTCTTTTGGCCTATACGCACTAACCAACTACGTGGGGATAGTTATGGGCACTCGGCGTCGTAGTACCAGTCGAAGCTCTTCAGACGTCAGCGACTGAGTGGAGCGCGCCGGGTTAGACCACATAAAGCACCTACTTTTGTAAAGTCTGCTCACCGACTATGTTCGCAACATGCAGAGTGCAAAGGGCGATGGACCCAAGACCACTGCGCGCTTAGGATTTAGACTGGCGTGCTGACCTCTGTTGGGTCTAGGTAGGGTTGCGATGTGTTGATCTTCCGAGGCCGGACATGACCCACAAAAGTTTGTCTGGCCAGAGGGATCGAGCATGTAGGGCAATGTGGTGCACCCCTGCAGGAAAGTTTATCTATTCGAATAGTCGTCTCCATGTTAACAGGACGCTTGGAGTTGTATTCCGACAACTTACAACTAGAACCGGATACTTAATAAAACACACCCACATAAGTGCCAGATACAACTTGGTAATCGCTCTCTCACAGGGTGACGAGGAGAGGATCGTCGGGTAGGATTATGCTATACGATGTTATTGATGCTATACTTGCTACTCTCTTCTATATACTTCAAGATGAAGGCTGCCAGAAGCGTACTCTTCGATAGGACTAGCTATCCCCCTCTTACTCTGGCATTCTACAGTTCAGTCCACAGATACTACCCATTTCATTGATATTGATGCATATGTAGTGTAGATCATTTCTTGCGAGTACTTTGGATGAGTACTCACGGTTGCTTTGCTCCCTCTTTTCCTCCTTTTCCATTCTTCTCGGATGTCGCAACCAGAAGTTGGAGCCTAGGAGCCAGACGCCATCGTCGACGACGACTGCTACTACCCCGAGGGTGCCTACTACTACGTGCAGGCCGCTGACGACCAAGAGTAGTTTAGGAGGATCCCAGGCAGTAGGCCTGCACCTCTTCGATCTGTATCCCTGTTTGTGCTAGCCATCTTATGGAAACTTATTTAACTTATGTCTGTACTCAGATATTGTTGTTTTCGCTGACTCGTCTGTGATCGAGCTTATGTATTTGAGCCCTTGAGGCCCCTGGCTTGTAATATAAAGCTTGTATTATTTTATTTGTGTATAGAGTTGTGTTGTGACATCTTCCCGTGAGTCCTTGATCTTGATCGTACACATTTGCGTGTATGATTAATGTACGATTGAATCGAGGGAGTAACACTAGAGCTCCAAATATGTTGTGCATACGATGATCTATGGGACCAGCAAAGACCCCTTTGCGGTTTGACTGGGGAGATCGGCGAGCACAAAGAGCAGAACTAGGAGAACACACGAAGTTTACCTAGGTTCGGGCCTCTATGAAGAATAAAACCCTACTCGTACTTTAGTATATTGGATGTATGAACACAAGTACAAGGGAGCGCAATTCCGGCAAGGTTGCACGGAAGTACAGCTACACGCGTGGTCATGCAAAGTGTCAAACTTTGTAAAGGTAGCCATGTGCCTCCTTTCATAGGGAAAGGGGTCACCATAGTGGCAAAACAGTCTTTGCACAAGGTAAATAGTGGCTACAGTGCCACACACCTAACTCTGACGAGTTAGGACAAAAGCATTAGGTGCATCGTGAGGTGTCTTGTGGATGGAGCTCCCCGACAAGGGTCGCCTCTCCTTCTATGTCATTCGCCTATCTGCCTCTTATTATCTTGACACGATCCTGGGACGGGTGTCATTAAAGTTGTGTCTTTGGCGGCGAGCTGACATGTGCCCAGACAAGACTCACCTACCCACCTGCCCGCTCGACATCTACACGACAAATGACAACCTGATCGATGAGGTGGAGTGGTGGCAAGGTAGTGGGATTCTTACTGCGCTCGGAGCTTGCCAGGTCTTTGCTTGCTTGCCAGCAAGGATCTTGCCAGTGTCTTGATCTTCAAGTACTAATCTTAGTACTTCTCAATCATCTTCCTTGAAGTCTTCTTCATAGCATTATTAACTAAGTGTAGAACTTGTTACCACATTCCTTCGGCAAGACTTGGCACCAAGAAAGCTATTACTGTTTGTGCACAAGTCCGGGGTACTGAAGTACCTAAACTTTAGTACACTGATATGTCTCCAACGTATCTATAATTTATGAAGTATGCATGCCATGTTTACAATAGTTTCATATGATTTTAGTATGATTTGATTAGAACTAACCCGGACTGACATTGTTTTCAGTAGAACTGCCGGTGTTGTTTTTGTGCAGAAATAAAAATTCTCGGAATGTGATGAAAATCAACGGAGAATTTTTCTGGAAATATAAAAAATACTGGAACAAAAATCTATCGGAGGGGAGTCCCGTGGGCCCCACGAGGGTGGGGGCGCGCCCACCCCCCTAGGCGCGCCCCTGTGCCTCGTGGACTACCCGTGGGGCCCCTGACTTGTTCTCGACGCCAACCTCTTTTATAAATACCCAAACCTCCAGAAATTAACCTAGATCGGAAGTTCCGCCACCGCAAGCCTTTGTAGCCACGAGAAATCAATCTAGGCCCTCTCTGGCACCCTGCCGGAGGGGGCCATCATCACCGGAGGCTATGGAGGAGGATCCCGGAGGGGCCATCATCACCATGAAGGACAAGGACCAGAGGGAGAACCTCTCCCCATCCAGGGGGAGGCCATGGAGGAGGAAGCACAAGGGGGAGAACCTCTCCTCCTCTCTCTCGGTGGCACCGGAGTGCCATCGGGAGGGGAATCATCGTCGCGGTGATCGTCTTCATCAACATCACCATCATCATCAACATCCTCATCTCTTTTACACGGTCCACTCTCCCGCACCCCGCTGTAATCCCTACTTGAACATGGTGCTTTATGCCACAAATTATGATCCAATGATGTGTTGCCATCCTATGATGTTTTGAGTAGATATCCTTTATCTTTGGGTTGATTGCTGATCTAGATTGATATGAGTTGTATGTTTTATATTGGTGCTGTCCTATTGTGCCCTTCGTGTCGTGCAAGCGTGAGGGATTCCCGTTGTAGGGTGTTGCAGTACGTTCATGATTCGCTTATAGTGGGTTGCTTGAGTGACAAAAGCATAAACCCGAGTAAGGGGGTTGTTGCGTATGGGATAAAGGGGACTTGATGCTTTAATGCTATGGTTGGGTTTTACCTTAATAATCTTTAGTAGTTGCGGATGCTTGCTAGAGTTCCAATCATAAGTGCATATGATCCAAGAACAGAAAGTATGTTAGCTTATGCCTCTCCCTCATATGAAATTGCAATGACAACTATCGGTCTTGTTAACAATTGCCTAAGAAAATTCCACACACCGATCCATCATTATTCCACACTCGCTATTTATAATATTTAGTAATATATTCTAACTTTATGATAACAGCACCTACTTTTATATTTTATCTCTCCGATACCATGCAAAGTTATCTTCTTCATACCCACAACGTAGTTTTATTTATCGTTTCTAGTTGGAAGCAAACGTTCGGTGTACGTAGAGTCGTATCAGTGGCAGATAGGACTTGGGAGAATATTGATCTTACCTTTAGCTCCTTGTGGGTTCGACACTTCATACTTATCACTTCCACCTTTGAAAATTGCTACGATGATTCCATGCACTTGGGGATTATCATACACCAACAGATCCAATTGGGGAAATTGGGACTCACGTGCATGCCCTCACCGCGGTGCCATGTACTGGTTGAACGGCGTGCCGTGGCTGAGCGTGTTGTCGATGAACTTATCGAAGGTGCCCTCATAGATGACGCATATCTCGAGGGGGCCGATGGAGTAGTCGGTGACGCGGCATTGCCAATGCACGTTGTTGTAGCTCTCACACCCGGTCTGTAGGCAGCGGGACAAGGACCGACTAGGTGGCATGATTGATCTTGTTTTGCGAATACGCATTTTAGCTTCACCTCCTAGACATTGATTGTTGGCTCTTCGGAATCTGTACCTTTTTTCTTTTCCTTTTCTTGCACTTGGGCTTGTTCATGCGGTTATGCCAACAGACCTTATTTTACACATGACAACCCACGACAATCTTGCATCAAAGGCTTTTTCACACTATGTAGCTGAACGCTCCGTGTCGTAAAAGAAAGGGGTGGTGTAACACTCAACATGCGGTTCTAGCCCGAACGCAGACTTACAAGTCTCGCTAAGGATAGAAGCGCATATTAGTAATGCCCCAACATTTGACTAATATCATACACGCAAGTGTCACATATCTGTAACAAGGATGACATCACAACAAATACGACATCAACTGAAGAGATGAAAATACAAGAGTAGTAGTATGGCATACAAATGTCAAACATAGGCACACAGCCAAATCACCAATCAGAGGTCACATGACCCAACAACACATTCCAAGCATCAATTAGAAGGCAAAATCCAAGTAGCGGATTAGAAGCAAATTGGTCTAAAGAGGGCCCCCAATAAATAAAGCAACGTCCACCCTGCTAATCCCAGGCGCCAACTGGGATACCATCCTATAATCGACGATGAAGAAGAAGAACTCTAAATAGAAGATACATCGCTCTCATGTTAGAGCATCACTTTACATGTAACTGCGCCTGATGTTGCTGCAGTATCCGTAAGTCATTGAGACTCAACAATAACATTACCAAGGATATCAAGACTAACAATACTTAATGGGTTGGATATGGTTAAGTGGTGAGGATTGCAGCAGACACTAAGCATTTGTAAACCATCTAGTCCTATGAGTACTAGAAGAGTAATTCCTACGCATAAGGGCGCACAACTAGAATAATCAATAAGTGATCCTAAACACCAACCTAGGAGTCATTCATAATTCCACTGTGTCCACTTCTTGATCCCGATCTCACAAGAAGTGACAATCACGATACGCACACGGTTGGCAAGTTTTAGTTGTTAGTTTCAGTTCTCTACAATCGGATGTTACAAATTTTCAAGTCGCCATATAACCGCGGGCACGGCTTTTCGAAAGATTTAACTCTATAGGGATGCTCCAACTCATCCATTATAAAGTATGATATGCACATCCGTTCCTCCCAATTCAGGACCATGACAGCCTAGATTGGTTCAAAGGAGTCGGAAGCATCAAGTCCTCCACCTAAGGTAAAACTAGTCCAACAAGGCCACTCGGCGTGTCGACCCCACTTCAGAGCCACACACACTCTTACCGGACGCTACCGGATGAGCAAAGCTTTCGGTTAGCTGAAACCCTGGTTTCCCAGAGGCGCCTCAAGGTGCTCTGTTTCGGACCATTTCTGAAAGCATTTTTGAAAGGCTGGCTTGTTATTTTCCCCCAAACCTCATGAATGTGATTTCACCACCAATATCTTCACACACTCAGAAAAGTAAGCAATGTTTGCTGTAAAAAAATATACTGTTTATAGCAAAAGCATTTGAGCTCGGGATAATAAGGACACTAGCTCCAATCTTTCTCTGTACTTAATCTTCACTATCCGTTTAACCTAGTTTTCTGTAAACAAATCTTAGGCGGCCTCTACTTTTCTTATAGCTAGACTACGTGACTCCTAAGAGATTTGTGGATTGAGCCTTCACCAACTAATGACTCTATTTCTCGAATTTAAACTACTACTGCTAGCTAGCACACCGCTAACACTTTGGTTGCTCGTTGCAAACATGAGACGTCTACACTCTAGGCATCAATCAGCCGAGCTGCTTTGTTAGCATCCATGATCAGCGGGAGTTCTGTAGGATAAGGCCACAACAACGGTACGAACAGGATATGTTCGCCAGACAAGCAAATCCAGGCCGAGCAAATATCATTTCCAGCATTTCACTTCTCACCGCTAAATCACCCCTGTACTTGCCGTTAGGAGCCACACACACTTCGACATTTTGCAAAAAATGTGAGAAACCATGGGCGCGAAGTCTTCCCTTATTTTCACGACGCATCTGGCCGGGAACAAGCAGATCGTGATACGATCCCTAGTGGGCGATCAACTTACTTAATCTCGTGGCCGAGAGGGGCACCGAACATATTCTACGCCGCGGCAAAAAGGATGGTCGAGAACCTGTGGGGTACAAACACCCGAGGGCCTCCCTTGAGCGTACAGTACAGTATCATCCAGCCAAGCCATGCATGCATGAAAAATGCCAGAAACACGTTGTACACCCTAAAGCCAGCCCTGCCCACCCCTATAAATACCATTACCATTGGACACACTTGAACACACCATCACAACAAGTTTAACCCCATCTCTTGTCTCTTGACATAACACTTTATAGCCCCGAACTTGTCTCGTGACTCTCTCTTGCAAGGGGAGAGGAGACCAAGTAGAGGAGGCTATTTTTGCAAAGGTAAGAAATCTCAATGCATGCATGCATGCACTGTGGCGATCCTATCTTATCTTAAGGTGCATGCCGCGCATGTTTGTTACTCCATCGCCTCCTTAGCTTAGATATTTGATGATCTTGCGTGGTGGCATGCATGCACATGCGTGCAGGTGCATGTGTCATCGTTTTCAATCGGGCCGTGTGTAACAACTTGCTAGCTAGCTAGGCGCGCTGTTCTCGCTGACCAATGCAGCTATAGCTGTAGTGAGGAGACAGGGCAAGAGGCAAGTTGACATGTGTGCCCGTAGGAGATAGAGGAGGGGGAGGAGGGGTCCAACCATTACACCGATCGGCCACGTTTTTTCCCTTCGTGCCACTAGCTAGAGGAGCCTCGCGTGGTCCATTCTTCTGCAAAAACCCTGGCCATCAATTCAGCAAAATATTTTAGCTGAGCAAATTTGTTTTTCTTTTAAATTGGATTTTTTTTTCTTAGATAGCCCAAGGTCTCTCTCTCACACACACACACCAGAGATATGTACCAATAAACGACAAGTTTGCATGCTACACCCATGCATGCATGCACGCCACTTGATCTCCGAACCGTCGTACATCTACACATGCGATCGGCCCAAGTGGGCGAGAGACACGCTATGACATATTCCTCTTCACATAATAGAGGCATCAGGCAATGCTCTACCAGCCCCTAACATCGGTTTCAACTTAAAGATCGCCGAGAACAGATGCTAAATACCCTTGGTGTACGCTACAAAATTCCCTAGCTCAGCGTCCCCACCTCCTCGAGCCCAGACCCGGATGAACGAACACCCACCAACCTTCCAGGCAGGCGCCTATAAATCGCCGCCCCCGCTCTTATCTCTTCCTCACACTGCACTCGCTCACCCCCGCCCACTATACGACCTCGGTCGGTCTAGTGGAGCGGTAAACCGGCCGCCTTTGAATTCCACCCCGCGAGCAGTCTTGGCGCTCTCCGCGTCCCGCTCACTAGCCGGCAGCCACCCTCCACACCTTGGTTGACGCTATATATTGTAGTCGCGGTGCTACTTACCTGAGGTACAACGAGATACCGATCGGCCTGTACTGTGTGCTCTAGCTGTGATCTCACTGCTCGATCGGGCGTTGTGGCTGGTGCAGAGATGGGGGAGAACGGCGTGGGCAAGAACTACTACCTGCAGGGGGGCGCGGCGGCGGCGGCCATGGAGGTGTCCTCCGTGGAGCACGGCCAGGCTGGCGGCTCCAAGTGCTACGACGACGACGGCCGCCTCAAGCGCACCGGTAAGGAAGAAAGAAAGATGCTACTGCGATCATGTGGTACGGCCGCCTCAAACGTGCGCGACGGGACAAACTGACGTGGACTTTTGGTGTGCCGCAGGGACGATGTGGACGGCGAGCGCGCACATCATCACGGCGGTGATCGGGTCCGGGGTGCTGTCGCTGGCCTGGGCCATCGGGCAGCTCGGCTGGGTGGCCGGCCCCGCCGTCATGCTGCTCTTCTCCCTCGTCACCTACTACACCTCCTCGCTGCTCTCCGACTGCTACCGCTACGGCGACGAGACCACCGGCAAGCGCAACTACACCTACATGGACGCCGTCAACGCCAACCTCAGTACGTCTGCATGCCTCCTACTGTTCACCCGAGCTCGCGTAATTCGCAGCTACATGCATGCATGCATGCAGAGCAGAGCTCACTCTGCTTCTCTCTCTTGCCGTTCCGTCGAGCAGGTGGCATCAAGGTCCAGCTCTGCGGATTCCTGCAGTACGCCAACATCGTCGGCGTCGCCATCGGATACACCATCGCCGCCTCCATTAGCATGCTGTGAGCACCCAAAACTTTCTGCAACCATGGTCTTGATCTGTGCTAGCTGGTGAACGTGAACTTACCGTCGCTTGTGAACTGTATGATGCAGTGCGATCAAGAGGGCCAACTGCTTCCACGTCAAGGGGCACGTGAACCCGTGCCACATCTCGAGCACGCCCTACATGGTCATCTTCGGCGTGGCGCAGATCTTCTTCTCGCAGATCCCGGACTTCGACCAGATCTCCTGGCTCTCCATCCTGGCCGCCATCATGTCCTTCACCTACTCCGCCATCGGCCTCGGCCTCGGCATCGTCCAGGTGGTCGCCAACAAGGGCGTCAAGGGCAGCCTCACCGGCATCAGCATCGGCGCCGTCACGCCCATCGACAAGGTCTGGCGGAGCCTCCAGGCGTTCGGCGACATCGCCTTCGCCTACTCCTATTCGCTCATCCTCATCGAGATCCAGGACACCATCAGGGCGCCGCCGCCGTCCGAGGCCAAGGTCATGCGCCGCGCCACCCTCGTCAGCGTCGCCACCACCACGCTCTTCTACATGCTCTGCGGCTGCATGGGCTACGCCGCCTTCGGCGACGACGCACCCGGGAACCTCCTCACCGGCTTCGGCTTCTACGAGCCCTTCTGGCTCCTCGACATCGCCAACGCCGCCATCGTCGTCCACCTCGTCGGCGCCTACCAGGTCTACTGCCAGCCCCTGTTCGCCTTCGTCGAGAAGTGGGCGCAGCAGAGGTGGCCCAAGTCAGGGTTCATCACCGGAGAGATCCAGGTCCCGCTCGTCTCCTCCGGCTTCAAGCTCAACCTCTTCCGCCTGACGTGGCGGTCGGCGTTCGTGGTGGCGACGACGGTGGTGTCGATGCTGCTGCCCTTCTTCAACGACGTCGTCGGCTTCCTCGGCGCCATCGGGTTCTGGCCGCTCACCGTCTACTTCCCCGTGGAGATGTACATCGTGCAGAAGAAGATACCCAGGTGGAGCTCGCAGTGGGTGTGCCTACAGCTGCTCAGCCTCGCCTGCCTCATCATCACCATTGCCGCCGCCGCCGGCTCCATCGCCGGGATAATGTCCGATCTAAAGGTCTACAAGCCGTTCTCCACAACTGACTGATCTATGCTTGGCCGTCGCATGAATGCACAGATCCTCATGGACAGAATATGCCTAAAAGCTCTAATTAATTAATCAACCAATTATCACGTGTTCACTAAAAATTACATGTTCAAGTAATTGTTGCTCTAAACGGCCGGTGTACCAGTACCACCGGTGCTGCTGATTTCATTTTCCTTTGTTTGCCATCCGTCGTGTTAACTGAAAACGGTAGAGGGAACCAAAATAGTGTACTTCCAAAGTGGTGTGATTGTAAGTACGTTAATGAGAAACGAATGTTCTCATGATAACTACTTGAGTGGTATTAAGATCATTATCCAGATGAGCCTGAATTTCTTCTTGCTACACTTTTTCGAATGGTGCGGCCTTTTTTTAGAGAGAGAGGGAGAGAGAGAGAGAATTTTCTGATCTATTCATAATCAAACATGCTAGTACAAAGAAGACTGGTGCAGCCTTGACATTATGTATCTCGTTAACCGGTTTTCTCATAATTAATTGGAAACTCTATTATCTTTGCACCACTCTGTTGGTTGCTCGGAAAACATGGACTTCGATTTGCGATCATGCGCAACTTTCTTAGACTAGCCACAGTGGGAGTAACTTCAGCAGTAATATCGGGTCCAACTCAGCAAATTTGCTTATGTGGCAATGAGTTAATGAGGAGAGAGCTAGTTATAGTAGTAACTTAGCTAGTTACTGTAACATCACATGTCCCAATGCAATATGAGTCTATAACCTAATAAATAAATCTTTGCATGTTACCACACTTAAGTTACTATCCACTATGAAGTTAGTAACTTAGTCTAGGGATATGTGTATGTTACTAGTGTATGTTACTCTCCATTGTGGCTAGTCTTAAGGAGAAAAACATTTGACAAAGGCTATATTTTATTTGACGAGTAAGGCTGGTCATAGTGGGGAGTAACTTAGACTAGTGTCATGCATATGACACTAGTCTTTGTTACTACCTTCATAGTGCAAAGTAACATACAAGTAGTATCATAGATGATTGCATTTATTACATTATAGACTCATTTTGCTTTGGTTTGCGTTATGTTACAGTAACATATTATGTTACTCCAAACACCTCTCTCTCATTAACTATATGCCACATAAGCAAACTTGTCTTGGAATGCGCTATGTTATTTGCTTAGTTACTCCCACTATGACCAGCCTAAGGCAGGAGCTCCGCCGATTTCATTAAGAGAGAAAAAACAAATACATAGTTGGTCGGTTTATAAGAAAAAAACAAGATGAAAGCTAGCAAACAAAATCAAAATTAAAAGTATGTTTTTGGTCCCTCAAATTTACCGAAAGTTTAGATCACGTCCCTCAAAAAAATTGTGTGACATTTAGTCCCTCATCTTTCAAAAATGGATAAATTTTGTCCAAAACCGGACTAGAGAGGAAAACCAGTCCCATGGTGTTGGTTTTCTCTATCCTCACATGTACAAACTATAGGCAGTTTCTTATGCTTTTGATGCTTTTGATGTTTCTCATATGTACAAACTATAGGAGTAAATCTATTCAACACCCTCAAGCCCACGAAGACCCAATGTCGACTAGTGCAGATTTTTTCCATTGCACAACCCATATCATACACGGAGATGCAAACCGTCACCTTGCGATGGTGTGTGATAGGGGGTGCTCGCACACTATACCGGATATCTGTGTACGATAGGGGAACCCATCTCACACGATAGGCGTGGAGGAAACGTGTGTAATGTTACGAGCTATCACACATATTTAGCCAGAACTTTACGTGTGAGATAGATTGTACATCACACATGATTATTATCTTGGTATCGTGTGTTGTTATATACCCCCTTGAACGTTTCTGGAGAAGCACAATTGTGTGGGATGATTGTATTCATTGCACATGATTCGTTGGATGGACGTGTGTGTTGGTCCATCCATCACACATGCTGCCTATGTCACAGTTGTATGTGCTGATTCATTCATCGCACACGTTGTATGTGTCACAATCGTGTGTGTTGTATGTGTTCATTGTGCATGCTCTCTTATACGCAACCATGTGAAATGCAATGAACAATAGCATCCACACAATGAGTTTTATTTTCTCATTATCTAATCCCTGGCCATGCAAAAGCAAATTCACATTTCATATGCAACAAATGTTCACCACAAAAACAAATGTTCACCACAATTTCATATCCAACAGACAACACATTGCAGGCTTGATGTTGATTTGGGTGCGGCTTCCGGCCCGTCCTCTGTTGCGGCTTCTCCCAGTCGCGCTCGTCCTGTTCCTGTGCGCTCGCCTGCGTCTACGGCCCGCAAGAGCGGCCACGTCTCCAACAGCGGCAAGCGGGTGGTCGATCGGGCGGCTCGGCGTGCTGCGGCTCGGGATCTGCCTCCTTCAGGTTCGTCCCCAGCCCCTCCCCCCCCCCCCCCCGGCTGCCTCTCCTATGCGTTTAGTTCTTCCTTCTCAAACTGATGATCACTTGCTCAAAATTCTAGATGATGTTGGTATTTGCTTAGATTCTAGCATGGGTTCCCCCTCATCTATTCTTGGTGTTATTAGGGCAAATGAAATTTCCCAGGCTGATATTGCGAAAGCCAAGGAGATTCGGGTGGGTTCGGGCGCTCCTCCGGTTGTGGCCGGTGGGGATGAGGGGGGAGTTCACAGGTGTCAAGCTCCCTCAGTGACTTCTATTCGTGTGACAAGGAAGCGTGCTAAATCCTGCATGGCGCGAGCAGGTCGAGTCTCCGTATCAAAAACCTATCTTTTAGATTAAGGCCCTATTCTGGAATATTCATGGTTTCAGCGCTAGGGGGTGCAGGGACCAACTTAAAGACCTGGTCCGATCCGAAAACGTAGAATTTATTGGCCTTGTCGAGACTATCAAATCTTCCTTTTCCTCCAACGAATTATCGGGCATTGCTGGGATAGACATATTCCATTGGAACTATGTGGCCTCGGCTGGGCACTCCGGTGGTCTTCTGCTTGGTGCCAAAAAAGATACTTTTGATTTTGTGGCTTTCGACCATGGCATTTTTTGGGCTAGCATGGTGGTTTCTCTGCGATCCCTCAACTCCTTGTTGGAGATCATGGTGGTTTATGGTCCGGCTGACCACGCGATGTCTTATGCCTTCCTGGATGAGATTAGTATAAAATTGAATCATGCTAGCTACCCCTCTTGATCGGGGGCGATTTTAACATGCTCCGTTTTCCTTCTGACAAGAGCTCGTCCAACTTCTCTTGGCCCCTGGCTGATGCTTTTAATGCTTTCATTAGGGACACGGCTATTCATGAGATTCCTAGGGTTGGAGCCCGTTTCACTTGGTCTAACCATCAAACTCCCCCTATTCGCTCTGTTCTTGATAGGGTTTTTGTTTGCCCTAGGTGGGATTCTTTATTCCTCCGGGTCAGTCTTAGAGCCCTGCCTGTGTTGGCTCTGATCATACCCCCTTGATTCTAGATGATGGTTTGCGCTCAGTGGGTTTCCCGAGATTCCAGTTTGATGCTTCATGGCTACAAGTGGAGGGTTTTAATGAGTTGGTGGCTCAAAAGATCCTGTCTTTCCTGTCCTCTACTCGTCGCTCTTTTGGCCCCATGGATGACTGGCATCAATGCTCCTATTTTCTGCGTCGATTCCTTAGAGGCTGGTCTAAAAATCACTACGTTGAGTCAAGGCGTGACAAAGCTAGGTTGGTGGCTCAAATTGGTGTTTTAGATGAACGCGCCGATAGTTCTGGGCTGTCCTCGACTGAATGGCAAACTCGGTATGGTTTAGAAGAGGCGCTACTGGGCATTCATAGGCAAGAGGAAGTGTATTGGAAACAGCGTGGTAATATCAACTGGACCTTAAAGGGTGACTCTCCTACGTCTTACTTCTTTGCGATTGCTAACGGCAGGCGCCAGAGATGCATTATTGATAGCCTTGTGATAGACGGCGTCAGGGTCTCTGACCCCTCGGTGATTATGCGTCACGTGGTTGATTTCTTCTCTAACCTCCTAGCTGATAAACCCGTGGTAGGCTTTAATTTGGCCTCGTCCTTTTGGTCTTCTCTGGACCAGCTTTCGTTCGCTGATAATGAGAGTTTGCTGACCCCTCCCACGGAAGAGGAAATTTTCGAGACGATACGCACTGGCAACCCGAATGCGGCCTCTGGGCCTGACGGCTTTTCCATTCCTTTCTTCCGGCAATTCTGGCCTCAGCTAAAGGGCTTAATTATGGCTATATCTCAAGGCTTTTGGTTGGGGACGGTTGACATGTCCATACTTAACTATGCAGTTCTCACCCTCATCCCTAAAGTCAAAGGTGCTGACTTGATCTCCCAATTTAGACCCATTGCTTTGATTAACAATTTTGCTAAGATTCCTGCCAAGGGGATGGCTACTAGGATCTCTCCGATCGCCCATCGGGTTATTAGCCCCTTTCAATCCGCATTCATTAAGGGTAGATTCATTCTAGACGGGGTGCTTTGCCTACATGAGATAATCCATGACCTTCACTGTAAGAAAACCAAGGATGTGGTCCTTAAACTTGATTTCGAAAAGGCGTATGACTTAGTCAGCTGGAGTTTTCTCCGCCAGGTTCTGTTGGCCAAGGGCTTCGATGGTTCGGTGGTCCACCGCCTGATGCAACTGGTTTTTGGTGGGCACACGGCGGTGTCTGTCAATGGCCAGACCAGTAATTTCTTTGCGAACGGTAGGGGCCCGAGGCAAGGAGATCCGGCGTCTCCCTTGCTCTTCAATTTTGTGGCTGATGCTTTATCTCACATTCTCTCCCGTGCTGCGGCTGCTGACCACATCTCGCCGGTTAGCTCCCACCTTATTCCTAATGGCATCTCTCATCTTCAGTATGCGGACGACACCATCATTATGGTCGAACTTAATGATAATTCCATCACGAATCTGAAATTCCTTCTCCTCTGCTTTGAAGCCTTGTCGGGCCTTAAAATCAATTTTTCTAAAAGTGAGGTCATGGTGACTGGGGTATCTGCCTCAGAAGCGCAGAAGGTCGCCCATCTCTTGAACTGCTCGCTAGGATCCTTTCCTCTCCAATATTTGGGCCTACCCATCTCCCCGCTTAAGCTTTTGGCCAAAGAGTTTGCTCCGGATGTGACTAAAGTCGGCAATAGAGTTTTGCCGTGGCGAGGGCGTTATAACTCTCAGGCGGGCAAGGTCGCCCTTACCAACTCCTGCCTTTCCTCTCTCCCGATGTTTCTAATGGGCTTCTATCTTCTGTCTGAAGGGACCCACGCGGGCTTTGATAAGCACAGGGGTGCCTTTTACTGGAACTCCTCCGATAACAAACGAAAATATAGGATGGTCAAGTGGGACCTCATTTGCAGACATAAGAACATGGGGGCCTTGGCATCATTAACACCAGAATCATGAATAAGTGCCTTTTGTTAAAATGGTGGTGGAAGATTATGACCCTTGATGATCGTCCTGCTTAGCTTAACCTTCTTGAAGCTAAATACTTTTCCTCCTCGAGCCCTATGTTCGCTTCCTCTTCTGGTGGTTCTCAATTTTGGCGCCAGCTTGTTAGTATTAGATTGGTGGGTAGATTTACGCGGTTTTGGTTAGATTGGTGGGTTGGGGAAATTCGTTGTTCACCCTGGTGAAATTCGTTGTTCGTAATGGCAAATCTACGCGGTTTTGGTTAGATTGGTGGGTTGGGGACACTACTCTTGCGGTGGCTCACCCGTATCTGTTTTTGTTTTGTGCTAACCCCGAGATCTCTATCTCTGAGCTCTCGGCTCAGGGTTGGGTTTTAGATTTGCGGCGCTCTCTTTCTCCTGTGGAGTTGAAAGAATGGCAACGCCTTACTGCCTGCTTCCCCCTGCTCTTGGTGGAAGAGGACTCCGTTTTTTGGCCCCACTCCTCTTTGGGCCGTTTTTCTGTTAAGTCGGCGTATTCGCATCTCATCGCTGGTGTTCGCTCTGATAAGTTTAAGCTTATTTGGTCTGCCCGCATACCTCCTAAGATCAAAATCTTTCTTTGGCAAGCTTTTCGTCGCAAACTTCCTGCGGCTGAACAGATTAAAAAGAGGAACGGGCCGGGTTCTGATAGCTGTCAACTGTGCGGCGCCCTAGAGGATACAGAATATATCTTTTTCCAGTGCTCTTTGGCTAAATTCATTTGGACTTGCATTAGGCTTTGGCTGCCCGTTTCTTGGAACCCTTCCTCTTTTGAGGATCTTCGGCGATGTATCAATTCTCTAGCAGGCCGGTCTAAGCGGGTTTTCATGGTGGGCTGGGCAACGATTTGTTGGTCGTTGTGAACTACTAGAAACAAGTTCATTATTGAACACATTTTTCCGGCTAACCCTGTCAGTTGCTTATTTAAAACTAATATCTTTTTGCAGCAGTGGAGATCATTGACTAAGGATGGGGACCTTGAGGCTTTCGACGATATGCTATCCAAAATGAAATCTACGGCTTCTTCTCTACTGCGGTGGTCTAGGAGGACGGTTTCTTAGGATTTCGTTTGCTCGTTTGGCTAGCCTACGTGCCATGATAGGCTGGATGCCTTGTACCCATACTTTCTAGTTGTGCGGTGTTAAACTTATGTGGTCTATTCTGGTGGTTGTGACTCTACCTGGTGGCTTTATCTATAAAGTCGGGCTCTCGCCTTTTATCTAGAAAAAAAACAGACAACACATTTCTTATTTTCACCACAAAAATTCCAATTGAGTTGGCAGCATGACATGCTTACCTAGGATGAGTTGGCGGCGGTTTAGCACAGCGCACGTGAGGCAGCAGCACCACGGGAGCACTACGACTACGAGGCTATGTCCAGAGACATGATCGACGTGTGCATGAGAGAAATACCACGTTACATGGCGATTGACCAAGGTAGAAATTCATACGCAAAACAGTTTTGCTAAGTCTAAGTCGACCGTGACTTGGTTATTTTTCAGTTGATGCTATATTTGTTCGATCTTGCATGGAGATCCATGCAAAATTTCTTTTAGCTTTTTTTTTATATACTAGTATGTTACTTGACTGAAACTTGGTTAAATCTCAGTCAACTGAAATCTAACCTCACCCAACGCAAAAAGATCGATCCACCGAGGCGTTTCTGACCATACATATTCACCAACGGTTGATTCCCGAGGAGTCAAAATCGAGTCGCCACCACCCACCAGTGCCGGTACGGTCATCCGGGTCCGGCGACCGCCTGACTGCGCCCCCGCCCAATAGCTCGTACGGTCGCACTCGCTTCCGGGGGGCTGATCACCGCCATCTTAATCTGAACGTGATGCACGCGCACATGAATTCCACAGCAAGTTTTCATCGTCGGCGACGCGTCACCATATCCATTTCTCGCGCGTGTGATCGATCATGGCCACATTTCGAATTTGAATGGGGCTTTACCGCGCGTGGGCAGCAGTAGCATGCAAGTCACCGTCGGAGAATATCCAAATCCATCTCCTGAGGATTTGACGTGGCATCAACAACCCACTTACTTAAAGCCAAACCTCGATCGTCCCCGACCTTGAGCACTAGCCCTCGTCCAGTCCCATATCACCTCCTCATCCTTGCGCAAAGTCGATGTACGGGCGCTGCACCTGCACTGATCCTATCCAAAGTTGATGGTGGTTTAATACTTTAATCAAATCAATGGCACGAGTAGACGGCGAGTCAAGGAAGGAAGGGATCTGCCCCGGAAGGCCGGAAGAAAAGAATCTCCCTCCCCGGCGACCGCGTCGCGATCCATCAGAGATCCCGCTCCCGCCCCACCACCACGACGCACGTCGCTCGCTCGGGATCGATCGTCCCGTCTCCTTTCTCGCCGGATTCCTCCAGTACATCTTTTCGGTGGCGGTGGTCCGGTGGCTCCTGTCGCCTCGGCCGCTCTGCTCCTCTGCCGTCGCCGTCGCCGGGGGGGAAGACAGATGGCTGCTATTCGAATGGACCGGCCGTGAGGTGTAGCATACGATGGACGCATCATCACCAGCTGGCCTGCACTCGGTCCGATATTGCATGTACCATATGGCACGCAGCTGTTTCGTCCTGGTTATGTGAACGCAGGCGGGCATCGAATGTGTTCAGAGACTAATGCATGCAGAGACTTCATCAGTACTTTGGCTCCACTTCTAGATCAACAGCACCTACGTACGTACACGCATGGGCTTGGCTTGTGCTCTGTGCCGTGTGGGGGGTTAATTAGCTAGCGCGCTCAAGGTACAAGCAAACCGAGCACATATTCTTGTTCTCTTCTTTTTCGCGGGAGAGGGAGTTAGAAAAGAGCCCTCATTGAACAGACGAGCACATATTCTTCCTGTAGAGCACCTAGAAGCAGTGCGCCGACCGATGGAGTTGCTTAATTCCATCGAATCGATCGCGGTAGCCGGACCAGAGAATTCGCTGAATTTTCCGACTGCGCCAGGACAGTCGTTCTGGTCTTGCAAGCAGAACAGTGACGTGCAATGACTCGTGTAGCGACAGCGGTTGGGTAGAATAGATTCGGTGGCATGTCGCAAACCGCAACAGCTGAAGAACCTCGGTGTAAAAACAGCAGGGGGGGGGGGGGGGGGGGGGGGGGGGGGGGGGGGCAAAGTCAAATGTGGCGCGTGATCTATCTATCTATCTCTTGGGCTGAGAGGATTATTTTGTCCGGCCGGGAAAACGATCGGTCGAAGGCGAGACTGATCTATCGGCAGGGGAAGAAGAATCGGGGAGAGTAATAATCGGAGGGGGATTAGCTACTTGTTCTCTGGTTTATCTTATCTGCTCGTCGGTACGAGATGCTGCGGTTACTGCTACTACTGGTACGCTACTACTACTGTGGGATGCGATGAGGATGAGGCGCCATTATTGGCTGCACCTGCGCCACCAGGGGCCGGGGCAGGGAGAACAATTGGAACAGTAGAACCGAACATTACGACCGTGAAGGTAAGGTCTGGGATAATCCTGTTTTACCGATGGTGATGCGTGGATGCTCTGCTGCTACTGCAAAGCATTACCGAGAGCGAAGTTCATGGACCGAGCTTTCACGCACCCAAATTCCAATTTCCAAACAATTCTTTTTCTTTTCTTTGGCCATTTTACGGCAGTACGCACGTGTTTTTTTTACATGAACATCTACCATACAGCAACACATACAGATGTCTCACCGGCCACACACTGATGAAGTCTGGTGTTCTTGATTCGTTCATTTTTATTTTATTTTTTGAGGGGAGTTCTTATTCGTTCATGAACTCTAGTTTTGCACGTTGCTTGCTGGGCCTAGTCCTGTTTCATGCATGATTCCACTCGAACGGGCCTCGCGACGAGCCGGAGGCTCACCCGCCTTGGCGTGGTCAACCCCGGCGGCCGGCGCGTCCGACATGTCGAGCTCCTCCGGCGCCATACCGCCATTCAACAAAGCCAAGGAAGAGACAGTCGTTACACACTGTATTACCCTCTTTACCTAGCTACGATGCAAGCAATTTTTGATCATTGCTGCCTCCAAATAATTCTATTCAACTCTATCATATGCTTTCATCATGTCCAACTTCATCGCACAACAAGCATTATTCTTACTTTGAAATCTTTTCATAAAATGAAGGCACTCATATGTGTTAGCCTGACTAGGACGAAAGCGGACTGCTCTTCAGAAATTATCTCCGGTAAAATCTTTTTCAGCCGGTTTGCATGTACTTTTGATATAATCTTAAAGATTACATTGCACAAATTAATTGGCCATAATTAGATTAAAGAGGTTGGATTTTGTACCTTAGGAATAAGAACGATGAACGTCTTGTTAATAACCTCCGGAGACTCAATACCGTTAAGCACTCACAGCACCATCTCAGTAACTTCATCACCACACACTTCCCAATTCCTTTGAAAAAAAATGCAGCGGGAAACCATCCGGCCCCGATGCTTTAGTGGGACCCCGCTTCGGTACACACGCATTTGAAACAAGGTCTCCTTCACCTCACACGCTTTATACAGAGCATACAACATCTCGTTCATATCATTAGTTACTTTACAAGGTATGTGGAAGAGCACCTCGTCCATCCCAACAGTACCTTCAGAAGTGTAAAGATTTCATCAAACATGATAGACCTTTTACATGAACTACTATACAACAACATACAGATGTCGAACACTAGTGTTCTTGATTCATTCATTTTTTTTTGAGTCTAAACAAACTCGCTTTATTGATCAATAATGTTCATAGGGATACAATTCAAGTCTGGAGGTTTAAAAGCCACACATGGCGCCCCGAGTCCAGACCAAAAGCGTGCTTAGCAAGGCTATGGGCCTCTTGATTTGATACTCTGCCTTCAAAGATGAAGGCACAACTCTGAAAAAGCGTAGTAGTCTCCCTAATCTCCTTCACAATGCTCGCATTCATTCTTCTAGTGCCAAGGTTTATGTCCTGAACAGCGTTTTTACAGTCTGAAGCAATCTCCACATGAGTTAATGACAGGTCCAACGCCAGAGCCATTGCTTCACGACACGCCAGAGTCTCTAGAGTTGTTGGATCGGTTATCCCAACACTCCTAATCACTGAAGATCCCATGTACGTCCCGCCCTCGTCTCTGCATATAGCGTTGTAGGATCCCTCGTCGTTCGCTCTGTTGACTGCACCGTCAACTCTTATCTTTGCAAAACCCTGAGGAGACTGCTATCTCTTGAGCACTGCGTTGGTTTTCCCTGAAAAGGAAGGGATGATGCAGCAAAATAGCGTAAGTATTTCCCTCGGCTTTTTAGAACCAAGGTATCAATCCAGTAGGAGGCTACGCGCGAGTCCCTCGTACCTACACAAAACAAATAAATCCTCGCAACCAACGCAAATAGGGGTTGTCAATCCCTATAAGGCCACTTACGAGAGTGAGATCTGATAGATATGATAAAGATAATATTTTTGGTATTTTTATGATAAAGATGCAAAGTAAAATAAAGGCAAAGGAAATAGCAAAGGAAATAACTAAGTAGTAGGAGATTAATATGATAAAGATAGACCCGGGGGCCATAGGTTTCACTAGTGGCTTCTCTCGAGAGCATAAGTATTCTACGGTGGGTGAACAAATTACTGTTGAGCAATTGACATAATTGAGCATAGTTATGAGAATATCTAGGTATGATCATGTATATAGGCATCACGTCCGAGACAAGTAGACCGACTCTTGCCTGCATCTACTACTATTACTCCACTCATCGACCGCTATCCAGCATGCATCTAGAGGATTAAGCTAAAAACAGAGTAACGCCTTAAGCAAGATGACATGATGTAGAGGGATAGACTCATGCAATATGAAGAAAACCCCGTCTTGTTATCCTCGATGGCAACAATACAATACGTGCCTTGCTGCCCCTACTGTCACTGGGAAAGGACAACACAAGATTGAACCCAAAGCTAAGCACTTCTCCCATTGCAAGAAAGATCAATCTAGTAGGCCAAACCAAACTGATAATTCGAAGAGACTTGCAAAGATAATCAATCATACATAAAAGAATTCAGAGAAGATTCAAATATTATTCATAGATAGACTTGATCATAAACCCACAGTTCATCGGTCTCAACAAACACACCGCAAAAGATTACATCGAATAGTTATCCACAAGAGAGGGGGAGAACATTGTATTGAGATCCAAAAGGAGAGAAGAAGCCATCTAGCTACTAACTATGGACCCGTAGGTCTGAGATAAACTACTCACACTTCATCGGAGGGCTATGGTGTTGATGTAGAAGCCCTCCGTGATCGATGCCCCCTCCGGCGGAGCTCCGGAACAGGTCCCAAGATGGGATCTCGAGGATACAGAAAGTTACGGCGGTGAAATTAGGGTTTTGGTTCCGTATCTGATCATTTGGGGGTACGTAGCTATATATAGGAGGATGGAGTATGTCGGTGGAGCAACAGGGGGCCCACGAGGGTGGAGGGCGCGCCTGGGGGGCGGGTAGGCGCGGCCCCCTACCTCGCGGCCTCCTCTTTTCTTTCTTGACGTAGGGTCCAAGTCTCCCGGGTCTTGTTCGTTGGGAAAATCATGTTCCCGAAGATTTCATTCCGTTTGGACTCCGTTTGATATTCCTTTTCTTCAAAACCCTAAAACAGACAAAAAACAGCAATTCTGGGCTAGGCCTCCGGTTAATAGGTTAGTCCCAAAAATAATATAAAAGTGGATAATAAAGCCCAATAATGTCCAAAACAGTAGATAATATAGCATGGAGCAATAAAAAATTATAGATACGTTTGAGACGTATCTAGCATCCCGAAGCTCAATTCCTGCTCGTCCTCGAGTAGGTAAATGATAAAAACATAATTTTTGATGCGGAGTGCTAGTTGGCATAATTTTAATGTAATTCTTCTTAATTGTGGTATGAATATTCAGATCCTAAAGATTAAAGACAAAAGTTCATAATGACATAAAAATAATAATACTTCAAGCATACTAACTAAGCAATTATGTCTTCTCAGAATAACATGGCCAAAGAAATTTCATCCCTACAAAATCATATGGTTTAGTCATGCTTCATTTTCGTCACACAAGAATGCTCTCATCATGCACAACCCCAATGACAAGCCAAGCAATTGTTTCATACTTTAGTAATCTCAAACCTATAAACTTTCACGCAATATATGAGCGCGAGCCATGGACATAGCACTATGGGTGGAATAGAATATAATGATGGGGGTTATGTGGAGAAGACAAAAAAAGGAGAAAGTCTCACATCAACGAGGCTAATCAATGGGCTATGGAGATGCCCACCGATTGATGTTAATGCAAGGAGTATGGATTGCCATGCAACAGATGCACTAGAGCTATAAATGTATGAAAGCTCAACAAAAGAAACTAGTGGGTGTGCATTCAACTTGCTTGCTCACGAAGACCTAGGGCACTTGAGGAGGCCCATTGTTGGTATATACAAGCCAAGTTCTATAATGAAAAATTCCCACTAGTATATGAAAGTGACAAAACAAGAGACTCCCTAACATGAAGATTAAGATGCTACTTTGAAGCACAAGTGTGGCAAAGGATAGTAACATTGTCCCTTCTCTCTTTTTCTCTCATTTTTTTGGGCCTTCTTTTTTTATGGCCTTTCTCTTTTTTTTTCTTTTTTTCCTCACTTGGGACAATGCTCTAGAAAATGATGATCATCACACTTCTATTTATTTACAACTCAATGATTACAACTCGATACTAGAACAAAAGATGACTCTATATGAATGCCAACGGCGGTGTACCAGGATATGCAATGGACCAAGAGTGACATGTATGAAAGAATTATGAACGGTGGCTTTGCCACAAATACTATGTCAACTACATGATCATGCTAAGCAATATGACAATAATGAATGTGTCATGATGAACGGAATGATGAAAAGTTGCATGGCAATATATCTCGGAATGGCTATGGAAATGCCATAATAGGTAGGTATGGTAGCTGTTTTGAGGAAGATATAAGGAGGTTTATGTGTGAAAGAGCATATCATATCACGGGGTTTGGATGCACCGGCGAAGTTTGCGCCAACTCTCGATGTGAGAAAGGGCAATGCACGGTACCGAAGAGGCTAGCAAGGATGGAAGGGTGAGAGTGTGTATAATCCATGGACTCAACATTAGTCATAAAGAACTCACATACTTATTGCAAAAATCTACAAGTCATCAAAAACCTCGGTACTACGCGCATGCTCCTAGGGGATAGATTGGTAGGAAAAGACCATCGCAGGTCCCCGATCGCCACTCATAAGGAAAACAATCAAATAACACCTCATGTTTCAAATTTGTTGCATAACGTTTACCATACGTGCATGCTACGGGACTTACAAACTTCAACACAAGTATTTCTCAATTTCACAACTACTCAACTAGCATGATTTTATATCATTACCTTCATATCTCAAAACAATCATCAAGCATCAAACTTCTCTTAGTATTCAAAACACTCTTAAGAAAATTTTACTAACTTTGAATACCTAGCATATTAGGATTTTAAGCAAATTACCATGCTATTAAGACTCTCAAAATAATCTTAGTGAAGCATGAAAGATCAATAGTTTCTATAAAACAAATCCACCACCGTGCTCTAAAAGATATAAGTAAAGTACTAGAGCAAAAACTATATAACTCAAAAGATATAAGCGAAGCACATAGAGTATTCTAACAAATTCCAAATCATGTATGGCTCTATCAAAAGGTGTGTACAGCGAGGATTATAGTGGTAAACTAACAAGCAAAGACTCAAATCATACAAGACGCTCCAAGCAAAACACATATCATGTGGCGAATAAAAATATAGCTCCAAGTAAAGTTACCGATAGAAGTAGACGAAAGAGGGGATGCTTTCCGGGGCATCCCCAAGCTTTGGCTTTTCGGTGTCCTTAGATTATCTTGGGGGTGCCATGGGCATCCCTAAGCTTAGGATCTTGCCACTCCTTGCTCCACAATCCATCAAATCTTTACCCAAAACTTGAAAACTTCACAACACAAAACTTAAAGTAGAAAATCTCGTGAGCTCCGTTAGCGAAAGAAAATAAAAGACCACTTCAAGGTACTGTAATAAACTCATTCTTTATTTATATTGGTGTTATACCTACTTTATTCCAACTTCTCTATGGTTTATAAACTATTTTACTAGTCATAGATTCATCAAAATAAGCAAACAACACACAAAAAACAGAATCTGTCAAAAAAAATAAAGTCTGTAGTAATCTGTAGCTAGCCCAAGATCTGGAACCCAAAAAATTCTAAAATAAATTGCTGGACGTGAGGAATTTATCTATTAATCATTTGAAAAAAGAATTAACTAAATAGAACTTTCCAAATAAAAATGGCAGCAGTTCTCGTGAGCGCTAAAGTTTCTGTTTTTACAGCAAGTTCAACAAGACTTTCCCCAAGTCTTCCCAACGGTTCTACTTGGCACAAACACTAATTAAACACAAAAAACACAACAGAGGCTAGATAAATTATTTATTACTAAACAGGAGCAAAAGTCAAGGAATGAAAATAAAATTGGGTTGCATCCCAACAAGCGCTATCGTTTAACGCCCCTAGCTAGGCATAACAAGCAAGAATAGATCTAGGTATTGCCATCTTTGGTAGGCAATCCATAAGTGGATCTCATAATAGATTCATAAGGTAATTTAATTTTCTTTCTAGGGAAGTGTTCCATGCCTTTCTTTAATGAAAATTGGAATCTAATATTTCCTTCCTTCATATCAATAATTGCACCAATCGTTCTAAGGAAAGGTCTACCAAGAATAATAGGACATGAAGGATTGCAATCTATGTCAAGAACAATAAAATCTACGGGCACGTAATTCCTATTTGCAACAATAAGAACATCATTAATTCTTCCCATAGGTTTCTTAATAGTGGAATCCGCAAAGTGCAAGTTTAGATAGCAATCATCAAAATCACGGAAACCTAACAAATCACACTAAGTCTTTGGAATCGTGGAAACACTAGCACCCAGATCACATAAAGCATAGCATTCATGATCTTTAATTTTAATTTTAGTAGTTGGTTACCACTCATCATAAAGTTTTCTAAGGATAGCAACTTCCAATTCAAATTTTTCTTCATAAGATTGCATCAAGGCATCAACGGTATGTTTAGTAAACGTTTTATTTTGACTATAAGCGTGAGGAGAATTTACCACGGATTGCAACAAGGAAATACAATCAATCAAGGAGAAATTTTCATAGTTAAATTCCTTGAAATCCATAATTGTGGGTTTAGCAACATCTAGGGTTTTAATTTCTTCAATCCCACTTTAATCAAATTTAGCATCAAGATCAACAAATTCTGAATTCTTAGAACGCCTTCTAGGTAAAGGTGGATCATATTCAGACCCATCATTATCAAGATTCATATTGCAAAAAAAAGATTTAATAGGGGACACATCAATAAGTTTTATATCTTCATCTTTATTTTCATAGGAACCAGAAGAACACGCTCTTATAAAGGCATCTTTCTTAGCATGCATCCTAGCGGTTCTTTCTTTGCACTCATCAATGGAAATTCTCATGGCTTTGAGGGACTCACTGATATCATGCTTAGGTGGAATAGATCTAAGTTTCAAAGAATCAACATCAAGAGAAATTCTATCAACGTTCCTAGCCAAATCATCAATCTTAAGCAATTTTTCTTCAATCATAGCATTAAAATTCTTTTGCAAAGTAATAAATTCTTTAATATTAGATTCAAAATCAGAGGGCATCTTATTATAATTTTCATAATAATTGTTGTAGGAATTACCATAATTATTAGAGGGATTACTAGGATAAGGCCTAGGATTGAAATTTCCTCTATACGCGTTGTTACCAAAATTGTTCCTACCAACAAAATTCACATCCATAGATTTATTATTATTCTCAATCAAAGTAGACAAGGGCATATCATTAGGATCATAAGAAACACTCTTATTAGCAAATAATTTCATAAGTTCATCCATCTTTGCACTCAAAACATTAATTTCTTCTATCGCATGCACCTTTTTATTAGTAGATCTTTCAGTATGCCATTGAGAATAATTAACCATAATATTATCTAGGAGTTTAGTAGCTTCTCCTAAAGTGATTTCCATCAAAGTGCCTCCCGCGGCCGAATCTAAAAGATTTCTAGAAGCAAAATTCAATCCGGCATAATAATTCTGAACAATCATCCACAAATTTAAACCATGAGTAGGGCAATTATGTATCGTTAATTTCATTCTCTCCCAAGATTGCGCAACATGTTCATGATCAAGTTGCTTAAAGTTCATAATATCGTTTCTAAGAGAGATGATCTTAGCGGGAGGAAAATACTTAGAGATAAAAGCATCTTTGCACTTATTCCATGAATCAATACTATTTTTAGGCAAAGATGAAAACCAAGCTTTAGCACGATCTCTAAGCGAAAAAGGAAATAGCTTCAATTTAACAATATCATTATCCACATCTTTCTTCTTTTGCATGTCACACAAATCAACGAAGCTATTTAGATGGGTAGCGGCATCTTCACTAGGAAGGCTGGAAAACGGATCTTTCATGACAAGATTCAGCAAAGCAATATTAATTTCACAAGATTCAGCATCGGTACGAGGAGCAATCGGCGTGCTAATAAAATCATTGCTGTTGGTATTGGTGAAGTCACACAATTTAGTATTATCTTGAGCCATCGTGACAAGCAAGCAAACTAACACACGAGCAAACAAAAAGCAAGCGGGCAAATAGAGGCAGATAGAGAAAGAGAGGGAGGATAGAGAGAGAGAGAGGGCAAATAAAATGGCAAGGGTGAAGTGGGCGAGAGGAAAATGAGAGGCAAATGGCAAATAATGTAATGCGGGAGATAAGGGTATGTGATGGGTATTTGATATGTTGACTTTTGTGTAGACCTCCCCGGCAACGGCGCCAGAAATCCTTCTTGCTACCTCTTGAGCACTGCGTTGGTTTTCCCCGAAGAGTAAGGGATGATGCAACAAAGTAGCGTAAGTATTCCCCTCAGTTTTTTAGAACCAAGGTATCAATCCAGTAGGAGGTGATGTCTACTACACAACCTTCTTCTTGTAGACGTTGTTGGGCCTCCAAGTGCAGAGGTTTGTAGGACAGTAGCAAATTTCCCTCAAGTGGATGACCTAAGGTTTATCAATCCGTAGGAGGCGTAGGATGAAGATGGTATCTCTCAAGCAACCCTGCAACCAAATAACAAAGAGTCTCTTGTGTCCCCAACACACCCAATACAATGCTAAATTGTATAGGTGCACTAGTTCGGCGAAGAAATGGTGATACAAGTGGTATATGGATAGTAGATAAAGGTATTTGTAATCTGAAATTATAAAAACAGCAAGGTAACTAATGATAAAAGTGAGCGTAAATGGTATTGCAATGATAGGAAATAAGGCCTAGGGTTCATACTTTCACTAGTGCAAGTTCTCTCAACAATAATAACATAGATAGATCATATAACGAGCCCTCAACATGCAACAAAGAGTCACTCCGAAGCCACTAATAGCGGAGAACAAACGTAGAGATTATGGTAGGGTACGAAACCACCTCAAAGTTATTCTTTCAAATCAATCCGTTGGGCTATTCCTATAAGTGTCACAAACAACCCTGGAGTTTTTACTAGAATAACACCTTAAGATACAAATCAACCAAAACCCTAATGTCACCTAGATACTCCATTGTCATCTCAAGTATCCGTGGGCATGATTATACGATATGCATCACACAATCTCAGATTTATCCAACCAACATAAAAGTACTTTAAATAGTGCCCCAAAGTTTCTACCGGAGAATCAAGAACGTGTGCCAACCCCTATGCATAGGTTCATGGGCGGAACCCGCAAGTTGGTCACCAAAACATACATCAAGTGGCACGTGATATCCCATTGTCACCACAGATAAGCACGGCAAGACATACATCAAGTGTTCATAAAAGACTCAATCCGATAAGATAACTTCAAAGGGGAAACTCAATTCATCACAAGAGAGTAGAGGGGGAGAAGAAACATAAGATCCAACTACAATAGCAAAGCTCGGGATACATCAAGATCGTGCCATAGATGGAACACGAGAGAGAACACGAGAGAGAGAGAGAGATCAAACACATAGCTACTGGTACATACCCTCAGCCCCGAGGGAGAACTACTCCCTCCTCGTCATGGAGAGCACCGGGATGATGAAGATGGCCACCGGAGAAGGATTGCCCCCTCCGGCAGGGTGCCGGAACGGGTCTAGATTGGCTTTCGGTGGCTACGGAGGCTTCTGGCGGCGGAACTCCCGATCTATTCTCTGTTTTGGAAGTTTTAGGGTACGACGGTATATATGGGTGAAAGGAGTACGTCGGTGGAGCTACGGGGGCCCCACGAGGCAGGGGGGCGTGCCCAGGGGGGAGGGCGCGCCCCCCACCCTCGTGAGCACCTCCCGTATCTTCTGACGTGGGGTCCAAGTCCATCAGGTGGGTTTCCTTCCAAAAATAACTTCTCCAGTTGATTTCGTTCCGTTTTGACTCCGTCTGATATTCCTTTTCCTCGAAACACTGAAATAGGCATAAAATAGCAAATGTGGGCTGGGTCTCCGGTTAATAGGTTAGTCCCAAAAATAATATAAAAGTGGAAAATAAAGCCCAATATTGCCTAAAACAGTAGATAATATAGCATGGAGCAATCAAAAATTGTAGATACGTTGGAGACGTATCAAGCATCCCCAAGCTTAATTCCTGCTCGTCCTCGAGTAGGTAAATGATAAAAAAAGATAATTTTTGATGTGGAATGCTAGTTGGCATAATTTCATTGCAATTCTTCTTAATTGTGATATGAATATTCAGATCCGAAAGATTCAAGACAAAAGTTCATATTGACATAAAAATAATAATACTTCAAGCATACTAACAGAGCAATCATGTCTTCTCAAAATAACATGGCCAAAGAAAGTTATCCCTACAAAATCATATAGTCTGTCTATGCTCCATCTTCCCCACACAAAATATTTAAATCATGCACAACCCCGATGACAAGCCAAGCAATTGTTTCATACTTTAACATTTTCAAAACTTTTTCAATCTTCACGCAATACATGAGCGTGAGCCATGGATATAACACTATATGTGGAATAGAATGGTGGTTGTGGAGAAGACAAAAAGAGGGAAGATAGTCTCACATCAACTAGGCGTATCAACGGGCTATGAAGATGCCCATCAATAGATATCAATGTGAGTGAGTAGGGATTGCCATGCAACGGATGCACTAGAGCTATAAGTATGTGAAAGCTCAACAAAAGAAACTAAGTGGCTGTGCATCCAACTTGCTTGCTCAAGAAGACCTAGGGCATTTTGAGGAAGCCCATCATTGGAATATACAAGCGAAGTTCTATAATAAAAAATTCCCACTAGTATATGAAAGTGACAAAATGAGAGACTCTCTATCATGAAGATCATGGTGCTACTTTGAAGCACAAGTGTGGTAAAAGGATAGTAGCATTGTCCCTTCTCTCTTTTTCTCTCTTTTTTTTATTTTTTTATTTTTTTGTTTGGGCCTTTTCTCTCTTTTTTATGGCCTCTTTTTTCTCTTTTTTTTTTTTTCGTCCAGAGTCTCATCCCGACTTGTGGGGGAATCATAATCTCCATCATCCTTTCCTCACTTGGGACAATGCTCTAATAATGATGATCATCACACTTTTATTTTTCTTACAACTCAACAATTACAACTCGATACTTAGAACAGAATATGACTCTATATGAATGCCTCCGGCGGTGTACCGGGATATGCAATGACTCATGAGTGACATGTATGAAAGAATTATGAACGGTGGCTTTGCCACAAATACAATGTCAACTACATGATCATGCTAAGCAATATGACAATGATGGAGCTTGTCATAATAAACGGAATGGTGGAAAGTTGCATGGCAATATATCTCGGAATGGCTATGGAAATGCCATGATAGGTAGGTATGGTGGCTGTTTTGAGGAAGGTATATGGTGGATTTATGGTACCGGCGAAAGTTGCGCGGTACTAGAGAGGCTAGCAATGATGGAAGGGTGAGAGTGCGTATAATCCATGGACTCAACATTAGTCATAAAGAACTCACATACTTATTGCAAAAATCTATTAGTTATCGAAACGAAGTACTACGCACATGCTCCTAGGGGGATAGATTGGTAGGAAAAGACCATCGCTCGTCCCCGACCGCCACTCATAAGGAAGGCAATCAATAAATAAATCATGCTCCGACTTCGTCACATAACGGTTCACCATACGTGCATGCTACGGGAATCACAAACTTCAACACAAGTATTTCTCAAATTCACAACTACTCAACTAGCATGACTCTAATATCACCATCTCCATATCTCAAAACAATTATCAAGTATCAAACTTCTCATAGTATTCAACACACTCATAAGAGAATTTTATTATTCTTGAATACCTAGCATATTAGGATTTTAAGCAAATTACCATGCTATTTAAGACTCTCAAAATAATATTAGTGAAGCATGAGAGTTCATCTAATTCTTCAAAATAAAACTACCACCATGCTCTAGATATAAGTGAAGCACTAGAGCAAATGACAAACTACTCCGAAAGATATAAGTGAAGATCAATGAGTAGTCGAATAATTATGCAACTATGTGAAGACTCTCTAACATTTAATAATTTCAGATCTTGGAATTCTATTCAAACAGAAAGCAAAGAAAAAGAAAATGACATTCTAAGAACAGCAAACATGATGTGAAGAAGCAAAAACTTAGGATCAACCGAAACTAACCGATAGTTGTTGAAGAAGAAAGGTGGGATGCCAACCGGGGCATCCCCAAGCTTAGACGCTTGAGACTTCTTGAAATATTATCTTGGGGTGCCTTGGGCATCCCCAAGCTTGATCTTTTGTGTCTCCTTAATTCCTCTCATATCACGGTCTCCTCAAATCTCAAAAGCTTCATCCACACAAAACTCAACAAGGACTCATGAGATAAGTTAGTATAAACCATTGCAAAAACCTTATCATACTCTACTGTAGCAAACCACTAAAATTATTATTCAACATTGCATACTAAATGCCTCTGCATATTTAATAGTCCTATCCTCAAATAGAATCATTAAAGAAGCAAACATATGCAAACAATGCAAACATAACAGCAATCTGCCTAAATAGGATAGTCTGTAAAGAATGCTGCAACATCCATACTTCCCTAGCTCCAAAAATTATGAAAGAAAATTCCCACTGTAGTAAATTTATCAGATCTTAATATGCAAAAGGTTTCAACATTTTATCACATTCTGAATTTTCTAGGGAATTATTGCAACAATGGTAAACTTTCTGTTTTCAAACAGCAACACGTGGACTTCTAAAATAGGCATAGTAAAGGCTATCAATGCCACTTTCATTGAAATAAAAGATGCAAAACATTGTTCTAAATAACAGCAAGAAAATCTTAACAAAATAAATTGACGCTCCAAGCAAAACACATATCATGTGGCAAATAAAAATATAGCTCCAAGTAAAGTTACCGATGAACGAAGACGAAAGAGGGGATGCCTTCCGGGGCATCCCCAAGCTTAGGCTCTTGGTTGTCCTTGAATATTACCTTGGGGTGCCTTGGGCATCCCCAAGCTTAGGCTCTTTCCACTCCTTATTCCATAGTCCATCGAATCTTTGCCCAAAACTTGAAAACTTCACAACACAAAACTTAACAGAAAACTCGTAAGCTCCGTTAGTATAAGAAAATAAATCACCACTTCAAGGTACTGTAATGAACTCATTCTTTATTTATATTGGTGTTAAACCTACTGTATTACAGCTTCTCTATGGTTTATAAACTATTTTACTAGCCATAGATTCATCAAAATAAGTAAACAACACATGAAAAACAGAATCTATCAAAAACAGAACAGTCTGTAGTAATATGAATCAAACGTATACTTATGGAACTCATAAAATTCTCAAATAAATTTATGGACCTGAGTAATTTATCTATTAATCATCTGCAAAAATAATTAACTAAATAGCACTCTCCAAATAAAAATGGCAGCAATTCTCGTGAGCGCTAAAGTTTCTGTTTTTTACAGCATGATCAACAAGACTTCCCCCAAGTCTTCCCAAAGGTTCTACTTGGCACAAACACTAATTAAAAGCATAAAACCACATCTAAAGAGAGTCTAGATGGATTATTTATTACTAAACAGGAGTAAAAAGCAAGGAACAAAAATAAAATTGGGTTGCCTCCCAACAAGCGCTATCGTTTAACGCCCCTAACTAGGCATGATGATTTCAATGATGCTCACATAAAGGATAAGAATTGAAACATAAAGAGAGCATCATAAAGAATATTACTAGCACATTTAAGTCTAACATACTTCCTATGCATAGGGATTTTGTGAGCAAACAACTTATGGGAACAAGAATCAACTTGCATAGGAAGGTAAAACAAGCATAACTTCGAAACTTTAAGCACATAGAGAGGAAACTTGATATTATTGCAACTCCTACAAGCATATATTCCTCCCTCATAATAATTTTCAGTAGTGTCATGAATGAATTCAACAATATAACCAACACCTAAAGCATTCCTTTCATGATCTACAAGCATAGAAATTTTATTACTCTCCACATAAGCAAAATTCTTCTCATGAATAATAGTGGGAGAAAACTCAACAAAATAACTATCATGTGATTGAAAATTAAGATCAAGATGACAAGTTTCATGGTTATCGTTATTCTCTAAAGCATACGTGTCATCACAATAATCATCGTAGATAGGAGGCATGCTTTCATCATAATAAATTTGCTCATCAAAACTTGGGGGACAAAAAATATCATCTTCATCAAACATAGCTTCCCCAAGCTTGTGGCTTTGCATATCATTAGCATCATGGATATTCAAGGAATTCATACTAACAACATTGCAATCATGATCATTATTCAAATATTTCGTGCCAAACATTTTATAGATTTCTTCTTCTAGCACTTGAGCACAATTATCCTTTCCATCATACTCACGAAAGATATTAAAAAGGTGAAGCGTATGAGACAAACTCAATTCCATTTTTTTGTAATTTTCTTTTATAAACTAAACTAGTGATAAAACAAGAAACTAAAAGACTCGATTGCAAGATCTAAAGATATACCTTCAAGCACTCACCTCCCTGGCAACGGCACCAGAAAAGAGCTTGATGTCTACTACACAACCTTCTTCTTGTAGATGTTGTTGGGCCTCCAAGTGCAGAGGTTTGTAGGACAGTAGCAAATTTCCCTCAAGTGGATGACCTAAGGTTTATCAATCCGTAGGAGGCGTAGGATGAAGATGGTCTCTCTCAAGCAACCCTGCAACCAAATAACAAAGAGTCTCTTGTGTCCCCAACACACCCAATACAATGGTAAATTGTATAGATGCACTAGTTCGGCGAAGAGATGGTGATACAAGTGGTATATGGATAGTAGATAAAGGTATTTGTAATCTGAAATTATAAAAACAGAAAGGTAACTAATGATAAAAGTGAGCGTAAATGGTATTGCAATGATAGGAAATAAGGCCTAGGGTTCATACTTTCACTAGTGCAAGTTCTCTCAACAATAATAACATAGATAGATCATATAACGAGCCCTCAACATGCAACAAAGAGTCACTCCGAAGCCACTAATAGCGGAGAACAAACGTAGAGATTATGGTAGGGTACGAAACCACCTCAAAGTTATTCTTTCAAATCAATCCATTGGGCTATTCCTATAAGTGTCACAAACAACCCTGGAGTTTTTACTAGAATAACACCTTAAGATACAAATCAACCAAAACCCTAATGTCACCTAGATACTCCATTGTCACCTCAAGTATCTGTGGGCATGATTATACGATATGCATCACACAATCTCAGATTTATCCAACCAACATAAAAGTACTTCAAATAGTGCCCCAAAGTTTCTACCGGAGAATCAAGAACGTGTGGCAACCCCTATGCATAGGTTCATGGGCGGAACCCGCAAGTTGGTCACCAAAACATACATCAAGTGGCACGTGATATCCCATTGTCACCACATATAAGCACGGCAAGACATACATCATGTGTTCATAAAAGACTCAATCCGATAAGATAACTTGAAAGGGGAAACTCAATTCATCACAAGAGAGTAGAGGGGGAGAAGAAACATAAGATCCAACTACAATAGCAAAGCTCGGGATACATCAAGATCGTGCCATAGATGGAACATGAGAGAGAACACGAGAAAGAGAGATCAAACACATAGCTACTGGTACATACCCTCAGCCCCGAGGGAGAACTACTCCCTCCTCTGTTGGGTTTCGTAGTAATTTCAAAAAAATTCCTACGCACACGCAAGATCATGGTGATGCACAGCAACAAGAGGGGAGAGTGTGATTTACGTACCCTTGTAGATCGACAACGGAAGCGTTAGCACAACGTGGTTGATGTAGTCGTACGTCTTCACGGCCCGACCGATCCAAGCACCGTTACTCCGGCACCTCCGAGTTCTTGGCACACGTTCAGCTCGATGACAATCCCCCGACTCCGATCCAGCAAAGTGTCGGGGAAGAGTTCCATCAGCACGACGGCGTGGTGACGATCTTGATGTTCTACCGTCGCAGGGCTTCGCCTAAGCACCGCTACAATATGACCGAGGTGGAATATGGTGGAGGGGGGCACCGCACACGGCTAAGGAACGATCACGAAGATCAACTTGTGTGTCTACAGGTTCCCCCCTGCCCCCGTATATAAAGGAGCAAGGGGGAGGGGGCGGCCGGCCTAGGAGGGGGCGCGCCAAGGGGAGTCCTACTCCCACCGGGAGTAGGACTCCTTCCTTCCTTGTTGGAGTAGGAGAAGGGAAAGAGGGGGAGAGAAAGAAGGAAAAGGGGGCTGCGCCCCTTGTCCAATTCGGACCAGAGGGGGGGGCGCAGGCCTCCTTCCTTTTGGCCTCTCTCCTCTATTCCCGTATGGCCCAATAAGGCCCATATACTCCCCGGCGAATTCCCGTAACTCTCCGGTACTCTGAAAAAATACCCGAATCACTCGAAACCTTTCCGATGTCCGAATATAGTCGTACAATATATTGATCTTTACGTCTCGACCATTTCGAGACTCCTCGTCATGTCCCCAATCCCATCTGGCTCCGAACTCCTTCGGTACTTCAAAACTCATAAACTCATAATATAATTGTCATCGAAACCTTAAGCGTGCGGACCCTATGGTTCGAGAACAATGTAGACATGACCGAGACACGTCTCCGGTCAATAACCAATAGTGGGACCTGGATGCCCATATTGGCTCCTACATATTCTACGAAGATCTTTATCGGTCAGACCGCATAACAACATACGTTTGTTCCCTTTGTCATCGGTATGTTGCTTGCCCGAGATTCGATCGTCGGTATCTTAATACCTAGTTCAATCTCGTTACCGGCAAGTCTCTTTACTCGTTCCGTAATACATCATCTCACAACTAACTCATTAGTTGCAATGCTTGCAAGGCTTATGTGATGTGCATTACCGAGAGGGCCCAGAGATACCTCTCCGACAATCGGAGTGACAAATCCTAATCTCAAAATATGCCAACCCAACATGTACCTTTGGAGACACCTGTAGAGCTCCTTTATAATCACCCAGTTACGTTGTGACGTTTGGTAGCACACAAAGTGTTCCTCCGGCAAAAACGGGAGTTGCATAATCTCATAGTCATAGGAACATGTATAAGTCATGAAGAAAGCAATAGCAACATACTAAACGATCGGGTGCTAAGCTAATGGAATGGGTCATGTCAATCAGATCATTCACTAATGATGTGATCCGTTAATCAAATAACAACTCTTTGTTCATGGTTAGGAAACATAACCATCTTTGATTAACGAGCTAGTCAAGTAGAGGCATACTAGTGACACTCTGTTTGTCTATGTATTCACACATGTATTATGTTTCCGGTTAATACAATTCTAGCATGAATAATAAACATTTATCATGATATAAGGAAATAAATAATAACTTTATTATTGCCTCTAGGGCGCATATTTCCTTCAGTCTCTCACTTGCACTAAAGTCAATAATCTAGTTCACATCGCCATGTGATTTAACAACAATAGTTCACATCACCATGTGATTAACACCCATAGTTCACATCGATATGTGATCAACGCCCAAAGGGTTTACTAGAGTCAGTAATCTAGTTTCACATCGCTATGTGATTAACACCCAAAGAGTACTAAGGTGTGATCATGTTTTGCTTGTGAGATAATTTTAGTCAACGGGTCTGTCACATTCAGATCCATAAGTATTTTGCGAATTTCTATGTCAACAATGCTCTGCACGGAGCTACTCTAGCTTATTGCTCCCACTTTCAGTATGTATCTAGATAGAGACTTAGAGTCATCCAGATCTGTGTCAAAACTTGCATCGACGTAACCTTTTACGACGAACCTTTTTGTCACCTCCATAATCGAGAAACATATCCTTATTCCACTAAGGATAATTTTGACCGCTGTCCAGTGATCTACTCCTAGATCACTATTGTACTACCTTGCCAAAATCAGTGTAGGGTATACAATAGATCTGGTACATAGCATGGCATACTTTATAGAACCTATGGCTGAGGCATGGGGAATGACTTTCATTCTCTTTCTATCTTCTGTCGTGGTCGGGTTTGATTCTTACTCAATTTCACACCTTGTAACACAGACAAGAACTCTTTCTTTGACTGTTCTATTTTGAACTACTTCAAAATCTTGGCAAGGTATGTACTCATTGAAAAAAACTTATCAAGCATCTTGATCTATCTCTATAGATCTTGATGTTCAATATGTCAGCAGCTTCACCGAGGTCTTTCTTTGGAAAATTCCTTTCAAACACTCCTTTATGCTTTGCAGAATAATTCTACATTATTTCCGATCAACAATATGTCATTCACATATACTTATCAGAAATGTTGTAGTGCTCCCACTCACTTTCTTGTAAATACAGGCTTCACCGCAAGTCTGTATAAAACTATATGCTTTGATCAACTTATCAAAGTGTATATTCCAACTCCAAGATGCTTGCACCAGTCCATAGATGGATCACTGGAGCTTGCATATTTTGTTAGCACCTATAGGATTGACAAAACCTTCTGGTTGCATCACATACAACTCTTCTTTAATAAATCCATTAAGGAATGCAGTTTTGTTTATCCATTTGCCAGATTTCATAAAATGCAGCAATTGCTAACATGATTCGGACAGACTTAAGCATAGATACGAGTGAGAAACTCTCATCGTAGTCAACACCTTGAACTTGTCGAAAACTTTTGCGACAATTCTAGCTTTGTAGATAGTAACACTACTATCAGTGTTCGTCTTCCTCTTGAAGATCCATTTATTATCAATGGCTTGCCGATCATCGGGCAAGTCCACCAAAGTCCATACTTTGTTCTCATACATGGATCCTACCTCAGATTTCATGGCATCAAGCCATTTATCGGAATCTGGGCTCATCATCGCTTCCTCATAGTTTGTAGGTTCGTCATGGTCAAGTAGCATGACCTCCAGAACAGGATTACCGTACCACTCTGGTGCGGATCTCACTCTGGTTTACCTACGAGATTCGGTAGTAACTTGATCTGAAGTTACATGATCATCATCATTAGCTTCCTCACTAATTGGTGTAGTAGTCACAGGAATAGATTTCTGTGATGAACTACTTTCCAATAAGGGAGAAGGTACAATTACCTTATCAAGTTCTACTTTCCTCCCACTCACTTCTTTCGAGAGAATCTCCTTCTCTAGAAATGATCCATTCTTAGCAACGAATGTCTTGCCTTTGGATCTGTGATAGAAGGTGTACCCAACAGTAACTTTTTGGGTATCCTATGAAGACACACTTTTCCGATTTGGGTTTGAGCTTATCAGGATGAAACTTTTTCACATAAGCATTGCAACCCCAAACTTTAAGAAACGACAACTTTGGTTTCTTGCCAAACCACAGTTCATACGGTGTCGTCTCAACAGATTTAGATGGTGCCCTTTTAACGTGAATGCAGCTGTCTCTAATGCATAACCCCAAAACGATAGTGGTAGATCGGTAAGAGACATCATAGATTGCACTATATCCAATAAAGTACGGTTATGACGTTCGGACACACCATTATGCTGTGGTGTTCCATGTGGCATGAGTTTGTGAAACTATTCCACATTGTTTTAATTGAAGATCAAACTCGTAACTCAAATATTTGTCTCCGTGATCAGATCGTAGAAACTTTATTTTCTTGTCATGATGTTTTTCCACTTCACTCTGAAATTCTTTGAACTTTTCAAATGTTTTAGACTTATGTTTCATCAAGTAGATATACCCATATCTGCTCAATCATCTATGAAGTTCAGAAAATAACGATACTTGCCGTGAGCCTTAACACTCATCGGACCGCATATATCAGTATGTATTATTTCCAATAAGTCAGTTGCTCGCTCCGGAGAACGGAGTCTTAGTCATCTTGCCCATGAGGCATGGTTCGCAAGCATCAAGTGATTCCAAAATCCCATCAGCATGGAGTTTCTTCATGCGCTTTACACCAATATGACCTAAACGGCAGTGCTACAAATAAGTTGCACTATCATTATTAACTTTGCATCTTTTGGTTTCAAATTTATGATTATGTGTATCACTACGATCGAGATCCAACGAACTATTTTCATTGGGTGTGTAACCATATAAGGTTTTATTCATGTAAACAGAACAACAATTTATCTCTTACTTAAATGAATAACCGTATTACAATAAACATGATCAAATCATATTCATGCTCAACGCAAACACCAAATAATCACTTATTCAGGTTCAACACTAATCCCGAAAGTATAGGGAGTGTGCGATGATGATCATATCAATCTTGGAACCACTTCCAACACACATCGTCACTTCACCCTTAACTAGTCTCTGTTTATTCTGCAACTCCTGTTTCGAGTTACTACTCTTAGCAACTGAACCAGTATCAAATACCAAGGGGTTGCTATAAACACTAGTAAAGCACACATCAATAACAAGTATATCCAATATACCTTTGTTCACTTTGCCATCCTTCTTATCCGCCAATCACTTGGGGTAGTTCCGCTTCCAGTGACCAGTACCTTTGCAGTAGAAACACTTAGTCTCAGGCTTAGGACCAGACTTGGGCTTCTTCACTTGAGCAGCAACTTGCTTGCTGTTCTTCTTGAAGTTCCCCTTCTTCCCTCTGCCCTTTTCTTGAAACTAGTGGTCTTGTCTACCATCAACACTTGATGTTTTTCTCGATTTCTACCTTCATCAATTTCCGCATTACGAAGAGCTTGGGAATCGTTTCCGTTATCCCTTGCATATCATAGTTCATCACGAAGTTCTACTAACTTGATGATAGTGACTAGAGAATTCTGTCAGTCACTATCTTATCTGGAAGATTAACTCCCACTTGATTCAAGCGATTGTAGTACTCAGACAATCTAAGCACATGCTCACTAGTTGAGCGATTCTCCTCCATCTTTTAGCTATAGAACTTGTTGGAGACTTCATATCTCTCAACTCGGGTATTTGCTTGAAATATTAACATCAACTCTTGGAACATCTCATATGGTCCATGACGTTCAAAACGTCTTTGAAGTCCCGATTCTAAGCCGTTAAGCATGGTGCACTAAACTATCAAGTAGTCATCATATTGAGCTAGCCAAACGTTCATAACGTCTGCATTTGCCCCTGCAATAGGTCTGTCACCTAGCGGTGCATCAAGGACATAATTCTTCTGTGCAGCAATGAGGATAAACCTCAGATCACGGATCCAATCCGCATCATTGCTACTAACATCTTTCAACTTATTTTTCTCTAGGAACATATCAAAAATAAACACAGGGAAGCAACAACGCGAGCTATTAATCTACAACATAATTTGCAAAATACTACCAGGACTAAGTTCATGATAAATTAAAGTTCAATTAATCATATTACTTAAGAACTCCCACTTAGATAGACATCCCTCTAATCCTCTAAGTGATTACGTGATCCAAATCAACTAAACCATGTCCGATCATCACGTGAGATGGAGTAGTTTCATTGGTGAACATCACTATGTTGATCATATCTACTATATGATTCACGCTCGACCTTTCGGTCTCCGTGTTCCGAGGCCATATCTGTATATGCTTGGCTCGTCAAGTATAACCTGAGTATTCCGCGTGTGCAACTGTTTTGCACCCGTTGTATTTGAATGTAGAGCCTATCACACCCGATCATCACGTGGTGTCTCAGCACGAAGAACTTTTGCAACGGTGCATACTCAGGGAGAACACTTCTTGATAATTAGTGAGAGATCATCTTAAAATGCTACCGTCAATCAAAGCAAGATAAGATGCATAAAAGATAAACATCACATGCAATCAATATAAGTGATATGATATGGCCATCATCATCTTGTGCTTGTGATCTCCATCTTTGAAGCACCTTCGTGATCACCATCGTCACCGGCGCGACACCTTGATCTCCATCGTAGCATTGTTGTCGTCTCGCCAATCTTATGCTTCCACGACTATCGCTACCGCTTAGTGATAAAGTAAAGCATTACAGCGCGATTGCATTGCATACAATAAAGCGACAACCATATGGCTCCTGCCAGTTGCCGATAACTCAGTTACAAAACATGATCATCTCATACAATAAAATTTAGCATCATGTCTTGACCATATCACATCACAACATGCCCTGCAAAAACAAGTTAGACGTCCTCTACTTTGTTGTTGCAAGTTTTACGTGGCTGCTACGGGCTTAAGCAAGAACCAATCCTACCTACGCATCAAAACCACAACGATAGTTTGTCAAGTTGGTGCTGTTTTAACCTTCGCAAGGACCGGGCGTAGCCACACTTGGTTCAACTAAAGTTGGAGAAACTGTCACCCGCTAGCCACCTTTGTGCAAAGCACGTCGGGAGAACCGGTCTCGCGTAAGCGTACGCATAATGTCGGTCCGGGCCGCTTCGTCCAACAATACCGCCGAACCAAAGTATGACATGCTGGTAAGAAGTATGACTTATATCACCCACAACTCACTTGTGTTCTACTCGTGCATATAACATCAACACATAAAACCTAGGCTCGGATGCCACTGTTGGGTTTCGTAGTAATTTCAAAAAAAAATCCTACGCACACGCAAGATCATGGTGATGCACAGCAACGAGAGGGGAGAGTGTGATCTACGTACCCTTGTAGATCGACAACGGAAGCGTTAGCACAACGTGGTTGATGTAGTCGTACGTCTTCACGGCCCGACCGATCCAAGCACCGTTACTCCGGCACCTCCGAGTTCTTGGCACACGTTCAGCTCGATGACGATCCCCCGACTCCGATCCAGCAAAGTTTCGGGGAAGAGTTCCGTCAGCACGACGGTGTGGTGACGATCTTGATGTTCTACCGTCGCAGGGCTTCGCCTAAGCACAGCTACAATATGACCAAGGTGGAATATGGTGGAGGGGGGCACCGCACACGGCTAAGGAACGATCACGAAGATCAACTTGTGTGTCTAGAGGTGCCCCCCTGCCCCCGTATATAAAGGAGCAAGGGGGAGGGGGTGGCCGGCCTAGGAGGGGGCGCGCCAAGGGGAGTCCTACTCCCACTGGGAGTAGGACTCCTTCCTTCCTTGTTGGAGTAGGAGAAGGGGAAAGAGGGGGAGAGAAAGAAGGAAAAGGGGGCTGCGCCCCTTGTCCAATTCGGACCAGAGGGGGGGGGGCGCAGGCGTCCTTCCTTTTGGCCTCTCTCCTCTATTCCCGTATGGCCCAATAAGGCCCATATACTCCCCGGCGAATTCCCGTAACTCTCCGGTACTCCAAAAAAATACCCGAATCACTCGGAACCTTTCCGATGTCCGAATATAGTCGTCCAATATATCGATCTTTACGTCTCGACCATTTAGAGACTCCTCGTCATGTCCCCAATCCCATCCGGGACTCCGAACTCCTTCGGTACATCAAAACTCATAAACCGTTTCGGTTTTGAAGAAGACAGGAATGAGTCAGTGCCAGGTGTCCCCGGTCGTGATACACTAACCAACCAACTTAACCTATAGCGCTCAATCAAATGAAGTTTTGACATAATATAATTGTCATCAAAACCTTAAGCGTGCGGACCCTACGGTTCGAGAACAATGTAGACATGACCGAGACACGTCTCCGGTCAATAACCAATAGCGGGACCTGGATGCCCATATTGGCTCCTACATATTCTACGAAGATCTTTATCGGTCAGACCGCATAACAACATACGTTTGTTCCCTTTGTCATCGGTATGTTACTTGCCCGAGATTCGATCGTCGGTATCTTAATACCTAGTTCAATCTCGTTACCGGCAAGTCTCTTTACTCGTTCCGTAATACATCATCTCACAACTAACTCATTAGTTGCAATGCTTGCAAGGCTTATGTGATGTGCATTACCGAGAGGGCCCAGAGATACCTCTCCGACAATCGGAGTGATAAATCCTAATCTCGAAATACGCCAACCCAACATGTACCTTTGGAGACACCTGTAGAGCTCCTTTATAATCATCCAGTTACTTGTGACGTTTGGTAGCACACAAAGTGTTCCTCCGGCAAACGGGAGTTGCATAATCTCATAGTCATAGGAACATGTATAAGTCATGAAGAAAGCAATAGCAACATACTAAACGATCGGGTGCTAAGCTAATGGAATGGGTCATGTCAATCAGATCATTCATCTAATGATGTGATCCCGTTAATCAAATAACAACTCTTTGTTCATGGTTAGGAAACATAACCATCTTTGATTAACGAGCTAGTCAAGTAGAGGCATACTAGTGACACTCTGTTTGTCTATGTATTCACACATGTATTATGTTTCCTGGTTAATACAATTCTAGCATGAATAATAAACATTTATCATGATATAAGGAAATAAATAATAACTTTATTATTGCCTCTAGGGCCATATTTCCTTCATCCTCGTCATGGAGAGCACCGGGATGATGAAGATGGCCACCGGAGAAGGATTGCCCCCTCCTGCAGGGTGCCAGAACGGCTCTAGATTGGCTTTCGGTGGCTACGGAGGCTTCTGGCGGCGGAACTCCCGATCTAATCTCTGTTTTGGAAGTTTTAGGGTACGACGGTATATATGGGTGAAAGGAGTACGTCGGTGGATCTACGGGGGCCCCACGAGGCAGGGGGCGCGCCCAGGGGGGAGGGCGCGCCCCCCACCCTCGTGAGCACCTCCTGTATCTTCTGACGTGGGGTCCAAGTCCATCAGGTGGGTTTCCTTCCAAAAATAACTTCTCCAGTTGATTTCGTTCCGTTTTGACTCCGTCTGATATTCCTTTTCCTCGAAACACTGAAATAGGCATAAAACAGCAAATCTGGGCTGGGTCTCCGGTTAATAGGTTAGTCCCAAAAATAATATAAAAGTGGAAAATAAAGCCCAATATTGCCTAAAACAGTAGATAATATAGCATGGAGCAATCAAAAATTATAGATACGTTGGAGACATATCAGGAGGCTACGCGCAAGTCCCTCGTACCTGCACAAAACAAATAAATCCTCGCAACCAACGCAAATAGGGGTTGGCAATCCCTATAAGGCCACTTACGAGAGTGAGATCTGATAGATATGATAAAGATAATATTTTTGGTATTTTTATGATAAAGATGCAAAGTAAAATAAAGGCAAAGGAAATAGCAAAGGAAATAATTAAGTAGTAGGAGATTAATATGATAAAGATAGACCCGGGGGCCATAGGTTTCACTAGTGGCTTCTCTCACTAGTGCAGAACCGGGCAATAGCACCGGTTCGTAAAGCCCTTTAGTGTCGGTTTGGTAACCGGCGCTAAAATGTAGGCACTAAAGTCCCCCCCTCCTTTAGTATCGGTTCAGCACGAACTGGTGCTAAAGGGCAACCACGTGGCACGAGCCAGCTTCGGGGGCAGGGAGCCCTTTAGTACCGGTTGGTGTCACCAACCGGTATTAAAATGTTGGGGGGGGTTTTGGGTTTATGATTTCTTTTTCATTTAATTTTGTGTTTTCCATTTAATTCTTTTTCGTTTGCTGGTATTTTACGATACTACATATTGTACACGTTATGCATATATATAAATAGAATTTCTAGTAGAACCGATCATAATATATATATATATATCATCGAATGTCTCACAACCACCATTAATTAATTCACACATATATACACACATGTATATATATACAATTTCTCCTAATTGGTGCCTTCGGAGCCAGTGGCATTAGCCTAGCTAATTGGTGCCTTCGGAGCACGATAACAATTGGAAGTGGTTCATGGGGGCGGTAGCGGGTAATAGTATTCTCCTTTGGGATCTATGACCTGGTCGAGCAAAAATCCCGCTATTTCCTCTTGAATTGCTTCTATGCGGTCCTGTGCTAGGAGCTTGTCAAGCACTTCTTTGAACTGTTAAGAAGGAGATCAATATGCATGTGTATTAGTTGTGTGACTAGATATCGATAATGGTGTAAAAATTGTGAATAGTGTTCTGACAATCGATATCGTACCCACTCCTGTCTTTGAGATTTGCTCCTTTCAGACGCCATCATGCGAATGTTCTCGCAAACGTAGTATGCACATAGATCATTCCCCGGCGCCTGCTTCAGGGCCTTTACGAGAATGGAATTTTGATCAGATAATAATTAATCAAGCATGATAATTAAAGAGATGGCAGCTAGCTAGTACTACTTAATTACTTACCTTGGGTCGATACCATTTCAGACTTTGTTTCCATGGGCCTGGAGTGACCCTGATGAACTTTGCCCAAGCCCTGCCCGCCGACAAAGAAAATGAATAAATGGGTTATTAAATAGTTGTTATCAGGAAATGACGAACTAATTGAATAGGCCGAGATATAGTTAATAATGATTGAAATTACCTGCCGACTATCCCCTTCACGATGCTGTAGTCACTTGCTTTCTTAAGTAGCGAGTCTAGTACTTCAACTGTTCCTTCATCAACTTTAATGATTAACAAGATCCAGTGAAATCTACATGCACACACGTTTGCATGTCTTAATTAAGCGGGCATATATATGTAAGCGAAAACATGTAGCTATAGCTAGTAGGGAAAAACAGAATTTGTAGTACAAGACAGTGTGACTCACTGGAAGTTGTAAGGAAGTAGTATATATTCATTGTATTTGAGTTCCTTGAAGAACTGTAGCATGCTTTCCTCTACACATTTTGTGTGATATGGATCTATTTTCCATGTGTATTCATTAATGGTATTTGGGTCAACGAACCCAATGCCATAGCGTCCACCTTTTTTAATTTCATAAATCTTCATCCTGCATAATACCACAGAAAAGAATATAGTGAGGATAATTACAGGTAATGATTGATCAAAATGATCAGCTAGCTTGAGACTTAAATTGCAGAAAGAAATCACTTACACACAATAGCAACTGACGATAGATTTGTCGAGTGCGTCTTTATTGTATAGCTGAAAAAGTTCTGAATACTCAACGGTCACAGCTTTCTTATGGTAGTAATGCTCCTCGTTGACATTCACCATGAGGGACTCTCGATTGGAAATCTTGGTAATGTCCATGTACCATTGATGCAATGCATACATTCTCGTTGGGAGCTTATTGACCTCCTCTGGCTCGACCAAAGGTTGGCCCCAGGCATATTTTCATTTTATTTCCTCCTCTCTAGTTGGAGACATGGGCTCGATATCGAGGAGTTGTCCAACAGTGATCCCGATCGATTCAGCCTGCGCAATATGCTCCTCGGTTATTACCACATCGCCCAGCCCGGGAACGTTAACGGTTTGCCCACAATAATATTGGGCGCGCCTACTCTCATGTGTTGTTGGCACAACAAGCGGGGGGATTGATTGCGCCGCCTGTTCTCCCAGCTGGGGAACGGTTTTACCGCATTTTTTGCCAGCTGATTTGCTCGAGCTTGATCTCGCCTCTTTCTGTAGACATGCTCGATTTAACTTCCTGAGGTGGCACTCATAGTCTGTGTCAACAGGCTTGGGAGCTGGTGGTCTAGCCATACGAATGAAGTGGTCAATCTTTTCCACAGGCACTTTCTCCCTTGGCGGCGGTGGCCGTTTCGGTGCAAAATGGGCTTCCACCTCGGCCTTCGATATGGACCATATTGAAATCGCTTGCCTCCGCCTGTACCTGCAGTACTACCTCGACTTGTACCGCTACGCACCATAGCTGAGGCGGCTCTCTTCCGTGATTGCTGAGGCGGCGAAGACAGCTGACATGGCTGAGTTGGAGGAGGAGGAGTGGCCTGAAGCTGTGCCGGACTTGGAGGAGTGGCATGAAGCTGTGCCGGACTTGGAGGAGGAGTGGCCTGATGCTTTGCCGGACTTGGAGGAGGAGTGGCCTGAAGCTGTGCCGGACTTGGAGGAGGAGTGGCCTGACGCGTTGGTGGACTTGGAGGAGCGGGAGTCTGCTGACTCGGTGGCGGACTGCGACGAGGAGTCGGATGACGCGGTGTCGGTGGCCTTCGAAAGATGATGCAATCCTTTCTCCATAGGATGATACGATGGTTGGCCTCTCCTAGTGTGTGCTCATCGTCACCTCCAGGAATGTCAAGCTCTAGCCCCGAATATTGGTCCACCACCTCATCAACCAAGACACGAGCATAGCCCGCTGGAATCGGGTTGCAATGGAAGGTTGCCTCGGGGGGATTTGTAAAAGCAAGGGCGTCTGCCACCTTCATGGATATGTTCTTCATTTTGAAGTGTAGCTCGCAGTTAGTGTTCTCCATGATGTCATCCACTGGGTAGCTATCCAGCAATGCGTCGCCCGGGGCGGAACCCACGCTGCTTCTCGGCATGGATGGGACGGTGCTATCCATTGGTGGATCATCCGCTAGTTGCTGAGACCCCCTTTGCTGGCTAAGTGAGTCGATCTGCTCCTGCTGCCGCTGGAATTTGATTGCCAAGTCTGCGTGCGCTGATTCTAGGCCTTGAAGGCGTTCATAGTCTAGCTTCCTCTGCTCCTCCTCCATCTTCCTCTTCTTCTCCTCCGCAATCTTCTTTCTTGCACGGGTTCTGTAGTCGGCGTTCCAGTCCGAAAACCCCTCATACCACGGAATAGCGCCCATGCCTCGTGTTCTTCCCGGGTGTTCAGGATTTCCCAGGGCACGCGTAAGCTCATCGTTCTCTCTGTTGGGCTCGAACAACCCGGATTGAGCCTCTTCTATTACAACAAGTAGCTTATCTTCGGCTCTGTCCAGACATGCCTTCTTGGAAACTTTGCCTGTCTTCGGGTCCAACTCCCCCCCCATGCGCATAGAACCAAGTCCTGCACCTGGGGGGCCAGCTCAATGTTTCTGGAGTGACACCTGCATCTAGCATCTCTTTCTCAGACTTATCCCACTTAGGCATTCCCACCGCATAGCTACCTGGCCCCAGCTTATGGAACTTATCCTTTTTTGCGGCATTGGCCTTGTTTATTCTCGACCGTTCCTTAGATAATTCCGAATCCTTGAATTTCACGAAATCGTCCCAATGAGCACTTTGGTTCTCTAGTGTTCCCTCGAATACTGGAGTCTTCCTTCCTCCGTTGACGTACTTGGCCCATTCACGAATCTTGTGGTTCTTGAATGCAACCGCCATCTTCCTAAGAGCAGCGTCCTTGACTTTCTCCACATCTGCATTTGTGAAATGATCTGGTAGGGTGAAATGTTCCATGAGCATTTCCCAAAGCAACTGTTTTTGTCTGTCATCGACAAAAGTAACTCCTGGACGTGGCTTTGATGGCTCTCTCCATTCTTGAAGGGAGATCGGGAGTTGGTCCTTCACAAGAACTCCGCACTGACGAACGAACTTGTCCGCAATCTTCTTAGGCGCGAATGGTTCGCCATTAGGTCTGATTGCCTCGATATTGTACTTTACGCCCTCCTTCAACTTTTTGTTTGGGCCTCGTTTCGTCCTGTTGCCTGAAGATTTGCTCGATCCGGATGGCTGAAAGAAGAAAGATTGATTCGTTAATATATCTTCAAGTCATTTAAAACATGTGATGATCACCAGATGCCTGCTTATATAAATATATATACCTCGCCGGTCTTTGTTGTTTCAAGATCAACATTTTCTTCGTCATGTTCATAGTTCACGACTTCATCAATTCGGTCGTCGCGATCGAATATCATATCACCCTCCCCGGTGTTGTTTAGATATTCGGAGACGTCATAATCTTCTTCATTCTAATCATCATCTGGCCCGCGAGGATTGTATATGATATTGAACAGGGCCTCTTCTCCCTCTCTGCCGGTATTGTCCGCCATAGGTTTTGTTTAACTAATCCAAAAGAAATATATTCAAATTACAATGCATGGATGCAATCAATTAATAAGGAAAAACTGAATCAATCATAGTACATAATAAGCATCATCGAATATAATCTCAAATATGTTGTCTCGAATAATAGATATAATCTCGAATACATCGTCTCGAATAATAGATATAATCTCGAATACATCGTCTCGAATAATAGATATAATCTCGAATACATCGTCTCGAATAATATATAATCTCGAATACATCGTCTCAAATATTATATATCGAGTACATCACTGGCTAGGTAGCTAATAAAGATCGAATACTACAGAAGAATCTAGGACACTCGCGGTTCCTGCGGCGCGGGCGGTGGACACCCAAAGAGAAGGAACCCTCACAGGATCATAGCTGAAGTGAGATCCCTGAAGAAACTGCCAGGTATTGGAGAACCTGCCGCCCTCTAACGCAACCATGTAGCGATGGACGTGCTCGTCCTCCTCCCTGACACGGCGACGTACCACCACCGGCGGGGCCGGCTCCCTCCGCACCGAAACTGGCCCATGCGAACGCCACCAAACGAGATCAGGGTCGACAACGGGACCCGGGGCCGGGTTCCTCATCAAGCGGCGCGCCCCTCTAGGCAGCACCTCCCAGTGCCAGCCCGGCGGAGCCCAGTCCCGGACATGGGTCAGCCGGACGTCGTCGCGGATGGGTCGACGGCGAGGATGCGGGCCGGGCATCGTCGAGAACAAATACTAGCTATATGCCCGCAAAAAGTAACATTTATTTAATGATTGGATTGTGATAACTAAAATTTCTAACATTTCTATATAACTAACATTCCTATAACATTTCTAACAATGCTATATAACTAACATTTCTAATATTTCTATAACTAAAAAACAAAAAAATTATAACATTTCTATATATATAACTAACATTTGTATAACATTTCTAATATTTCTATAACTAAAAAAAAGAAAAATTTCTAAATTTTTTATAACTATTTCTATAACTAAAAAATAGAAAAATTTCTAACAATTCTAACTATTTTATAACTATTTCTATAACTAAAAAACAGAAAAATTTCTAACAATTCTAACATTTCTAACAATGCTGTATAACTAACTATTTCTATAACTAAAAAAAGAAAAATTTCTAACAATGCTATATGTGTGTGTGTGCTCACCGGCGAGGCGAGAGGCGACGGGGGGCGGCGACGGGGATGGCGACGACGGGGACAGGGACAGGGACGGGGCAGCGACGACAGGGACGGGCCGGGGCGGCGACGACGGGGACGGGGCGGCGATGACGGGGACGGGGACGGGGACGACGCGGGACGGGCCGGGACGGCGCGGCTGTGACGACGGGGACGGGGACAACGGGGACGGGGGCGGCGACGAGGGTTATGGATACGGGGGCGGCGGGCGACGGGGCAGAGGAGAAGAATCAGAGGAGAAACTGAATTTTTTGAAGTGTTTAGTTATATAGGATGGACCTTTAGTACCGGTTGGAGCCACCAACCGGTACTAAAGGCCTGTTTTGGCCAGGCCAAGCGGCGGGAACCGCACCCCCTTTAGTGCCGGGTGGTGGCTCGAACCGGTACTAAAGGCCCCCCCTTTAGTACCGGTTGGTGCTACCACCCGACACTAAAGGGGGTGCGCTGGCGCAGGTGCGGTGCGAAATGTTTAGTCCCACCTCGCTAGCCGAGGGGCGTCCGCACTGGTTTATAAGCCCCGGTGCGGTAGCTCCCTCGAGCTCCTCTCCAAAGCAGGCCTACTGGGCCTAAATGTTCTGTGCTGCCCTGTGGGCCTACTGGGCCTTTGCGGGCCTGCATCCTGGCCCAACAACAGGTTGGGTTTCTAGTCGTATGCAGGCCGCTGTGGCGCAGTAGGTGGGCTTTTTTTCTTATTTATTTTGCTTTATTTATTTTTGTTTGAGTTGTTTTTTTGCTGTATTTAGAGTTTCTTTGTGAATATTTTTGCTTTAGGTACAAAAAAATGAAATGCCTTTTGTAACGGATGAGTTTTCGTCCGAAACCCTGATACTTCGAAAGAGATTGTCCATTTAGTACACGAAGTGCATCCAGTTTTTGCGGTAACCCTCTCTACTTTTTTGCACATGCTATGTGGGTGAAATTATGATACCATGCCAACTTTCAACCTTTTCTGAGTTCATTTGAAATGCTTTTCAATTTCAGGGTCATTTAGCTTAAAAAATCAGTAAAGGTATGAAGGAATTTGTTTGCACATAAAATTTCTTCGCGTTTCAAATGTCAAAACACATAACTACCCTAACTATTATAGAGATGCCCTCCTGGGTGTGAAACACAGAAGAAAGTGATGATAGTGAAGCCGATCACATCCCAGATCTTTGGGTGTGAAACTTTTTCTTCGCGTGTGTCCCTTTGCACCGTAACCATGGAAAATCTTCATCATTTAACGGGATGCTCGAGTCAATATTCACTGTGAATGGAGCAATTTCATCAAACTTTTCATAATCTTCTGACATGTCTGTCTTCTCATCCACTCCCATGATGTTTCTCTTCCCAGAAAGAACTATATGCCGCTTTGGCTCATCGTACGATGCATTCGCTTCCTTATCTTTTCTTTTTCTTGGCTTGGTAGACATGTCCTTCACATAGAAAACATGTGCCACATCATTGTCTAGGACGAATGGTTCGTCTGCATACGCAAGATTGTTGAGATCCACTGTTGTCATTCCGTACTACGGGTCTTCCGTTACCCCACCTCGTGTCATATTGATCCATTTGCACCGAAACAAAGGGACCTTCAAACCACGTCGATAGTCAAGTTCCCATATGTCCTGTATATAACCATAATATGTTTCCTTTCCTGTCTTGGTTTCTGCATCAAAGCGGACACCATTGTTTTGGTTGGTGCTCTTCTTATCTTGGGCGATCGTGTAAAATGTATTACCATTTATCTCGTACCCTTTGAAAGTAATTATATTCGAAGATGGTAACTGGGACAGCAAGTAAAGGTCATCTTCAATAGAGGTGTCATGCATGGTACGTGTCTGCAACCAGCTGGCGAAACTCCTGGGTTGTTCACGTGTAATCCAGTCATCAGACCGCTCCGGGTGTTTGGAGCGTAGCAAATTCTTGTGTTCAACCATATACGGAGCCACCAAGGCAGAATTCTATAGAACTGTGTAGTGTGCTTCAGTGAGAGAATGTCCGTCCATACATATTATTTGGTCCCCTCCTAGCGTGCCTTTTCCATCCAGTCTGCCCTTATGCCGCGATTCAGGAACACCAATCGGCTTAAGGTCAGGAATAAAGTCAATACAAAACTCAATGACCTCCTCATTTTCATGGCCCTTGGAAATGCTTCCTTCTAGCCTAGCACGGTTATGAACATATTTCTTTAAGACTCCCATGAACCTCTCAAAGGGAACATATTGTGTAGAAATACAGGACCCAAAACGTTAATCTCTTCGCATAGGTGAACTAGGACGTGCGTCATGATGTTGAAGAAGGATGGTGGGAACACCAACTCGAATCTGACAAGACATTGCACCAAATCATTCTCTAACCTTGGATGATTTCTGGATCGATTACCTTCTAAGAGATTGCATTGAGAAATGCACATAGCTTCACAATGGCTAATCGAACGTTTTCCGGTAGAAGCCCCCTCAATGCAACCGGAAGCAGTTGCATCATAATCACGTGGCAGTCATGATACTTTAGGTTCTGGAACTTTTTCTCTACCATGTTTATTATTCCCTTTATATTCGACGAGAAGCCAGACGGTACCTTAATACTAAGCAGGCATTCAAAGAAGATTTCCTTCTCTTCTTTGGTAAGAGCGTAGCTTGCATGACCCTGATGTATGCCGTCTTTTCCGTGCATACGTTGCTGGTCCTCCCGTGCCTCAGGTGTATCTTTTGTCTTCCCATACACGCCCAAGAAGCCAAGCAGGGTCACACAAACATTCTTCGTCACGTACATCACGTCGATTACGGATGGGACCTCTAGGTCTTTACAATAGGGCAGGTCCCAAAATATAGATTTCTTCTTCCACATGGGTGCGCGTCCGTCAGCGTCATTCGGAACAGGTTGTCCACCAGGACCCTTTTCAAAGACCACATTCAAATCCTTGACCATATCATGTACATCAGCACCAGTACGGTGGCGAGGCTTCGTCCGGTGATCCGCCTCACCGGAGAAATGCTTGCCTTTCTTTCTTACGGGATGCCTGCTCGGAAGAAATCGACGATGTCCCAGGTACACATTCTTCTTACAATTAGCCAAATATATACTGTCGGTATCGTCCAAACAGTGCGTGCATGCGCGGTATCCCTTGTTTGTCTGTCCTGAAAGGTTACTGAGAGCAGGCCAAACATTGATGGTCACGAACAGCAACGCCTTTAGGTCAAATTCTTCCCCCATGTGCTCATCCCACGCACGTACACCTGTTCCATTCCACAGTTGTAAGAGTTCTTCAACTAATGGCCTTAGGTACACATCAATGTCGTTGCCGGGTTGCTTAGGGCCTTGGATGAGCACTAGCATCATAATGAACTTCCGCTTCATGCACAACCAAGGAGGAAGGTTATACAAACATAGAGTCACAGGCCAGGTGCTATGGTTGCTGCTCTGCTCCCCAAAAGGATTAATGCCATCTGCGCTTAGACCAAACCATACGTTCCTTGCGTCATCTGCAAACTCCTTCCCGTACTTTCTTTCGATTTTTCTCCACTGCGACCCGTCAGCGGGTACTCTCAACTTTCCGTCTTTCTTACGGTCTTCTCTGTGCCATCGCATCGCCTTGGCATGCTCTTTGTTTTGGAACAAACGTTTCAACCGTGGTATTATAGGAGCATACCACATCACCTTGGCAGGAATCTTCTTCCTGGTACGCTCGCCCTCGACATCACCAGGGTCATCGCGGCTGATCTTATAGCGCAATGCACTGCATACCGGGCAAGCGTTCAAATCCTCGTACTCACGGCGGTAGAGGATGCAATCATTAGGGCATGCATGTATCTTCTGCACCTCTAACCCTAGAGGGCAGACAGCCTTCTTTGCTTGGTACGTACTCTCGGGCAATTCGTTGTCCTTTGGAAGCATATCCTTTATCATTACCAGCAACTTTCCAAATCCCTTGTCAGATACACCATTCTCTGCCTTCCATTGCAGCAATTCCAGTGTGGTGCCCAGCTTTTTCTTGTCACCTTCGCAATTCGGGTACAACAATTTTTTGTGATCCTCTAACATGCGCTGCAACTTCTTCTTCTCCAAATCACTTGTGCAGTTTCTCTTTGCATCGGCAATGGCCCGACCTAGATCATCAACGGGCTCATCCGATGCCTCTTCTTCAGCTTCTTCCCGCATTGCCGGCTCAGCTTCTTCCTGCATTACCGGCTCAGCTTCTTCCCTCATTGTTGTATCATCGTATTCAGGGAACCCATGGCCAGGATAGCTGTCGTCGTCCTCTTCTTCTTCATTGTCTTCCATCATAACCCCTCTTTCTCCATGCTTGGTCCAAACATTATAGTGGGGCATGAAACCGGACTCAAACAGGTAGACGTGAATGGTTCTTGACGTAGAGTAATTGCGACCATTCTTACAGCCAGCACATGGACAATGCATAAAACCATCCGCTCGCTTGTTTGCCTCAGCCGCAAGCAGAAAAGTACGCACGCCATTAATGAACTCGGGAGAGCATCGGTCATCGTACATCCATTGCCGGCTCATCTTCAATACACAGCACCGAAAACATCAAATTAATACAATACATAAAGTGCATACATAAAGAGCATACAACACTTCAATGCAACAAACAAATAACTCTCTAGCTAAAGAATTTCAATGCAACAACAAATGCGATCAAGATCGCAACTAAGGTAAAAATTGATCCAACAGCATAATGATACCAAGCCTCACTATGAATGGCATATTTTCTAATCTTTCTAATCTTCAAGCGCATTTTATCCATCTTAATCTTGTGATCATCGACGACATCGGCAACATGCAACTCCAATTCCATCTTCTCCCCCTCAATTCTTTTCAATTTTTCCTTCAAATCCTCGTTTTCTCTTTCAACTAAATTTAACCTCTCGACAATAGGGTCGGTTGGAATTTCAGGTTCAACTACCTCCTACATACAAATATCTATGTCAAATGCAATGAATAGTTTTAAAAGAGAATATACCACATCCGAATCATAACCCGGACGAGGGCCGACGGGGACGGATATCAAAACCATGGCACTATGCATAACAAACAATGTATGGGTAAGATAATTATACGAGTAACTATATATCCAAATCACACAAACATCATTTTTTATATAAAACTTCATGAACAAGAGGATCACCACAAGGTGGTGCCGGCGACGGGACGTTGCGAGCGATCGACGGTGGTTACGACGGAGATTTAGAAGGTACTAAGTAAACCACACCTACATATGCAAAACTAAGTGTTATTTTTGACCTCAAATTGCATATAAATCAAATACTAGCACATATATATAATTCCTCCCAAATTACTAAACTCAAAAATCAATCACTATATAAAGCATTGCACGAGCTAATCTAGCAATGAGAGATGAAATGAAAGAGTTGCTAACCTTTGTGATCATTTGAATGGATGGGGGCCTTCAAATCTTGGGCAAAATGTGTGATGAGCTTGAGAGGAAGAGGGGAAAGAACAGAGAGGAGAGGGGAAAGGGGAAGAACAGAGCGAGCTCGGGTGGACGAAGGGTCTATGTAGGACGACCTTTAGTACCGGTTCGTGATACGACCCGGTACTAAAGGTGCTGGAGGGGCCCCGGACTGACAACATCCTGCCACCACTCACTTTAGTACCGGTTCGTGGCACGAACTGGTGCTAAAGGTTCGCCACGAACCGGTACTAATGAGAGCGGCCCGGCTAGCCGTTGGAACCGGCACTGATGTACACATTAGTGCCGGATCAAATTCAAACCGGCACTAATGTGCTTCATGTTTGACCCTTTTTCTACTAGTGTCTCGAGAGCATAAGTATTCTACGGTGGGTGAACAAATTACTGTTGAGCAATTGACAGAATTGAGCATAGTTATGAGAATATCTAGGTATAATCATGTATATAGGCATCACGTCTGAGACAAGTAGACCGACTCCTACCTCCATCTACTACTATTACTCCACTCATCGACCGCTATCCAGCATGCATCTAGAGTATTAAGTTAAAAACAGAGTAACGCCTTAAGCAAGATGACATGATGTAGAGGGATAGACTCATGCAATATGAAGAAAACCTCATCTTGTTATCCTCGATGGCAACAATGCAATACGTGCCTTGCTGCCCCTACTGTCACTGGGAAAGGACACCGCAAGATTGAACCCAAAGCTAAGCACTTCTCCCATTGCAAGAAAGATCAATCTAGTAGGCCAAACCAAACTGATAATTCAAAGAGACTTGCAAAGATAACCAATCATACATAAAAGAATTCAGAGAAGATTCAAATATTATTCATAGATAGACTTGATCATAAACCCACAATTCATCGGTCTCAACAGACACACGCAAAAAGAAGATTACATCGAATAGTTCTCCACAAGAGAGGGGGAGAACATTGTATTGAGATCCAAAAAGAGAGAAGAAGCCATCTAGCTACTAAGTATGGACCCGTAGGTCTGAGGTAAACTACTCACACTTCACCGAAGGACTATGGTGTTGATGTAGAAGCCCTCCGTGATCGATGCCCCCTCCGGCGGAGCTCCGGAACAGGCCCCAAGATGGGATCTCGTGGATACAGAAAGTTACGGCGGTGGAATTAGGGTTTTGGCTTCGTATCTGATCGTTTGGGGGTACGTAGGTATATATAGGAGGAAGGAGTACGTCGGTGGAGCAACAGGGGGCCCACGAGGGTGGAGGGCGCGCCTGGGGGGGTAGGCGCGCCCTCCTACCTCGTGGCCTCCTCTTTTCTTTCTTGACGTAGGGTCCAAGTCTCCCGGGTCTTGTTCGTTGAGAAAATCACGTTCCCGAAGGTTTCATTCCATTTGGACTCTGTTTGATATTCCTTTTCTTCGAAACCCTAAAACAGGCAAAAAACAACAATTCTGGGCTGGGCCTCCGGTTAATAGGTTAGTCCCAAAAATAATATAAAAGTGAATAATAAGCCCAATAATGTCCAAAACAGTAGATAATATAGCATGGAGCAATCAAAAATTATAGATACGTTGGAGACGTATCAGAGGCCGGATCCATCTAACCCGGCTTCTAGGAACAACCACCGGGCGGGTCATCTCCTTTGGTTTGCAATCTGCCAGTTCTCTGAGATATTTGGTGACAAACATGTGTGTGGCCATTGGACTCTGGAATATATTTTCATGGAGTGCTTGCCGTCGCGCAAACCAGATAGCCCATAGTGTGACCAAAACTTGAGTGAATACCTCAGCTGGGAGAGCCTCACTCAAAGCGAAAATGCACCTCTTGGCATCCGGTTCCGTTGTCTCTTCCTAGTCTTGGAACGTCTCCATAGGTTGAAGCGCCCAAACGGACCTGGCAGCATTGCAGTGGAGCAATGAGTGCTGCCATGAATCAGCGGCTCCGCAGATACCACAAGTGTCCACCGTTGACATATTCCACTGGTGGAGGAGATCGGCTGTAGGGATGGACTGCTGTGCTAGTCGCCATAGGAAGATTTTAACCTTCGAAGGGACAGCAATCTTCCAAAGCTTTGTCCATAGTTTCTGTTCTGCTTCCGAGTTGGAAGTATCTGCTCTTCCTTCCAACCATGCTTCCCGGCTATGTTTCGTCGTGACCAACATTCTGTATGCCGAGTGAACCGAGAAAATCCCGTTCGTCTCGTGTGTCCATGACCAAAAGTCCTCTATATGCCTGGTGCACAAAGGTATGGAGAGGATGGCCGCAGCATCAACTGGTAAGAACACCTCCTGGATAGTAGTCCGATCCCAGCTAGCATCCGGTAAGATCAACTCCCCTACAAGATGTGGAGGGTTTGGGATTCTTCTTGTGATCGGGCGCATGTTGTGAGGCCGAGGGAGCCAGTTGTGTTGCCAAATTTGTGTTGTTTGGCCATCACCAATGCGATGAACCAGGCCCTGTGTCATAGTGTCGCGCCCTTCGAGGATAGCTCGCCACACCTGCGAGGGTGCCGGTCCAAGTTCAGCATGCAAAAAGTCACTCGAAGGGAAGTATTTGGCTCGCAGGATCCGTGCACTAAGCGACGTAGAGTCTGTCAAAATTCTCCATGTTTGCCGAGCAAGTAAGGCTAGGTTGAAGAGCCCAATATCGCGAAACCCTAGTCTTCCACAAGCCCTGGGTCTGGTCATGGTGCTCCAAGACACCCAGCTTGGTTTTCTTTTTTCCTTCCTTACTCCCCCACCAAAACTTGCGAATCAACGAGTTTAGGTGCTCACAAAGGCCACGAGGAAGCTTGAAACAAGACATGGAGAACACTGGAACTGCTTGTGCAACCGATTTTATAAGTATTTCCTTCCCTCCGACAGACAATATTTTCTCCATCCACCCCTTGATTTTATTCATCACACGGTCTTTGAGGAACTTGAAGGCGCCATTCTTACTGTTACCTACATCAGAGGGCAAACCCAGGTACCGCTCCGATAAGGATTCGTTAGTGATGTTCAAGGCACCCTTCACCTCCTGCTTCAAATTGTTAGGACACCCTTTGCTAAAAAATACTGAGGATTTAGACAAATTCACACGTTGCCCTGACGCCATGCAGTAGCGATCAAGCAAGGATGACAACTCATTTGCTCCATCAACATTGGCCTTAACAAACAACAGGCCATCATCGGCAAAAAGCAAGTGGCTTACCGGCGGGGCCATTGGAGCTACTTGTATTCCTCTAAGGTGCGATGATTCATTTGTAGTTTTTAAGAGGCACGAAAGGCCCTCCGCTGCTATCAAGAACAAATATGGAGAAATGGGGTCCCCCTGACGGATCCCTCTTGAAGGCATGAATTCCTCAAGCTTTGTACCATTAAAAAGGACATAAAACTTTACCGAGCTCACCATTCTCATGACCAAAGCTACCCACGTTGGTGCAAACCCCAGCTTGAGCATTATAGCTTCCAAATATTCCCACTCAACTCTGTCATATGCTTCCATCATGTCAAGCTTGACTGCGCAGAATCTGTTCCTTTGAGCCTTGTTTCTCTTCATGAAGTGCAAGCATTCATAAGCAGTAATAATATTAACTGTTATCAGCCTTCCCGGCACAAAAGCTGACTGCTCCTCGGATATGATTTCTGGCAGTATAACTTTGAGTCTGTTGGACAGAACCTTGGAAGCAATCTTGTACAGAACATTACAGAGGCTAATTGGCCTGAATTGAGTAAGCTGGGTTGGATCCTTTACCTTGGGTATTAAGACAAGTATGGTTTAATCACCTCCGGGCTTTCCTCACCCCGTAATATGCGCAGCACCACATCCGTCACTTCGGTCCCACACAGAGCCCAGTGCCTTTGGAAAAAGTGTGCCGGGTATCCATCAGGGCCTGGAGCTTTAGTGGGGTACATTTGGAATAATGCGGTTTTCACCTCCTCGGCCGTGTACGGTGCTAGCAAACCCTCATTCATATCTGGAGTCACCTTGGACGGGACAGACTAAAGTACTTCTTCAACCCCAGATGTGCCTTCCGCCGTAAACAGACTCTTATAAAAAGAGTTTGTCAGGCCCGCCATCTCAGAGGGATCATGCATTGTTGATCCATCTCCCCTCGTCAGCATTTTGATTTGGTTCTTTCGGCGTCTCATACTTGCTCTGCGCTAGAAGTACTTGGTGTTTTTGTCCCCGTCCTTGAGCCAGTCGACTCTCGATCTCTGTCGGTGTAAAATTTCCTCCATGTGATACAACTCCACAAGCTTATCAGAAATTTTGACCTCTGCATGTGAAGGCGCCACTCTCTGGGGGTCATTCTGCAAATTTCCCAGGTCTCTTCGCAGCTTTTTGATTTCTTTAGTGACTTGACCGACCGTCGCCCCGCTCCACTGTGTCAAGGAGACCGACAGGTTCTGCAGCTTCTTATTTAAATCAACGACCGTGCCAGCACCCGGCTCTCCTGTCCACAAATGATCAAGAGCCTCCTTGTACTCTGCATGCTTTTTCCAATACAACTCATATCTGAATATTTTTTTGTTGTTTTGCATGGTGGTCCGGGGCTCCAGCTGCAACCTGATCGACGCGTGATCCGATGTTGCTGTTGTCTCGTGGAAGAGCGTTGCATGGGGGAACAGTGCACTCCAGTCATTATTGGCCACAGCGCGATCGAGGTGAACCCGGCAGTAGGCCCCTCCTGACGTTTTCTTTTCAAAAGTCCAAGGTCTCCCCTGGTAACCCAGATCCTCAAGAGCACACACATCCAGCGCATCTCTAAACCCGGCCATCTGAGCTTGCCTTCTTTGTCCCGGTCCAACATGCTCATGTGCATATAACACTTCGTTAAAATCACCCAGACACAACCAAGGTAAGGAGCCAAGGATTTTAGAGTATCCCAGGTTTTGTATCTTTCTCCCACTTGAGCTTCGCCATACACACACGTGAGACGCCAATCTGGGCTATTAAGTGAACTAACAGTGGCATCGATGTGGTACTCTGAATAACCTGAAACATTTATTTTTATTGCATCATTCCAAAACAAACCAAGGCCACCACTACGGCCCGAGCTACCAACAGCATAAGAATGAGTGAACAATAATGTATTAGAAAGGTTCTCGGCCCGTGCTTTAGAAATTTGAGTCACCACTATGCATAGCACGGCTGGGGCAAATTGCTTCATTACGTCATGAAGCTCTCGAACTGTCGCGGCTTTGCCCGCACCGCGACAGTTCCAGCATAAGATATTCATTGTGCCCAGCGATCCTCCTCGCGGGAGGTCGCCGATCTTGCATCGTTGGGTTTGTCGAGTGCTCCACCTTTCTTCATGGCAACTTTGTCAGAGTTTGTGCGATGTCTCTTCGGGTCTTGCTTTGGCGGAGGGCTTGCAGACACAGCCGAAGACGGAAGAGGAGGGGGGGTCCTGCGAGGACTGCAACTGAACTGGCGTAGCATCGCCTTGGGGATCATCTGGAAGTCGTTTGCGATTGCCATCCGCTTCCTACAAAATCCAATCACGATCATTCATGTCATCCGACTCTTGTGCCTTATTGTTTTCCCTCTCACCGCGACCAGAGCGGCCTCCACGTCGTCCTCCACGACGGCCCCTTCCACGGCCCCCTCCTGGGCCAGTCCCGACATTCGTGCTCTAGGACGCCCTAAGGTCCTTGAAGTACAGAGCGGAAGGAGGACGGATGCCATCGCCATGCTCCTTGTACACATGCCCTAGGTGCCCGCAGACCGCGCACCAGTCGGGGAGGCGTTCGTATCTCACGCGGTATATCTGCCTTTTCCCGTCTTGGATCATGGACACAGCATTTTTAGGGGCTTGTGTACATTGATCTTTACCCACACGCGGTAGAATTTGCCAGCAAAATCTTGCGTGATTGGCTCCGAGAACAAGACTTCGCCAACCCTTGCTGCAAGTGGATTAACAAGATGTGCATACAGGTCCGGGACATCATGGATCTAAATCCATATATTGATGGTGTCTAGGGCGACTTCAGTGGGTTTTGTGATTCCATCATATGGCTCGATCACCACCGCATTACCTCTGAAATTCCACGGGCCATCCTGCATCACGCGTTCCCAGTCACCTAAACAGAAAAATTGCATAGTATAGAGGTTGTCCTCCAAAGGGCGAAACTTCACATCATGGGCCAAGTCCCAAGCAGCACGCATGTTCTTGAAGAATCAGTATTGACTGTACGGCTTGTTGATGTGAACCCTGGCCACCGCCATCCATCTCACAGCTGCTGGTGGCGCTTGCTTTTCATCAAAGACGACATCGTCGAGGTCCTCCTCACGAAGCCCTAACTCAGCCATCATCTTCTCCACCTCCAATGCGGTGTTTGACCCAGACGCCTTATCCGCCTTGGATCTCATCCCGCAGCCAATCTTGAACCCTAGTCCGAAAAACAGATCGAACCTTGCGAACCAACCCTAACTCTCCTCTCACCCCCTAGGTGTCGATCAAGGCCGGGCAGCGATACCAGATCGCCCCGTGATCAGCCCGAACCAACAACCGAGGGGGATCGGAGGAGGGAAGCAAAGATCTCGACGGCGGCGATAAAATCGCCTCCGGGAGGAAAAACCCTAGCGAGAGGGTGTTCTTGATTCATTCATGAACTCTAGTTTTGCACGTTGCTTGCTGGGCCTAGTCCTGTTTCATGATCCCACTCGAACGGGCCTCGCGACGAGCCGGAGGCCCACCCGCCTTGGCGTGGTCAGCCCGGGCGCGTCCGACATGTCGAGCTCCTCCGGCGCCATGCCGTCCGGCAGCTCCCAGTCGAACAGGCGCACCAGGTTGGCGAGCGCGAGCTCCACGGTCGCCAGCCCGAACTGCATCCCGGGGCAGATCCTCCGCCCGGCCCCGAAGGGTATGAACTCGAAGTGCCCGCCCCTGAAGTCCACCTCGCTCTCCAAGAACCTGAACACACGGAACGGCTAAGAAAATTGACACTTCTGACGGAATACAGTGCCGAGGTTGCTCACCTTTCGGGGAGGAATTCTTCGGGCGCGTCCCAGGAGCCTGGGTCGCGGTTGATGGCCCAGGCGTTGACGAACACCCGCGTGCCCTCGGCGACGTGGTAGCCCAGCACGGCGGCGTCCTGCATGCACTCGCGGGACAGGAGCAGCGGCACCGGCGGGTGGAGGCGGAGCGTCTCCTTCACGACCGCCTTCAGGTAGGGCGCCGTGGCCGCGCCGAGCGCGTCGGCCTTGGCGATGCCGCCGGCCGATGCGGCGGCGGCGGCGTTGCGCACCTCCTGCTGTAGCCTCCGCATCGCCGCGGGGTTCCTCATCAGCTCCGACATGGCCCATTCCAGCGCGATGTATGTCGTTTCCGTTCCCGCCGCGAACATGTCCTGCAGCGTGTGAGCGAAATCCATAACCACATCGTAGATGATGTGTGGCACAACCATCCTGAATGTTCCCCACCGCTGGAATATGCAGCTCAGCGGCGTGAAATGCTGCTCTGGACCAGGCTCCGGGCAGCATGTGCTCAAGAGCTCCAAATTCGAGCCAAGGCTAAGGGTGTTTGTTTCCAGGGACTTATTGGTTTAGAGACTTAAAAAAGTCTTTATAAGTTTCATCTAAACCAAACAGGAGGAACTTATAGGGACTTAAAGTGGGTATTTGGAACTTATGAAATAAGACTATCAAAGAGGGACTTATAGTTGTAATATGGTCTTTTAGTTCATGTTAAGTCCAAGGAACCAAATAAATAGGAACTTTTTAGGGACTTGAAATTTATATGTTGGGACTAAAAAAATGTTAGAACTTATGAACCAAACATGACCTAAATAAAGGTGTCTGAGTTCAGAGTTCTGTCATAGGTTCCAGTTTATCACGGGCTGAATATTTTTCGAAGAAATTGTTAGGGTGCAGGTAACTTTGCTGTTACTGTACTAATTATCAGTTACCTGAAATTTCTTTGGCCATCAGTCAAATATATGACCCTCCATGATCCATCCGTTGCTTTAGGATTCGGCAAGACGGCAACTGTTGCACGGCCTGCACAGGCCCGTCGCATACTGTTGCACGGCGAACACCTAGCATCAATGGCGGCATCTTCTGCTGCAAGAGGCAACCGTCGCCGATGCTTGCGGGTGGAGCTGCGACGAGTCTATCTACTCGGTCGTCATCGCTGGAGGTGACCGCAACACGATTCATGTTGCAATGAATGACCAAAAGCTCATGTCGCGCAAACCAGAGGTGACCACAACATGGCCCGTGTTGTAATGAGTGACCGCAACATGGGTCCAGTTGCAACAGTGACCAAAAGTCCATGCTGGAGATGATCACAACATGGTCCATGTTACAATAGACGACCGTGACATGGTCCATGTTACAATAGACGACCGTGACATGGTCCATGTTGCAATGATCCGATAGGCTATACGGAACATATCAAATGGCTGGCGAGTGACACTTAGCGTCATTCTAAATGTAAAGCGGAAAGAAACTTACATCTAAGTCTAAATAAGATGAGGCGAAGGCAAATTGGATGAAATTATTGATGGAGCTTGTGAAATTGATCGTGCTAGTGAAACTGTTATGGAATTCCTCCTACACTTGTGAGAGCAAGACTACCATGGGCCTCTAGAATACGTGTGAGATGATCGTCATTACTGTTTTGTATTTGTGGTGGGAAAATGGTGCGGAAGGAGAAGATTCAAGATGCTACCCAAATTTTCATGGGCGCCGCTATGCATCGGCCGGCGAATGTATTGGAAACATCCGCCGCAAAGTGCTTCGTTCGATCAGCGCCCTGACAGCCGTCGGATCTGACCATCGTGCACGCGTGACCACCTCTTACTTCCTGCAACAACCCCTCTGTTTCGGAAACAGATTCCCCTGTCTGTCATCCTAACACAGCTTTGCCCAGCGCGACGCTTCTTTGACGTTTTCCTGCAACCGGAATTGTGTTTCTGAAACAAGCGTCATGTTGCAATGTTTGACCACTCCTTCTCTAACGTCGGGCGCTCCTACGGTGTTGCAACTCAGGCTATGTTACTGAAGCAAGACCCTTGTTACAGAAAAAAAAACCCTTCATGACCGAAACATTTTTTTTCTTTCTGAAATAAAAGACATGTTGCAGAAATCTTTTGAAACAAGTCCCCAGTTGCAAAAAAAAAACCTTCACCACTAAATCATTTTTTCTTTCTTTCCAAAACTAGTCCCGTGTTGCAGAAATCTACTGAAACAAGACCTTGCAAGAAAAAGAAAAAGACTGGCCGCGCGGGCTCCTGCAACTTTAAGTTTATCATAAACTATGAGCTTCAGAGAAAATCACAGGGAATCCTAGGGAAACTATGAGCTTCAGAGAAAATCACAGAGAATCCTAGGGAAACAATGAGCTCCGGAAATTCGGAAATAATACAAGGATCATGCAGCTTCAAGTCCCTTTGCATGACATTACCAGTGCTGAAATTATGTAAAAAAAAAAATCCTGCAACCTAACTACACCGGCGACCACTCTCCAACAAACCAGCCATCTCCCTCCTAGTCGCACCGTTCTCGTCATCTCGGTGGTATGGATCTAGCCGCCCCGGGGAGAACCGCAATGAACACCTACAAAATCACTAGAAATGCGGGGGAAAGGGAGGGGAGATCTCAGATCCATACCTGCTGGAGTCGACGTCGGCCACCGTGCTGGATAGGCCCCGTCGCCCAACGCCCTGCGCCGCTAGCCCTACCGCCCTCCCAAATCCAGAAGCGTCGCCCTCCCAGTCGATGGAGCTGTCAGTTGCAAGAATGTTGGTTCTGAAACAAGGGTTCTGTTTCATAAAAACCGACGCGCGTGACGCGGAAGCAGGGACGCTCTCGTCCAGCCGATCAACAGATGATCCAACGGACAGGGAAACGGCGGACGCGGCGCTTGTGATCGGTCGGGTGAATGTAAGCTTTTCCCAATTTTTATGGGGATTCTTGCTCTCACGGCTAATTATGTTTTTGCTTCCTCTCCAAATGCTTGCATTGGGGGCTAGCGGGTGGATTCGCACACCTTTGGGTTTTATGATGCTTAATTAATGTTGATGCATCTTTTGATCATGACTTGCGTAAGTCTACGACTGGGGCTGTCTTCAGGGATGAAAAAGAAAATTTCATTGCACCCGGAAACTAGAGAATTTTTTATTTTTTTGAGGGAAGGAAACTAGAGAGTATATTGGTGTGCGGATGTTCTGATCTTTGGCGCTCAGATTCGCAATGTCCCTTGCGCAAAGTATGAGGTGCAGTCGACTCTGATAAGAACAACTTACCGCCAATAGCGACTTGATGATGTCCCTGCTCAGCTCGAACCCGTCCTGCCCGTGCCCGTGCCCGTCCTCCCGCAGTGCCAGCAGCACGTCCACGAAGTCCTCCTCCTCCTCCATGCCGGCACCGCTCCTCGCCCCCTCGTGTTCAACGACCACCTTTTCCAGCAGCTCGTCCCACCGCCTGAAGTTCCTCCACGCCCTCGCGCCGCCGCCGGACAGCAGCGCGTCCGCCCACGCCAGCGCCGGGAAGTAGTCGCCGACGCAGAACCCGCCCAGCAGCGCCGTGTTATCCTCGATCAGCTCCCTGAACAGCTCGCTCCTCCCTCCTCCTCCCTCCTCCTCTCTCGACAGCCTAGCCCCCGAGACCACCCGGCAGATCACGTCGTTCGCGAACCGGTACAGCGCCCCGCTCACGTCGACCACGGCGGCGGCGGAAGAAGAAGAAGAAGCGGCGCGGTCGGCGACGGCCTGGACGAGGGCGGCCACCTCCCGCTCTCGCATGGCGCTGTGGCGGCGCGACCGGGCGGCGCTGAGGACGTGCTCGGAGCAGAGCCGGCGGACGTGGCGCCAGTGCTCGCCGTGGGGCGCGAAGACGAGGTCCCGGAAGCCGTAGGTGAGGATCTCGGCGGTGCGGAAGTAGGGGCGCGTGGCGAAGGCGTGGTCGTGCGCCCGCATGAGCTCGGCGGCCGCGGCCGGGGAGGAGGCGACCAGCGCGGGGACCTGGCCGAGGCGGAGCCGCAGGAGGTCGGGCGCGCCGTGGGCGGCGGCGAGCGCGCGCAGGGCGCGGTGTGGGAGCGCGCCCACCTGGTGCAGGTTGCCGATGACGGGCAGGCCGCAAGGAGCCGGAGGGAGGCGCCGCGCATCGGCCCCGCCGTCCTTCTTCCCGAGGCAGAGGAGGCCGGCGAGGAGGAAGGGGAGGAGCAGGAGCAGCGCGGCGAGCTCCATGGATGGTGTTTGACCCTTTCGACGAGCTCTGGAAGCTGACTGTTAATGGCGGTGGCGGTGACGGGCCGGCGGCAGTCAACGTCGCCTTCGCTTTCGGGAGTCGCTTGCTCCTAGTCCTAGGTTTGCAGTGACCTTGGATTGGAATCCCATTTGTATATGCGTCTTCTTTTGGAGCTCTGGCACAGAGGATAGACAATGGAGTATGGACATTGTCGCCATTCGGAGGTCACTGAGAGTGGACTGGCATCTACTGCTTTGTAATGGATTACAAAATGTGCCAGATTAATCGATTGTTTAACGTCAAGGTGCGTCATCTGATGATGGTAGGCCGACTAGGTTGACGAGAACGAAAAGAAAAGCCGCCGGTAGGTCAAGTTCTGAGCATGTGCTCATGAGAAGTCCTTTGGAATTATTATGGGTTACGTCAAGATCTAGCAATCCCATTTGGATCTGCAATGACGCAGCTGCATGGTTCTAGTTATATGTGAATACTTGTTGAAGAAATGGATGTATCTAGATGAATTTTAGTTCTAGATACATCCATTTTATCCATTTCTGCGACAAATAATTCCAGATGAATTTTAGTTCGAGATACATTCATTTTATTCATTTCTGCGACAAGTAATTTCGGACGGAGGGAGTATTTTGCTCTTCCATTTAGTCATGTTTCTGAACGAACTACTGTATGTGAAAGAATACAGCAGTTCCAGAGAACGACCTCTGTGGCTCACTGCTTTATGTTCAAAAAATGGAAAGAAGGAAAATGTATGTTCAAAACTTGGGTCCTTGGCCATTCTAATTATCTTGCCCAGAGACGTATATATAGTATTAACCGATGTAAGCCCCAAACTTCTTCTGTACCAAAGTCTCAACAATTACAAGGGGCGCCCAGCCGTTTTACCTTCCCAGTCCTACAGTCAAAACCTAAGGAGTTCTATCCGACGAAAGAATGGAGATTCTTCCCTTCCCTTCCCAGGTATAAAGCATCGAGGCACCATGACTTGACCAATGTTGCCTTCAAGCGTCTCATGGGCTTGAACCCAGCTGCAACCATCACCAGGTCATGATGTCGAGCGGAACGATTCTGCGCCCCTCGATGATGACCTGAGCGGAATGCCATCGGCGGCAGACCTGAGAGGAATTCCTTCGGCGCCCCGGGGTGACCTGAGAGGAATCCCATCAGCAGCAGACCTGAGAGGAATTCCTTCAGATTCATACGCATCCTCGTCCGCGTGTTTCGGAATTCGGATAGGTAAATTCTGTTGGAGACCTGTCATGCCAACAAGGGATAATGAGAAATTACACATAGGTGTCATTTCAAGTGAAAGAAGAGGATGCTTAAAAAGGTCAGAAAGGGAGGAAATGTAGTCATACCATCCACCATGTCTTTTGTCTTGTGAAGCAGAAACGTCCCAGAAAGGATAGTAACAAAACCACACATTTCCGTGACAATTTGAGTCGGATTTTGACGATCCCAGTCCTGCATGCAGTTATAGTGAAACTAATAAATGATCCCCAGCATTTTCAGTGGAATCAAATAAATGATCGACTGATGCACCACTTGACAATCAGCTTAGCGGATAGAAGATGTGAGGTGTTATTATAATTCAGAAAATCATCATCGTTTAATAGATATTTCTAAATCATGTTGTCAGACATTCATACTTTATCCTATTTTGTCCTGTTGACATAACCACCTCATCCTCACAATGAAGGCAGGATTCCATGAGCATTGCAACTATAGTCCTGGCTCTTGACAACATAAGCTTACTAATTTGAGAATTTTCAAACACAATGATAGGCCGTCTAACCCTTACTATGAGTGGATCTGGTTCAAAGCCCTTACTATAACTGAATTTGGATATCAATCAGCCAGGCAACACCACAGCTAACAGGTTTACTGTAAAACAATCAGCCAGGTAAACTTGAGTGATTGTTGCAAGGTTTACTGTGACAAGGCCAAAACCTGAGTGTTCTATGAAACACAAAGATTGCAAGGTTATGGATAGAATATTTTGACACGTGGTACAAAGAATAACTCAGAATTACTTCAATGCATACTAGTGCTAGAAGCTAACTCACTAAAGTACAGATTGACATCTACTCCCTCTGTTCCTAAATATAATAAGTATGTTTTAGCATTTTTCTGATTCGCATGTATCTAGACCCATTTTAATGTGTATGTTCACCCACTACATTGAAATTATCTAAAACATTCCCAAAATAACTAAGATCCCTGGATCGATTTATTTAGTCAATATCGTTGTTTAAGACGGAGAGTAAAGCAAAGCTTGCTGACAATTACATAAGTATATGGAGCTCCAAAGCATTACCTTGAACATTATTACACTAGCCAAAATGGTCAACGAAGTAAACATTGTATAATAAATGGGCGAAACAACTGCAGTATTGAATGTGTCAAGGGCCTGCAGAAGTAAACAATACCAAGCTGAACATAATGTATAACATAATACACAAATATAAGATATCAAGTTATCAACATAGCAACAATGCTCTTCAGTCTATGCTACCTGTGGAAATTATTCTCTTAGAACACCCATAACTGCCAACGAACATAAACATCGATCATACCTTGTTCAGATAGTTCATCTGTGTTACTATGCATGCAACCACAACAAGTGTGAAGAACCATGTTTGTGGATAGACTAGCTGATTCATCCCTGAAAACGTCAGCTTCAAGGCTATCCCAAGAGCTTTGACACTCATGACCTGCCAAACCAAACAGAATAGACAGAAACATTAGAATCATGACGGAGTTTTTTTCTACCAACTATCTAAGGATTAAGTGAATACAAAACAAAAATTCATGAGGTGAAAAGCATACCGACAGAGACCCAAAAAGAGAACAGATACCAATATACACCATAATATGTGTCTGACCATACTGTGGGACAAAATGGAATATGAGCACGAAAGCTGCTGTGAGCACAATGGCTGCATAAAGTAGAAATCCTGCAACATAGAAGTTTAAGCCTTAGTATTGTTGATAAATAGTACTCCCTCCGATCCAAATAATGATTCACAGTACTATGCAAGCATATAGAATGCAGAATAAAACCTGGTTCGGTAGCAAGATCCCATACTTCTGCCACAGACTCAATTTCACGTTCCGCAGGGGCATGTAGCACAATTGTTGTCGAACCCACAACACAAAGAATACACCCGAGTACACCAAACATGTGCAGCTTCTCCCGCAAAATGATACGTGCAAGAACAGCACTGTAAGAGAACGTGCCAAAAGTATCAGAACTACTGAAATATAAGCAATACAAGATTTCAGTGTATCAAGTTGTAAATCATATCAAATTTAGTCCGTACCTAATAATTATGCTAAGTGCGCCAAGTGGAGTGACCAAGATAGCAGGGGCAAAAGCGTACGCAGCAAAGTTAGCGATTTCCCCAACAACCACTGGAAATTGTACATCGTTAGTACCACCACATACAGTAATGGAAGCAAAAGACTATAATGTCTCTCCACTGTTTCAAAGGAAATACCTACTTGTTATCAGTCCTATCCACCACAGTGGCTCAAGCAGGTAAGAGTAGCCACCAACACCTGTTCAAATCAACAAAGTAAGCATAGACACTGGAAAAGGTTGAAATGTAGCTGGATGACAGAAGCAACATTTTCAGCACGACATTTGCACGATACGCCACAGATGAAACAAGGAAAATTTAACCTAGGACAGGGCATATGATCATCAACATATGCTGAATTTTATCATTGTTATTTTTGAAGAGAAAAGATATACACTGAAGGTTTAAGGGATTCAAGCTAACAGAAGGGAGTCTATTGCACACATTTTCCCGTTGCTTGCAACAAATAACATGAGTGAGTGAGAATTCATCTCCCTTGTACAGTCAATGACTGTCATATTTCCGACACACCGATGCTGAACGTGACATTAAAGGTGCAGGAGCAAGGAAGAAATGCAAGGTACATCAAGCCATCAGCCCATCACCACCGTGTCATCTGTTGTGCTAATCATTGATATTGGTGGAACAACATCAAGCAAAGCTCAGGAACCGTCTCAATCGGAGCTCAACAACCAGCCCGATCCCCAATGCGCCTACTGCCCCAAAGTCCTACCTATCCAGGGTCCAGCACAGGCCCCCACCGACAGCGAAAGCGAGATCCGAATCTCGCGCGGCTCCGCGCGGATCTAGGCTAGAGACCCGGCCGGCAGCGCGGCGAGGCGGCGGCGGCGGCACGGGGAAGGCACCGCGCTGCTCGCCAGGCAGCGTGAAAGGAGGCGGGAGCGTGCGGGGCGGAGAGAGAGGGGGGAGGGAAGAGGGGCACCTGCGCGGACGCCGGAGGCGCCGGCCTTCTTGAGGCCCTTCTTCTTGACGATGAAGCTGGCCCCGATGAAGAGGCTGGAGGAGACCGCGAGCAGCAGGCCCTTGATGTTGTCGGCCGACATCCCGGTGTAGGACACCACCCAGCTCCCCAGCCGCTCCCCGCGCATCTCGGAAACGCCGGCGACACCCTAGCCCGTCCTCCTCCTCCTCCCCCTCCTGCGGCGGCCGCGCATGCGAGATCTGGAGAGGCCGCTGCCCGGTCGGTGGGACTGGACTGGGATGGCTTGGCTTGGCTTTCCGCCGCTGTGCTGCTGCTCGGCTGCTTCTGGCCTATGTGAGCTCTACGCGGGGCGGGGGAGTGGGGAGGAGAGGGGAAGGTATCGCGCGCGGGCGGCAGAGGCCGCGGGACAAAAACCACCAAAAGACTGCGGCGACGACGTCGTCGAGAAGGAAGCGGGGGCGAGGGGGAGGGGAACGGGCGGGCGGTCAGTCAGCCAGTCCAGGAGGCGGGCGGGCGTGCGTGGCTCGTGCCGTGCGAGCGAGCTACTCGGTTTTTTGTCCGGAGCGTTGCTATACACACGATCCTTTTCAGCCGATGTTCGCACGATGTGGCAAATCCAACCATCCATGGGTATAACAAAGCAAAGCTTGCCCATCAGATTGTCCATCGTCTCAACGTCGGGCATTTAGTATCGTGCGTCCAGTAGTTCCGTTTTGTCCGCTGCGGGTGCTGCCGTGCTGTGCTGCGGTGTGGCTGGCAGCGGCCGACGGATGTGCGCCGCACGGCGTTTCTTGGGAGCCAAAACGCGACGGATTTCGCAGCTTCTGCTGCCCGGACGGACGGACGGAGGGACACGCGGTCCAGTTCGCTGCACGATTGATTTGCAAAGTAGACGTAAGGTTGGTTTGTGACGGCCCTAATGCGATTTGCTTTTCCGAGGAAAACACTTTCTTTGGCGCAACGGCGTACCGCAAATAGTTTGGTCACACGCGCCCTGTCATCTTGATTTGATGTGACACGTGTGTTAGAGCACCACTACAGGGACAACGTTTTGGGCTAGTGATTTTTCTTTAAAAGACTAGTGTTCCACTGTCTTCTTCAATACTATGCGTACAAAAAAATGTTGCAGCACGCTTGCTCTTGCTCCTTTGAAACTGCGCCATGCATCTTGGTGACTAACTTCACTGATTTGATTTTCCAATTTATAGTACAACGGTTTGGCTCCATTCTTTAATCTTTTCACCTCCTGCCAATAGATCTTGGACTTTAATACATCCATTATAATTTCCTTTTATTTCCCTAATCGGCGCACACTTCTTTGCAGGTAAGTAAATCATCTTTACTGGAGATCAGGCTATTAGGCTATAGAGGAGAACAAATGTCATTCCCTCAAAAAAAAAGAGAACAAATGTCATACATGCCATATTGTAACATCAAGTTTGTATAGGTTTGAAAAGTCAAAGTTCCTTTGAAAATTAAAGTATTTATGTGGTTTGTATATAAACAAGTCATTTTAACTAAAGACAATTTGGCAAAACGCGACTGGACGCGATCTACAAGATGTAGTTTTTGTGCTCAGGATGAATCCATCAAACGCCTCTTTCTTGACTGCTCTTTGGCAAAAAAATTGTGGCGGATGGTTCACATAGCCTTTAATATTACTCATCCGAATACTATCAGCACGTTATTTGGGACGCGGCTTGACGAGATAGATTCTCAAACAACAAAACACATTCGTGTAGGAGTATGTGCTTTATTATGGGCAGTCTGGAACTGCAAAAATGATTTGGTGTTTAACAGAACAACAAACATTCATTTTTTGCAGGTTATTTTCCGAGCCACTGCGTTGATCCGTATGTGGTCGCTACTCACTCCGACGGAGGCCAGGGAGCGTATGGTTACTGGATCTATTTGATGGGAGATGGTAGCATGAGATATTTTCAATCGGTTTGTATGACGGTTATGTAATAGAATAGACAATTAATTTTCCTATCTTTCTTATGCCAGCCGGTTGTGGCTTTATTTTTCTTTCTCTGCTCTTTGTGAGCATTTTTCTTTCTTTTGTTTCAGACATGATGACTTGTGTTGAACCTTTTTGCTTATCAATAAGTATGGTTGATACGTCTCCAACGTATCTACTTTTTCAAATATTTTTGCCCTTGTTTCGGACTCTAACTTGCATGATTTGAATGAAACTAACCCGGACTGACGCTATTTTCAGCAGAATTGCCATGGTGTTATTTTTGTGCAGAAATAAAAAAAATTGGAATGACCTGAAAATCAACGAAGAATATTTTTGGAATATATAAAAAATACCGATGAAAGAATCAAGGCCAGGGGGCCACACCCTGTCCACGAGGGTGGGGGTGCGCCTACCCCCTGGGCGCGCCCCCTGCCTCATGGGCCCCCTGGTGCTCCACCGACCTTAACTCCAACTCTATATATTCACGTTCAGGGAGAAAAAAATCAGAGAGAAGGATTCATCGTGTTTTACGATACGGAGCCGCCGCCAAGCCCTAATCTCTCTCGGGAGGGCTGATCTGGAGTCCGTCCGGGCTCCAGAGAGGGGAATCCGTCGCCATCGTCACCATCAACCTTCATCCATCACCAATTTCATGATGCTCACCGTCGTGCGTGAGTAATATCATTGTAGGCTTGCTGGACGGTGATGGGTTGGATTAGATTTATCATGTAATCGAGTTAGTTTTGTTAGGATTTGATCCCTAGTATCTACTATGTTCTGAGATTGATGTTGCTATGACTTTGCTATGCTTAATGCTTGTCACTAGGGCCCGAGTAACATGATTTCAGATCTGAACCTATTATGCTTTCATGAATATATGTGAGTTCTTGATCCTATCTTGCAAGTCTATAGTCACCTATTATGTGTTATGATCCATTAACCCCGAAGTGACAATAATCGGGATACTTACCGGTGATGACCGTAGTTTGAGGAGTTCATGTATTCACTAAGTGTTAATGCTTTGTTTCGGTACTCTATTAAAAGTAGGCCTTAATATCCCTTAGTTTCCGATAGGACCCTGCTGCCATGGGAGGGTAGGACAAAAGATGTCATGCGTGTTCTTTTTCATAAGCACGTATGACTATATTCGGAATACATGCCTACATTACATTGATGAACTGGAGCTAGTTCTGTGTCATCCTATGTTATAACCATTGCATGAGGAATCGCATCCGACATAATTATCCATCACTAATCCATTGCCTACGAGCTTTTCACATATTGATCTTTGCTTAATTAGTTTTCCATTGCCACTGTTACAATCACTACAAAACTATTACCGTTATTTTTGCCACTGTTACCGCTACTATCATATTACTTTGCTACTAAATACTTTGCTGCAGATATTAAGTCTTTCAGGTGCGGTTGAATTGACAACTCAACTGTTAATACTTGAGAATATTTTTTGGCTCCCCTTGTGTCGAATCAATAAATTTGGGTTGAATACTCTATCCTCGAAAACTGTTGCGATCCCCTATACTTGTGGGTTATCAAGACTATTTTCAAGCGCCGTTGCTGGGGAGCATAGCTCTATTCTTTGCGTCACTTGGGATTTATATCTGCTGATCATTATGAAGAACTTGAAAGACAAAAGAACCAAGATTTTTCCCTCAACTACGAGGGGAGGTAAGGAACTGGCATCTAGCTCCGCACTTGATTCACCTTCTGTTTTGAGTAAACTTGCGACACCTACTCCTGCTATTCATTCCGATATGTCGCATGTTATTGATGATGCCACTTCTGCTTTGCATGATACTTATGATGAAACTAGTTCTATGCTTGATAATACTGTGGCACTAGGTGAATTTCTTGATGAATAACTTGCTAGGGTTAGAGAGAATGAAATTATTGAAACTGATAATATTGATGAAAGTGATGATGAAGATTCTCCCCCTAGATATGAATTGCATGTTGTTCCTGAGGGTTATGTTATGGATGAAGAAACTGCTAAAGACTTCTTAGCTTGCAATGATAGATATGATCTTAAGAAATTATTAGCTAAGCTTAAAGAAAAGTCTTTGAATGCTAGAATGAAATATGACCCTGCTTTTGCTACTTCACCTATCTTTATTTCCGATAAGGATTATGATTTCTCTGTTGACCCTAAGTTAATTACTTTGATTGAATCTAATCCTTTTTATGGCTATGAGTCTGAAACTATTGTGGCACATCTTACTAAATTAAATGATATAGCCACCCTATTCACTAATGATGAGAAAACTCGCTCTTAATTTATCCTTAAGTTGTTTCCGTTCTCATTAAAGTGTGATGCTAAAACATGGTTTAATTCTCTTGATCCTGATTGTGTGCATAGTCCCCAGGATATGATTTATTACTTCTCTGCTAAATATTTCCCTGCTCATAAGAAACAAGCTGCCTTAAGGGAAATATATAATTTTGTGCAAATTGAAGAAGAGAGTCTCCCACAAGCTTGGGGGAGGCTTCTCCAGTTACTTAATGCTTTGCCTGATCATCTTCTCAAGAAAAATAAAATACTTGATATCTTTTATAATGGACTAACCGATGCTTCCAGAGACCACCTGGATAGTTTTGCTGGTTGTGTTTTCAGGGAAAGAATTGTTGATAAAGCTGAATTGCTATTGACTAATATGTTGAGTAATGAAATGATTGGACACTTCCTGAACCAACTCCGAAGAAAAGGGGTATTCTGTTTCTCAGTCCTGAAGATATGCAAGAGGCAAAGAAATCTATGAAAGAAAAAGGTATTAAAGCTGAATATGTTAAGAATTTACCACCCATTGAAGAAATACATGGTCTTGATAACCCGACACGGATAGTAAAGGTAAATTCTCTCTATAGATTTGATAAATGTGAAATCCCATCTACTAAGTTTGCTAGCCAATGCTTGGATGAGTTTGATAATTTTATGGTTAAATAAGAAGACTTCAATGCTTATGTTGGTAGACAATTGAAACGTAATGCTTATATGATTGAACACTTGAGTGATTATATGTCTAGAGTTAAAGGTGAACTTAAACTTATTAGTAAACATGCTTCTATGGTTACCACTCAAGTAGAACAAGTACTTAAAGCTCAGAATGATTTGCTCAATTAATTGAATAATAAGAAAAATGATAATGCTGTTAGAGTTATGACTAGAGGGGGTAAAATGACTCAGAAACATTTGTATCCTGAGGGCCACCCTAAGAGAATTGAGCAAGATTCTCAAAGAACTAATGTTGATGCACCTAATTCTTCTAAGAAAAAGAAAAAGAAAAATGATAGAACCTTGCATGCTTCTAGTGAACCTGCTGTTGACACACCTGAGAATCCCAATGATATTTCTATTTCTGATGCCGAAACACAATCTGGCAATGAGACTAGGAGTACCAACTATACCATGCTCCATTAAAAGAAACTATGTTAAAACTGCCTTATGTGATCTTGGAGCCGGTGTTAGTGTTATACCTCTCTCTTTATATCGTAGACTTGATTTGAATAAGTTGACACCTACTGAAATATCTTTGCAAATGGCTGATAAATCGACTGCTATACCTGTCGGTATTTGTGAGGATGTGCCTGTTGTGGTTGCAAACATTACTATTTTAATAGACTTTGTTATTCATGATATTCCCGAGGACGATAATATGTCTATTATTCTTGGTAGACCCTTTTTAAATACTGCAGGGGCTGTTATTGATTGCAACAAAGGCAATGCCACTTTTCATGTTAATGATAAAGAGCATGCGGTACACTTTCCAAGGAAACAACCTCAAGTCCACAGTATCAATTCTATTGGAAAAATTTCAACAATTACTATTGGAGGTTTTGAATTTCCTCTTCCTACTGTCAAGAAGAAAATATGATATTCTTATTGTTGGGGATGTGCATATTCCGTTGAGGTAACCTAGTGTTATTCGAAAATTCTCCGGTTTCATATTATTCGAAATGAGTTTGTTAACAAGACTTGATCAACCTTGTTAGTGGATTCCTTTTCATGAGCATGAGATGGATGAAGTTAGAAAGCACAACTCTCTGTACCCTCCATTTACTTTCTGTTATTTAGTTTAAATAAAGCAAAAATAGTATTTTCTGTCTATTTTCTGAATTATCCTTACAATAAAAAATACTCCGAAAATAAAAGTTCTCCAAATGTCCTGAAAATTTAATATGATTTTTTTTTGAAATATTTAAGAATTATTGGCACTGAGAACACACCAGGGGACCTCACCATGTGCCCACGAGGGTGGAGGGCGCGCCCTACCCCCCAGGGCGCGCCCCTGCCTCATGGACCCCACGTGGGCCCCCTCCACTTATTCTCGCACCCAAACACTTCGTCTTCCTCCAGAAAAAATCATCCACCAGCTCAAACCCGAGTTCTAGCTCATCTTGCTGCCATTTTCGATCTCCTTGCTTAAAGCTCCATTCACAAAACTTCTTTGGGGGATTGTTCTTCGGTATGTGACTCCTCCAATGATCCAATTAGTTTTTGTTCTAGTGCTTTATTTGCTGTAAATTTTTGCTGCTTAGGTGACCCTGTTCTTGAGCTTGCATGTCAAATTTATGTGGTCAAAAGCAGTTTTAATGCATGATATGGCCTCTAGGCACTTGTGGGAGTAGTTGCTATCAATTTTGTTGAGTTTGGTTCACTTTTATTTTGAGTCACTAAAAATCTTAGAAATTTTTTAGAGGAAGAAATATGTTTAGGAAAATGTACCAAGGTGGTTCCTCAAGGAAGCAAGGACCCAGGCCTGCGATACGTGAGCCGGACTAAGAACTACCAAGAGAAGCTCAAGTGCGGCCTTGTGAATGGTCGTCAGAAGATTTTATTGTCCAAGCAGGAATTAAGGAGGAATTTGACGCGTATGTGCGTAACGCTGAACATGAGGGCTTCGTGTCAGATAAGTGCCCCCAATATTATCACTTAACTGATTCTTTTGTGAGAAGATTTAAATTTACATTATCACGCAATTCTCACACTGTCCTATTTGATCTCTATGATAAATCTTATACCATGGACTTAGAAGATTTTAATACTACATGTAAACTCCCGCAGTGGGGTAGTGTTAGTGAACCTCACAAATTTGAATTTAAAGAATTTCTTGCTAGTATCATTATGGGGGAATCTAGAGAAATAACACAAGCTACCACAGGGAGCATTCATTTTCCTGCCATACATTATTTTGCTCTCTTCGTGAGAAGATGCATTAACGTTAAAGATGAGGCTTGCCACATGTGCGTTCCAGATCTTAGTGTCCTCAAGAGTGCGGTATTGGGTGATAGACAATACAACGTGGGGGCTATTGTTGCACGTAGGTTGCATCTTAATAGTTTAACTAGAGACTTTTTTGGCGGAATTTATGCAACTCGTGTAGCTAATTTTCTTGAGATGCCCATACATGAGAATGATATTGACACTACAAAAAAATACACTTCCGTGATGATACGTGTTTGTCACAGTAGGTCGCATTTTTTGTCATGCATGTACATTCAGGATAAATTTATGACAGAATCAAGATAGTCATACATGTGCTGTCATAGAAGTGTTTCATGACATTACCAAAATTATCATCACGGAAGTGTCCACTTCCATGACAATAAATCGCGTATCACAGAAGTGCTTTTGTCAAGGGTGACCGACACATGGCATCCACCGTAACGGAACGCCGTTAAGCTATCGGGGCGGGTTTTGGATCCGATAACCCGTTAACAGCCCCGACCAATGGGGATTTTCCACGTGTAAAATCATCATTGGCTGGAGGAAACACGTGTCGGCTCACCATTGGGACATATGTCATCCGCTCATTGGACCGAAGGCGCCTATGATACGGTGACACATGGCACGGCCCAACAGAGGCCCATTCATGTGAAAATGCCGGCCCGTTTAACTTGGTCAAAAGGTGGCGGGCGGCCCACGGAAAGCCTGTTAACGGCATGTTCGCATATAGCCCATTTACGACCCGCTAACCCAGGGCCCGTTACGCCCTTTCCAAATTAGGCCCAGTAGCGTCATTTGGGCCGTCCAATATGATTCAGCCCGTTTTAACTTCCGGCCCATGTGTGGCCCATGACTTCTTTCGGCCCATATGAGGACCTTTGTAACTCTTGGCCCATTACCGGCCCGTGGTGAAACTGGCCCGTAATGAACAGTGTATCACTTTATACCCATTAACGGCCCGTTATTCCATTGGGCCGTTTCCAGCCCAAGTTATCTTTCGGCCTTCTCAGGGCCCATTGATTCTTGGGCTCATTTGCAGCATTCGGTTACATACGGCCCGTTACTGTCATTTTCTGCTTGTGGGCCAAATTCAGCCCGTCGCTATAGTCGGCCCGTTTGCGGACCGTTAATACATTGGGCCGTTTTCATGTAAAAAAACCCGTTGGGCTGTTTTCATAGAGTTATCAAATACGGCCTATTAATGACCCGTTATGGTCCACGAATAGTACAACACATGATTGGCGAAATGATGATACGCCCCGTAGAAGGCCCATGGATCCTACGGCCCGTAGAAGGCCCATGGATCGTACGACCCGTAGAAGGCCCATGGACCCTATGGCCCGTAGAAGGCCCATGGACCCTAGGCCCGTATAGAAGGCCGATGGATCCTACGGCCGGACGAAGGCCCATGGATCATACGGCCTGTAGAAGGCCCATGATTATTTTGGCCTAGTTACCAAAAATAGGCTATTGTGGCCACTAGAAAAAAACAGAAAAAGAACTGCAGTGACTACAAGCAAACAACTAAACAAGACAATAAGGAAATAAATAAGCAAGCAATTAATGCTAGCCTATTACCGATACTACACATATTACATCCACTGGGCATCAAAGTTCGTCACCAGTGCAAATATAGGGAACAAAGCAGCACATTACATACACTAGCCGTCAAAATTGGCCACCAGTGCAAATAAACGCGGCAGCAAAACAAGAGCATAACTGAAACAACTTCAGAAGAGCTCAAGAAACGTTATCCTGGGTATCCACCATGCTGGCAATAAGCTTAGCAAGCTTATTAGCTTTGTCTTGTTTGGCGCTAAAATCCTCCAACGCTTGCTGTTGCACCAGAAAGTATGCATCTGAATGCTCCAGGGACTTCTGCAGTCCTTCCGCTTCTTGTCGCAGCACAACTGATCGATGTCTTTCAGCTTGTAGTTGAGACTCAAGAAACCGAACTGATTCAGACAGTGAGTTTGAATAGCTTGTGCAAGCGGTAGTGGCCAGTAACTTGAACACTAAACCAAAACAGGACTTTGGGGTTGTCTCGTTGTCTTCAAGATAGTCTTCCTTAGCTGTTTTATCAGCTTTGTTGGAGACCAACAAGGATGTGTCACTATCCTGAACCTTATCTGCATTACTTCCTTTACCATTGCTTAATAAGGCACTCTTCCCCAATATTCTGTCAGCATTCTAAAAGAAGAAACAAGCAGACATATGACAAGTTTAGCATGTACTAGTATATGAAACTCATTTCGACGAACCAGTTCATTAGTAAGGTGGACAGGATTAAACTATCAAGTCTTCTATTGCCAAGTACTAGTACATAATAAAAGCATCAAACAAACAATATCTATGTCCTATGGTCACTGCATTGTCTTGCCAAATCAAAATAGAGACACGGTTCAAATCATATCAGTTCAAGACAAAGCAGCAGTGAAAGAATACAAAGCGTGGGAAACTACACGGCACAACAAGATTTCAGATGGGTGCCACGGGTCTACATGTACAACAACACTATTGGCTCTATTGTGATACTAGTAATATGCATGATATGAAAGTCAACTGTATACACAATTGAAATTGAAATCAACAGAGCTATTGATAATAGCAAACCTGTTAAAGAGACATGCGTGAACATACCTGCTGTACCATTGGAGTTTCGATTGGATCCTTCAATTTAAAAATAAGTTTGTATGAGTAAATACAGTGATACAAGAGCAAAGCAATCATAGTTAAAAAAGGCGCGCATAAGCGAGCGCTTAAGCGCACCTAGGCTCTAGGCGTTGGCAAAACGCATTGCGCATAACTACGCATAATCTGTGCATAACTGCGCATAAGCATGCACTTTGGTCAGTAAAGCGCAATGTGGTGGCAAAACGCACAATTAACGCCTAGCGCTTTTTTGAACTATGATAGCAATGTAATCTTAAATTAGAATATTTTTTCTTCAGGTTTAGGCACTTGTTCTATATGAACAGAGTACAGTAAGACGGAAGAATATAATACTTAAAAATAGAAAATGAGCTCATAGACCTTACCACATTCTTGGTTCGGGACCAGTACAGAACAAGGCGTTCCCAGTCATCGTCCAGTAAATGTGTCTCAAGAGAACGTAAGGGAATTTGATGAGTTTGTTTGCTAGTGAAGTACGTTTTCTTCAGGTAATTCCGATACTGCCACCAAGCATTCTTGAAGATAGCAGAGGTATTAGCACAGGTTACCTCATCTTGAGTTTCCAAATTGGTCTTTCTCTATAGAGAAAAATGGGAAAATTTGCTGTATTATAACCATCATGGAGGTAGGATGTATGGGACGAAGCAAAGTAATTGCCATGAATAACATTACTTACACATAACTCCTGGACAAACACCTGCAACTGGCATGTTCCTTCATCTTCAGTATAATATTTCCAAGATGGGAAGATACGCACATACGATTTAACAACATCAAATGCGATAGATGCTAAACTACGACTAGCTGGTTGTGCTTCCTCCATAGAAATAGGCGTACTAACTGGTGGAGTTGGGGTTCGCCGTGATAGTACTGGCCCTTTGGGCACTGGAGTTGCCTTACTAACTGCTCTTGTTTGGGAGCTCTGTGGTGGAGATGGTGTTGTGTCAACAGAAACTGGGTTACTATCGGCTGGGGTTGGGGTTAGATTGGGTGAAGCTGGTTCTCTGTCCATCGCAGTAGGGGTACAATCTGCGAGAGTTTGGATATTGTGTGGTAGGGCTGGTTCTTGTGCATGTACAACCGGGGTGCTATCTCCACCAAGAGGTAGCACTGTTTTATTTGAAGACCGTGTTTTTAGTCCGCTAGATACTGGCATCACCCGCTCCAATTCAAATGGCCGATAAACAGGAAACATAGTTGAATGTACAAACATTGTATGAGAGACAGATGCAATAGATAGTGTGGAAAAAAGAGAGCATGAAATAGTTGACATGTATATTGTTTAACTAAAACGGATAGCATGACATAATTTCACATATATGATGTCTATCTAAACTGGATAGCATAGCATAACATAATTCAAAGATATGATGAATAACTAAACAGGATCGCATGACATAATTCACCTACATGTTATCTAAGTAATCAGGATCACATCATTTAATTCACATATGTGATTTATATGCTAAACAGAGAGCATTCGATATGATGTCTGAACTAAGAACATGGTGTTGAATATTGTGTATATGATGTCTAAACCATGCAATGCAAGACACTGTATGCATGATATGAGCAGTATAACCGTGCCAAGTTAGAGCATACACCTCAGTGGGGGAATATGACTGGTCATCTGTCTCTGAATCCATCTCTAAGGAGCTATCGGGACCCAACAAGAGATTTGCTTCGATAGGTAGCACTGTCTGCTCTGAAGGCCTTGTTTTCACTCCAGATTTTTCCATCTCCCACCCAAATGGCTGATTCACAGGAAGAGTAGTTTAATGTACAAACATTGTTGACAAATGGAAATGTAATGAAGAAAAGGATGGGCAAGATATCATTCAAATATATGATGCCTGGTTAAACAGGATGGCATTGCACATTTCACATATATTATGGCTGGCTAAAAGACATGAGACTGCATAATTCCCATATATGATATAGAAACTAAACAAGTGAGAACATGTCTAAACTAAGCAGATGACATATATGATGTCAAAAGTAGGCACTGCAAGGCAACATATGCATGATATGACTAACATCATGCCAAGGTAGAGCAAACACCTTGGGGATAAATAGGAGTGGTCAACGGCGTCTAAATCTACCTCAGAACAGATATCTTCCTCTGGATTACAATCTGGAGAGGGGTGGGGAGGGTTTGCCATTGAACCCACCATGGAGCGATGTCTGCATGACATTGTATTACTGCGCAAAACTCTTCTCTTTTTCTCTACATATTCAGCATGACTGTGTACAATATCTGACATGCATACGAAAAAAATATGGTGAGATTACGTAAGGAGAGCATGCAGAAATTTAGAGTGATGGTAACAACCAGTGGATCGACGTTTTTCCGTTGAACCAAAATAGCCCTAATGGATCAACGTGAATGTATAGTAATAAGTGATGCAACAAGTGTAGAACCTCTTTGCCGTAGCCGTGTCGACCTCAGCATCATTGGGTTGGTCGCTGAAGTAGTTGAGGCAGAGGTGGCTGTCGGAGGTGTGGAGGAAGATCTCAGGAATCTGTAGACGGCGTCCAGGGCACTGCTCTGTTGTGATGGATCATTCTGTCGTTGGAGCAGCTCCGGTGAGCCGTAAGACGTCAAGGCTAAAGCAGCACAAGACAGACATCGTCAATCTCAAGTGGGATTCTAATAGCATCTCCAATAGATGATGTAAAATGGATGTAAAATTAACATCACCAAAAACCACCTGACTACAATAGATGAGGTAAAAACCGTTGACTCTGAACTTAACTGTCGAAACTGAAATTTATTGTGGAATCTGAATGCTACTGTCGAAACTGAACGCAATGGTAGCAGAGAGGCACTTGACATGTAGTTTAGGGAGGGCCTGCAGTTCATCTTCAACCTGCACCCCCCTGAGCCGCCAGCCACCACCGGCCGAACCGCCGGCCCCAGCGCCGCCTCGCCGCCCCGAAACAACTTGCCACCGCCGCCCCGGCCAGCCCCCTAGGCCCCCCCCCCCCCCCCCCCACCCCAAGATAGATAGTGGGGTAACTCTCCGGCGAGCCCCCGTCCCCGCTGCGGGTGGTTCTTCCTTAACTCCGACGAGCCCCCCCAACCACTGAAAATTGACTGACCCAAAAGTCGATTCAGTCGACTGAAGTGTGGTTTAATCGGAGCAAAGTAGCAGCACGAGCGAGGGGGAGAGCAGCAGCAGCAGCTGGGCGAGTGAGCGATCGAGCGAGAGCCGGAGCAGCAGCAGTAGCGCGAGCGAGCGAGCGAGAGCCGCAACAGCAGCAGATCCGGCTAGTATGGACACCACCGCCGAAGGGGCCTCGCACTGGGGGAGAGCCGCCATGGAGATGTCGCCCGTGGCGCCAGCTTCAAGGTAGCCGCTCCATGGGGGTGCGGGATGGAGCACTGTCGGCGCCGGGAGGTCGAGTTAAGGAGAAGGTGCGATGCGATGAGTGTACAACCTCTTTGGTGGCGCCGAGGAGGCCTCGGCTACATCCGAGGAGTTGGTGAGGATGCTGCGGTTCCGGTGGAGCAGGTTAAGGCGACGCTGTGGGGATGGAGCAGCCGCGATAGATGAGGCGATCGTCGGAGCAGCTCCTTGGAGGTGGAGGACGGGGCGGCTGAACCGGCGGGACGGCGAGATGGACGATGGATCCTCATCCGGGGAGGTGGACGAGGGACGTCGAGCTGTTGCGGTGGACGACGTCGTCGGGGAAGAGGCTCCAGCTAGGCAGCGGTGACGTGGCGGACGAAGGAGGGTGGGGTTTTGCGGCTGGAGCGGAGAGGTTATGGCGGCCTGGGATTTCGAATGGCGAAAAGGGGGCGATGGGAGGGGGTGAAGCATGACATAGGGACGCGCTTGTCCAAAATGTAGGGTGTGTTACAAAAGTACCCCACCGATTTAAACTAGCGGCCCTTTCGGCTCAGGGTTAGAAGGGGGATTTCGCGTGTCGGGATTTGGCAGCTGGAGGGAGTTTTCGCGCGTGTTGTAATTTCGGGATAGCAAGGCGCGGGTTGTGAAGGCGCCAGTTTTGGGAGCACGATATCTGAATTTTCGGGATATAACAAGACACGGGTTGAATTTTAGGGACAAGCCTAACGTGTAGTAATATTGTACTTGTATGTACCAAATCAATTCGCACTTCCCTCAACCAAAAAGAAAACGAAAAAAATAAAACTATTCACACCACACAAAGAGAGAGTGTTGCCCTGTTTTACTATACAAATGCTATTCAAAGCTACTCCCTCGTTCCATCTATATAGGGCCTAATGCGTTTTTTGATGCTAACTTTGACCAAATATTAGAGCAATGATATATGACATGCAACTTACACAAAACACACCGTTAAATTTATCTGTGAAATGTTCTTTCAATGATATAATTTTCACATTGTGCATGCCATGTACTATTAATCTTGTCAATAGTCAAAGGCGGTCTTAAAAATCTCATTATGCCCTATATAGATGGAAGGAGGGAGTATGAATCCATGTTATGTTCGATTAAATTTTTTCACTTGCTGTATAATGCATGTAACCTACTCATACCAACATTTCAGTGCATTCCAAATGTCTATACTACCACTGCAATTCGAACTAAATTTGAATTCGTTTCTCTATTTCCATAAGGGCCTCTTTGATTCGTAGGATTTCCAAAACGCGGGAATAGTAAAAATATGGGATTAGAGTGGAATGTCGTCTTTAATCCTACAAGATTGTACGAGTGTTTGATTGTTCATAGAAAAAACGTAGGATTCTTTCAAAAAGGTTTGAGTGGATGGAAAGTTTCCCATGAAATCTAGTGCAAATGAATCCTATGGAAAAATTCCTATGGTTTACAATCCTACGAATCAAACAACCAAAATAGGAAAAATTCCTAAGGATTAGAATCCTCCTAAATTCCTTTGAGAATCCTTTGAATCAAAGAAACCCTAAGAATCTACAATCATGATTGTTGCCAACTTTAACCATCGTAGTTTCCTTGCTACCCGCCAGATATAAATCGGACGGCCTATAATGCAGGATAGCAGGCACACCATCATCAACAACTCTGTTTTTATAAGAGTAGAGATAAAATATATTAAATGTAGTATAACATGTTCATAACCACACCATGTGTATCACCGTTATATATATTCACACATGCGTCAGTTTGAAACACTATGATAAATTCTTCAAATATCCGAATTCGCTTTTTATAATGAAGTATATATGATCTCTATTCGTCTTTTACGCCCACACAACCCTCTTATCTTTGTAGCTAGCGCTAACTTTCTCTTGTGCATGCACACACCTGCATCCCTCTCACCCTCCCTCAGCATTCTCTAGCTCCATCGCGCAAATTCGTCTTTTCACTTTAGGTCGTTCACCTACGGTGTGTGTAGGCCCCCCAGCTCCTTCTTTACGGCACACATCGATCGATATGCCTCTCTAGCCAGGTGTGCCTAGCACAAACACAAGCTTCCCCTCTTCTCTTGTCACCGTCCATGCCTCACTCCCACCACTCTATTCATCGTTCTCGTACTCGCACACTCCTCCCCCTCGATATAGTATGCCTCTCGTACCACCTCCTACATGCATCCCTCTCTCTCTCTATCCTTCTCCTCGTGCCTCATTTGCTTCTAACACACACATGCATGTATACCGACCGATCTCCCAACATATACCTAGATCGACTTTAACTACCCCCCCATCGATCGACGTACCTCACAAGTTATGTCTCTCCTTTCTCTAACAAAGGGCGATTGATCTTCCTATGTAGTTACGTCTGCTTACCACAGCCACATCGTCCCCCCTCATCATTCGTGCATGCCTCCTGACCCGTCTCTCACATGCACGTGCACAGACAACAAGCAACCATCTCCTCTCTTATTGATATTGTGGGCGTGCCCTCCGTTTGTCTAGCAAGCCTATCCCACCATTTGTTAGAAGCAACTCCACTACCACCCCCTCCAACACTCTAGCTCTGTCTCTCTCCCAACCTTATTCCTCTCCTGCACATATGAATGGATGCCGATCGATCTCCCTTAATACATGAGGCAGATCGATCTCCTTAATACATGAGGTAGGCCTCTCTCCTCCTCCACACATATACCAGCCATTGTACCTCTATAGTTAATTGGGTCTCCCTCTTCCCCCACCACACACCGATAGTCGAGCGCTGCAGGTAGGTATCCATGCCACAGAGACAAACTGCACATGTCCCATCTCATGTTCCAGTAGGCCAGCCACTCTATATCTTTGACGTGGGCACACACAAATTCGATGGCACTCTTTATCGATCGCGCGCGCGCACACACACACACATCATCCCTCTCTTCGATTCTATGGACACCTCAAGATGCATTTGTATGAGTAGTTTATCTTGTGAGAGAAAAGATTGAACGAGGGAAGGCCTTATTTGCGAACATGGAGAGATGTGTGGGTATATTTTTGCAAAATTGCCATAGTTTCTTTCCTATCCGTTAGATATAAATCCGACAGCCTATATTGCAGGATGGCACGCACACCATCATCACCAACTCTGTTTTCTACTCCATCCGTCCGAAAATACTTGTCATCAAAATGGATAAAAAGAGATGTATCTAAAACTAAAATACGTCTAGATACATTTCCTTTTATCCATTTTGATGACAAGTATTTCCGGACGGAGGGAGTATTTATCTTTTTAGAGATTTCAACAAGTGACTATGACCGGACCTTACCAACATACTCAAAAAAGTAGTCCATAATTTTGATGTTACCCTCTTTTCTTGGCGGTGCAGTGCCATCTGGATACCTCATAAATAAATAAAGTACTACATGATACTAATATATGATACATGGCGCAGGAGTACTAAGTATTATTAATACAGTTTTGCTAGAACTCATGTAGATGAGATATAATTTGGTCTCATTCATCTTTTATAGCCATTGGATGTGATGCTATATAAGATGCGTGTGTGCTGACATGGGTTGTATTTGTTCTTGTGCAACGAACTGACCACTGCATGTCATGTTTGATAGTCTCAAGTCATTAAAAGCATACAAGCCCCACATCTCTTCTTGGTTGATTCCTTTATTTATGTCAAAAAATAAGAAACAACATGAGAGTTAATGCACCACGCCTATGTGTTTACTATTTGGTTTTCGTAAGATGACTTAATACTCACATAGACGGAGGGAGTATTCGATTTGATAGCGGGCGGCGCAGTTCCCGATGCGGCTTTAATGCAGACGAGGGAGGGAGTAGCGGTTCCTGATATGTTGAACGACCAATGCATCCACCTTCAATTAATGCATGAGGGAAGTAATGGGAGGAGGTCCGGGAAAAGAGGCTGCATGATGTGAATGCAACACAGTTTGCCCTCATTGCCCTCATATAAAGGCGCCCCTCCATTCCAATGCATCTACCACATCGTACGCACCTAAGCATTTGCCTAAGCACCTACACTAAGCGCAAAAGAGATCACTCCAGACCCATGGCGGCGATGCTCGTGAGAGGCCAGCGGCTGCGCCAGATGGTCCACGACGCCGGCCTGTGGCATGGCGCCGAGGATCGTCTCCAGACGGTGTTGGAGACCGGCTGGTGGATGGCCGCCTTCGACGCCAACTACGACTCTCAGTTGGACCAAATGATCGTTGCCACTAGCAACAAGTTCACCATCCTCAAGAAGCTTGCGGACGACATCGCCGTACTCCTCCAGCCCGCGCGCCCGGGCTCCTCATTGCCTGCCACCGTAATCAGCCTCCATGGCCGGAACCTCTTTCAAGCACTGGTGGCCCTGCGACTGCCCGCCGACGCCATGAAGAATGTCCACCTGGAGGTCACGCTTGCCGTGAGGCGCCTCGCCCTGCAAGAATTCGTCGACCTACACATCCACATGTACGAGGAAATCATGTACATAGGTATCTACACGGCCAGTGAGGACGCTACGCCGTTGGCCTTCCTCAACCGGTTGGAAGCCTTGGATGCCTTTGCTGAGAAGCACCTCAACCTCGCCACAAAAGCCGCCGCTCCTTAGCCGCCGGTTGGTGGCCCAGCGCACTAAGTTGAGGAGGAGGAGGTCGTACGTTCGTGGATCCATCTTTCTTCTTGCCTTCTGTAACCACCATTGTGATCGCATCATCGTGGCCTTAATTCTTATTGTGCTGTTCATTCTCGTTCCAGTCAATACCGACATGTGCGATCCCTTTGCTTAATTATATGCATCACTGTAACTAGTACTCCATCTGTCAATTTATAAGTTGCGCTTACCTTCTCCATCAACTTCGTGCAACGCACGGGCATCTTGCTAGAAACACTAGAATATGTCTATATAATCCGTATGTGATAGTCCATTTGAAATCTCAAAAAAGACAAATATTTAGGTACAGAGGGAGTAATATGTTAGGAGTATATGAAAACAATAGTGAATTCTTTCAAGTTTGTGAACAAATACTACTATTCTACTACTTTGGATCCGTCGCAACGCATGGGCACATTGCTGGTAAAAGGAAAAGGCATGTCGCGTTCGCGTCGCACCCCCACACGCCCTGGAATCGGGAGTACAACACGGCCCGTCCGGCACGACACATAGCTTAGGGAAGCGTGTTGCCTAGCATTTTCACTTTCATGTGGGACCGCCGTTGAGCAAACCGACACCCCGTTCACCGCCGGGTTGGAAAACAGAAACGAGGGGAAGATCTAGCTATAGCACGGAAGCCAAGAAATTTGGTGTCAGACGGGGCTCGTTGATAGAGTAGGAGCATTCCGTACTAGTACTACTCCTACTAGTACCAAGTTTGTACTCCTAATACTATATTACTAGTACTACCACTATACAACTAGTAGGTACGTGCACGGCACAACATCGTAGGAACAAAAAACGGGAAGATCTTGTTTTGGGTGATTTATCTTTTTTTCAATCAACGTAGTATGAATAATATGATGTGGGGGGCACCCATGAAGCTTATGTGGCTTGGTTGCATGGCTACAGAAGGTTAGAGAAAAATAAATAGATAATGTGTTTAGAGTGCACTCCACTAAATAGATATATATATACTTTGGATCCATTGCAATGGACCGGCACTCTATATCTATACCCCCTATATAGTGTGTGAAAAACATTGAAAGTTGGTCGTTGGATGAAGCCAATCCGACGGTACAAAGATGGTAAATCCGAGCACTACTGGCCGCTGGATATCATCCACCAGATTCCGCCACATGTATAATCTAGAAGACTCCATGGTTGAACTTAATTCATGAATAAGGGCCTCTTTGATTCATAGGATTGCAGAAACACAGGATTAGGAAAAAAGTAGGATTGGAATGGCATGTTCATTGGATCCCTATAGGATTTGAGTTTGTTTGATTGTGTCACATGAAAAACAAAGGATTTCTTTCAAGAGGTTGGAGTGCATGTTAGAATTCCTGTGAAACGTAGTACAAATGAATCCTCAGGAAAATATTCTGCATGATTCAACCCTACGAATCAAACGACCAACGTAGGAAAAATTCCTAAGGATTCTAATCCTTCAAAGATCCTATGAAAATCCTTTGAATCAAACATACCTTAACTTTGCCACAACTAAGCTTAGGCAAAGTTATTAGTTCTTCAAGACAAGAGAAACAAGTTGGCAAGCCTAAGGGAATCTTGCCACATTTTTTGTGTGTATGTCATGTGGGGCCTTTATGTGGCTTGCCTAAGGTGTGGCTTGAACCAAACACTCACCCAAGTTAATCAAACTTGCCTAACCTTACATTCCACTAGATTTTGCCACATGTTAGAATCCAGAAAGCTCCACATGTAGAAGCATAATGCACAAACCACCAGAATCTCATGCGTGCAATGCACGTGTACCTTACTAGTACTAGTAGTTGGTAGTAGTAAGAAACAAATTCCAGTTTTGGCACGAGCTCGTACTGCGGGAGCACCACAAGGCCTGCCGCAGGAGTTACATTTCCCTCTCGGGGCCCACGGGACCGAACTTCAGTGGCTTAGTGCCCGGCCTATGAGTCAATGACATGCGGACCTTAAATGTGGCTGGCCCACATGTCATTCTCATGGTGGTGGCGTGGTTCGTGACTCACTCGTTTGAGATGAACCGGCCGGTGGTGGCGTGGCCGTGGCGAGGGTGCCACAGCTGGGCGTAGGGGCGTTACGAGGCGTAGATGGCCACACCAGCGGGTACTAGCGGCATCGTGGGAATCGCGGGTGGCTGTGGTAGAAACTTGATGCTCGCCGCATTTTAGGTGGCCCACATGTCATGCACACAAGCTGTCATGTCTACGGACACATGCACCGCATACCGATCACTGGAAGGAGTAGTAGAGAAAGCTATATATCCGGATAAATAGTTCCTTATAGTCAAGCAGACCCACGCTACTACTCTATTCCAAAGACATGCACACCATCGAAATAGTCCATCTATATCAATATACACCGAGAGGGAATAATTTTTTTTACAAGAGAGGAAATATTTCATCCATCCATAATGCCCTCCTGCTGGTGCAGCCTCTTCTTCTTCTTCTTCTTCTTCTTCTCATTCTCTGTGGGAGACGGCTTCGCAACAAGCTCTTTGGACCTTGTAGCTATCTCGAAACTCACACGGGCATCGAGGGCAGCATATTTTATCCGCTCGTACGTCAAGGGATAATTCTCCCATCCAGACGACCTTAATGCCACCGTCTCGTCACCCTTCTGAAGATTTGTACTGAGCACAAAATTTGCTACGTCGAATAGGGATGGTGTATGTTTATCACAATCTTCTACAGGAATTTTGATTCTGGTTTGTAGGTCAGTGATGCTTTTCAAATCAAGGTTGTACGGCTTCAGCTTCTGTTTGTCCCCTTCGATGGCTGCCCCACAGAAGTATACGTCCTCCTGAGACAAGAAATCGTGAAGCTCATGTGGTATGGAGGGCGAGTGTATGATGTGGTACACCAAAACATCATCTTCGTGGCACAGCTGAAGGATGGCGGCGCACTGGATCTTCCCAGGGGCACGCTCCATGTACTGTGCGTCGAGACCGATGACCCTCGTCTCTACCTTTTCGAGGGAGTTGGATACATTGTTGATCCACTGCCAAACAACCCTTGGGTGGACGGTGACGGTGGCAACTATGCGCATCGAGCCTTCGATGAGGACATGTTGGACGCTAAAAACCTGCATGTCGATCTCTTCCGCCATTTGGAACCGCTGGAACGGAGGGCTATGGTTTGGAGAATTAGGATTAGATGGCTAGTCTAACTGAAGTAGTATATGATTATTTAAAGAGGTTAAAACAATGTGAACGCAGTGGGGTTTGGATGTAAATGAAGACGAAGGGGAGGTGAAGAAGCCAGGAGAATCGGTTCCCGATGGAGAAGTAAATGGGAGAAGTGGCGTGCAGGCAGTTGATTAGACGGCTAGGTAGGCTAAACGAAAAGGCTATGCGGGTAGACTGATGAGTCGTACCTATTCGTGTACGTGCCCATCCTTCCTGATAGGTGGGACCTATGCATGCAAACATATAAAAAAATGTCCTGGATACATAACATGGGTAACACTGTATATTTAGTGTAGAATCTTTTTAGTACTTTGAATTTTGGCCACTACTTCTGCTGTTTAGTAACTTTTTTGAATTTTGGCCACTACTACAGTAAGTTCAAGTGAGTAACTATAGTAACTTCAAGTGAGTAACTCCATTTCTGATTTTTTTACATAACACTAACCATGATATTTGTTCCTCTGTTCTGGTCATAATTATAATCTAATTGTTGAACCCTTAATCATTCTCATAATGTTTACATGATGCACAATTATACTGCCGTCAAAACTACTCCATACACACACTGTCGAAACTGACAAGATGGTGGTGGAGGTGGGAATAAATGTTCAGTATTGGTGCATTTTCTATGCTTACAAAATTCAGATTGAATTTCACTACCAAAAGAAAAGAAGTGGAGATTAAATGTTGCTTTCCACTTACTTCACCTGTGTGTAACTCTTTTGGTGCATTTTCTGCAGAACCTATGTGTAGCTGCAGCATACAGGCCAGTTCATCAACTGCTCGAAGAATAAAAGAAGGTGGCATTTCCTTGCCTTTAGCATACATGCCAGTTCACTTAATGTCCTCTGGTGCTATATTTTTGAGAACATCCAAGTTTTTACTTATCACTTTGCTAGCATTCACAAGTCTATTGAAGCGTGCATGTCTATGTGAATCTTGCTGTCTACTCCAAGTAGATAGTGTGTGGCCTGGCAAAGGATATTAGTACTTGGTGCATTCTAAGTTTAAAACCACTCTAGATTTACAAGTGTTTACTGAAGATGACAAGTGTTTATTGAGTTCTAAATTTGAAGTAACTAGTAGACGAACAATATTCATCTTTTTCTGTATATGAAGAAGAATAAACCTAGCTAATTCAAATAATTCCAATTTTAGGGACATGTTTTTATCAACTCTTAGTTAAGGGGTTGTGGCAGTTTTCAGTTTTCAGTTTTGTGCTGCTTGAATTGATTCTACATGAATATTTAGGGAAGAGTCATGGCTATGCTTAGCTCTCTGTAAAATGAATGACTGAAATTGGACAATTGGAAACTTTAGGTATGTTTGCAATTGGACAAATGGTGTATAAATCCAAATAAAGCAAATAAATTCAAATGATTCAAATAAATCCAAATAAACATGGTTGATCTTCATTTTGCATAAACCTGGTTGAGTATTACAGAGTAATTGACAACAAATTGACCTGGTTGGAATTCATACAGCAACAGTAACAGTTAACTGAACTTCTTTTGCGTGCATTTATCACTCCAGAAAACTTTCAGTAACAAGTGAGCAGCCTCTGCATTTTCTCAGTGAACTTTTGAGTGCATTTATCACTTGTTGAAGTATGCTACAACTTCTGCAAATCACAAACTCCTTTAGTTTACATCTAAATTTTAGCAAACACTACAGTTTCAGTAAAAGAGTCATAACTGAATTACAGGCACTGTAGTTTCTCTACAGTATTGGAACATTGAACATTTTCAGTTAACTGTAGCAAGAAAAACTTCCAAAAACTAGCAGATCTCCAAGAATGCCAAGATTATTACTCAATGAATTTGATGGCATCAAACTAAATTTTCACTATAATCTGTTCATCATTTAGCAGTAGTGTACATCCTTTGTCCTGGATTATTTCTCTAGCTTTGTATCCCCTGACTGAATTTTCTCCACCTGTACTGAGAACAGCAAATTCAGACTCACAACAACAAATTGAACAACATCAGTAGCAGAGGTGGGCGGGGCAGACTCACCAGCATAGGCAGGAGTGGCAGCAGAGGTGAGGCAGGGGAAAAGGCAAAAGCAGCATCAGGTCCACGGCACCGGCGTCGTCCACCAGTAGCATCATGAGAGGCGGGAGTGGCCGGAATTGTCCACGGCGCCGGCGGCCGAAGCGGATGAAATTGGAGGCACAGGTGGGCGGCAAAGGTGGGCGAACGTGGGCGGCGACCTTCAACGGGGCCGGCGGCGTAGCTCGAGGAGGGCGCCGGCGCAGGTCGCCTTCACGGCGGGCGGTGCAGGTGGTAAGCCGCGACACAGGTGCAAGCGGGCGGCGGCGCTGTTGTTGGTCACGGGCTGGGCCACAGTTCTGGTGTTGGTCGCGGCGCAGATCCAGGCGGGCGGCGGCACAGGTGGGTAGCCGACGATGGCTGCAAGGCACGGGCGACGGGGGAGGAGGAAGGAAGGAGATGGACTTCTTTGTGACGTGTTTAAAACTCTATGGGTTTTTTTGCAAAAAAATAAATACACTGCCCTGTGGACAACTTTTCCCGGATGGAGGGAGTACTAGTTAAATCCGAGCTATGGGTGTGAAGCACTGATATGCCAGTACATTTGATTGTGACCTGTTCTAATTTTGTACATGAACTTTTTTAGAAAGGGCTGTACGTCAACTTAATGTGCTAGCAAAACTTATTGTGTTGTCTGTCTGTTTCCTTTGCACAACATTCAAGATATTTCCTCGTCATTGATAAAAACTATGAACCGTTATGTACGACTTTGTTGGTTTCAACATAGCCCTTCCCGTAGCGATCCACTGCTTCCATCCTGATTGTGCCGCCTGGGTGAAATTTTTGTATGCAAGTTCAGTGTGCTATGATGTTCTATATGATTGTGTCAACTATATAAGTTTTTACTGAGCATCAGCAATGCATATGGCTGAAAGATGTATTTACGAGCATCGACCGATGGGTCTCTCTCTCTCTCTCTCACACACACACACGCACACACACACACGCAGACGCACAAGTGGGACCCGTTGAATTATTTATTTGCTCGTGACAGCTTTTAATTAGGTTCCACTGTAATCTAACTTTTTTCTTAAGTTATTAATTGAGCTCACTGACTTCAAAAAGTTGTACATAAGCCTTTTTTGGGCCTTTCCAGCGTCGCTGAATGTGGGCTGAGTAACCATGTTAGGTTGTACTGTACTACACAAGCCTTTGTTTTTCAACATCAGCAATGCAACTGGGCCGACAGTTGTACACAATATCCGGGTCAACTTGTTATTCTCCGCCCCGCTGGGCTGCAAACTTTCCTAGGAGGTATGCATTAGGCTTAACAAGAAAATGGACTTTAAGAAATAATAAATGGGATGTAATTATAATAACTGGACAGTTACTATGCACCAAACACGTAATTAGTTTGAAAAATATATTATTTTTGGAATTTGAAAATTTTAATTTCATTACTTGTTGCACGCGCAATATTTCATTGGAAACGTAATACAACTTTATTTTGAAATTATATTTGACATGACTAGAAATTTCGGATAAAAATATTTCGGATCCCATCAAATTGTGGGAATTTTATTTGAATTCTGTTTTGAGCGGTTGTTTGAAATTATTAATCGTTATCCTAGCTAGAAGTTGGGCTGTACTTTTAACAAACTGTAAATGGGATATAGTAAATTCCATTAGAATTAAAAAAATGGGCTGTACATTCTTACAAATCGCAAATGGGCTATATGTTCTCTGCCAAATCCGAGCTGTGGGCCTACTAAGTTGACGCGTACCAAGGGCTTTGTCAACTTAGTCAATATAAACGATTCTAGCTGCAGTTATCGTACGATGTCCATCCAACGGCCGTAGTGCTTCTTCAACCTCTGGTCTTCTTGCTCCAGCCGCCCAAAGCAGCGCCGGTCGTGTCGCGTGCTCCTGCCTCCCGTGGCCGGCTGTGATGCCGCGGAGGCCTCACCGCCCCGTACTACTCCCACCGCTGGCCAGGCCATCCCTCTACTCACCCACACCCCCTGTTATTCTGCGGCGACGGCAGCCTCACACCGCAGCCGAACCAGTGAACCCTCGTACTCCTCTCCGCGCGGGCTTCCACTGTTGTGTCTTCCCCGGCTCCGTGTCGTCCCCTTCCTAGGCCTCGCCGCCGTCTAGACCACCGCCCCAGTGCTCTCAGCGCGGCGTGGTCAACGTGGTCAACGACCGACTTCCATCGGAAGAGTACTGTACGTGGAGAGGCTGACAGCTGGGTCCAGGCGGCTGCAAGGAAGTGCCTCCTTATTACGCGCAAAATAATTATTCCTCCACCTGACAGCAGGGACCCACCGGACGGGCCACCTTATTTCGCAAAAAATATGTTTCCCCCCTAATTGCTGGGACCCACCGGACGGGCCAGCATATTTCGTGAAAAAACGTTGCCCCCGTTGTCAGCTTGGACCCACCGGAAGTGCCTCCTTATTACGCACAAAAAAATGAATACCCCCTGCTAGCTAGGACCCACCATGGTGGGAGGCTGACTTGTGGGCCTACTAAGTTGACTGGTACGGGGGCCTTTGTCAACTTTAGTCAATATGAATGATTCTAGCTCCAGTGACCGTAAAATGTCCATCCAACGGCCGTAGTGCTTCTTCAACCTCTGGTATTCTTGCTCTAGCCGCCCAAAGCAGCGCCGGTCGTGCCGCATGCTCCTGCCTCCCGTGGCCGGCTGTGCTGCCGCGGAGGCCTCACCACCCCTACTATTCCCACCGCTGGACAGGCCCTGCGATGACAGCAGCCTCAGTAAAAGGAAAACAATATTAAAGTGATGGAGATTGATATGATGAGAATAGACCCGGGGGCCATAGGTTTCACTAGTGGCTTCTCTCAAGAGCAGAAGTATTCTACGGTGGGTGAACAAATTACTGTTGAGCAATTGACAGAATTGAGCATAGTTATGAGAATATCTAGGCATGATCATGTATATAGGCATCACGTCCGTGACAAGTAGATCGAAATGATTCTGCATCTACTACTATTACTCCACTCATTGACCGCTATCCAACATGCATCTAGAGTATTAAGTTAAAAACAGAGTAACGTCTTAAGCAAGATGACATGATGTAGAGAGATAAATTCATGCAATATGAAATAAACCCCATCTTGTTATCCTCGATGGCAACGATACAATACGTGCCTTGCTGCCCCTTCTATCACTGGGTAAGGACGCCGCAAGATCGAACCCAAAGCTAAGCACTTCTCCCATGGCAAGAACTACCAATCTAGTTGGCCAAACCAAACGGATAATTCGAAGAGACTTGCAAAGATAACCAATCATACATAAAAGAATTCAGAGAAGATTCAAATATTATTCATAGATAGACTTGATCATAAACCCACAATTCATCGGTCTCAACAAACACACCGCAAAAAGAAGATTACATCGAATAGATCTCCACAAGAGAGGGGGAGAACTTTGTATTGAGATTCAAAGAGAGAGAAGAAGCCATCTAGCTACTAACTATGGACCCGAAGGTCTGAGGTAAACTACTCACACTTCATCGGAGGGGCTAGGATGATGTAGAAGCCCTCCGTGCTGACGGCCCTCTTCCGGCGGAGCTCCGGAACAGGCCCCAAGATGGGATCTCGTGGATACAGAAAGTTGCGGCGGTGGAATTAGGTTTTTGGCTCCTCTTCTGATCGTTTGGGGGTACGTGTGTATATATAGGAGGAAGAAGTACGTCGGAGGAGCAACGAGGGGCCCACGAGGCAGGGGGCGCGCCCTAGGGGGGGCGCCCCCCATCCTCATGACCGCCTCTTTTGTTCCTTGGAGCAGGGTCCAAGTCTCCTGGATCACGTTCGGTGAGAAAATCACATTCCCGAAGATTTTATTCCGTTTGGACTCCGTTTTATATTCCGTTTATCCGAAACACTGAAATAGGCAAAAAACAACAATTCTGGGCTGGGCCTCCGGTTAATAGGTTAGTCCCAAAAATAATATAAAAGTGGAAAATAAAGCCCAATATAGTCCAAAACAGTAGATAATATAGCATGGAGCAATAAAAAATTATAGATACGTTGGAGACGTATCACATCTTCGCAGGCAAGAAAGTGCTTGACAGTCGGGACCCACCTGGTCGAAGCGTACGTAGCGTTGTCATTCTGGTCGCGAATGTGTACATACATATATACTGGTGGATGTAGATGCGCGCACGTGTCGTAGTAGAGGCGCGTACGTGTCGTAGTAGAGGCGCGCACGTAGCATGTACACGTACGTACAACGGCCAGGGTGCAAGAAAGAAAATACGGCCACGTATGTGTACATACGGGCGGGGTCTCGAACGCCTACTCACGCATACGTACGGCCAGGGCTCATGTACATGGCTGGGTCGGAACGGAGAAACAACATCGTCGTCGTGTTCACAGGGAGGCAGCGTCATCGTCGTGTTCATGGGAGGCAACCAAATGCGTCGTGTTCATGGGAAGGCAACGGAATGCATCGTGTTCATCGGGAGGCAACGGAATGCGTCGTGTTCATCGGGAGGCAACGGAACGCGTGGGAGCCAACTGGCTGGGTCGGAACAGAATGCGTGGTCATGTTCATCAGGAGGGCTTGGACGGAACAGGCGATGGAAATGAGGCCTGAACGGGGTCCTGTTGATCGAGAGGGGTCCGGCATACCGCAAAACGGAGGAAACGGACTTCCTACGGTCGAAACGGGGGTCCTGTTGATCGGGAGGGGTGTGGCGTACCGCAAAACGGACGAAACAGACCTCCTATGCTCGAAACGGGGGTCCTGTTGATCGGGAGGGGTGTGGCGTACCGTAAAACGGACGAAACAGACCTCCTACGGTCAAAACGGGGGTCCTGTTCATCGGGAGGGGTGTGGTGTACCGCAAAAGGGGACTCCACGGGATACTGTTCATCTCCACCGTCGACCTCCTCCAGCCTCCACGGGCTACCGTCGACCTCCTCCAGCCTCCACGGGCTCCTGTTCATCCAACCTCCACGGCGCGCTACTCCACTGGCTACTGTTCAACCACCCCTCCACGGGCACCCCTCCACTGTCTACTGTTCATCCAGCCCTCCACACCACGGGGTCCTGTTCAACCGCCCCTCCACAGGCACCCCTCCACCGTCTACTGTTCATCCAGCCCTCCACCACACCATGGGGTACTGTTCATCCAGAGACAACGCCACCACTCACTGTTCACCCAAACCCCCCGCAACGCTCACTGTTCATCCCAGAGGCAGCATCGATCGGCTTCAGTTAGTAGCAGTAGCGAAGGAATCGCTCGATCGGGTTCAGTTAACATCCATCGATCGATCGCTCGGGTTCAGTAATGCGTAGCCTGCCGTGCAATCACTCGGGTTCAGTTAGGCAATGCCTTGCTCGGGTTCAGTTAGAGCCAACGCCTCACACATACGCGCGTACGTGTACGAGAGAAACGCGCATCGCTCGGCCCCCGACCTCCCACCGTAACCGGGAACTCCCCAAATTTTCCTCCCCCTCGCTTCTACCATGGTTTTTTTCCGTCATGGACGACCCAAAGAATGTCATGCAGCTACGTCTCCGGCCCGCCCAGGACGAAAAGCCCATTTTCTGTCATGATTTTTTGTCATAGAAGTAGGAGCCCGCCACATCTATGATGATACCAGGTTTTGTCACAATTATCGTCATAGAAGTGTCATATGTATGACAGAAAACTTTTTCGTTTGGCCCAAAATGTCACGGATGTGTCTTTTTTTGTAGTGTGAATTGCCTCCTACTTATCTAGATTATAATGCTATGGTTCGTCATCAGTTTGTTGAGAGGAACGATCAGTTCCTCCAGTACCAACTAATTTTTGATAGGCGTCGCACTGTCCATGTTGCTCTTCCTGCTCCTGCTTTCTTTGACTTTCAGACAAAAGGGAGATATGTTATAACCAGGGAGGAGGCGAACGAGTACGAGAGGAGGACGGAGGCAGCCCGCCTCCAAGCTGCAGCTCGTGAGGCAATAGCTGCTGCATCTCAGTATGACCCCAGTTACAACTTTGGATTTCCACCAGGCCATCTGTGGGCATAGACCAACTTAGGACAAAAGCCTAAGCTTGGGGGAGTACGTATTTCTCACCGACATTACATTCATGTTCACGCACTCATGCCAGTTGTCGGCGCTCATACTTTTTCATTGTAATATCCATGCTGGTTTATTTTCTTTTTAAGCTTTCTTCTTGTCTATTTGAAAACCCTTAATAAAAACCAAAAAAATCAGTTGTAGCTTTTAGCTAGTTTAGTTTCCATGCCTGTAGTAGTAGTAATTAAAAAGAAAACCCAAAAAGATTTCTCGTTCTTCTTTTGCTTGTTGGGAGCTTTCCTGTGTAAATAGTTTCATTTCTTTTTCTTTGGGGGTCGAGAGGAGAAGACTACGATGAAAATGTGGAGTGGCTCTCTTATGCATTATTGTTGATCTAACAAAGAGCCCATATTAACTTGTCTTCTCCCTTGAATTGAATGCTTGCAGATTCTAGCTTAGTCCAATGCACGTGCACTATTATTATTATCCACACTATTCGGTTGTGCAAGTGAAAGGCAATAATGACGATATATGATGGACTGATTGAGATGAGAGAAGCTGGTATGAACTCGACCTCTCTTGTTTTTGTAAATATGATTAGTTCATCGTTCCTGATTCAGCCTATTATGAATGAAACATGTTTGCAATGACAATTAGAGATTATAGTTGCTCATGCCATGCTTAATTTTCTAGGAGTTTATAATGGTTTACCTTGCGTGCCAACATGCTATTAAAATGGTTGTGATGTGGTATGATAGGGTGGTATCCTCCTTTGAACGATTCGAGTGGCTTGACTTGGCACATGTTCACGCATGTAGTTGAAACAAAATCAACATAGCCTCCACGATATTTATGTTCATGGTGAATTATATCCTACTCATGCTTGCATTCAGTGTTGATTAATTTTAATGCATGTTATGACTGTTGTCGCTCTCTAGCTGGTTGCTTCCTAGTCTCTTTCTAGCCTTCACTTGTACTAAGCGTGAATACTTCTTGTGCATCCAATTCCATAAACCCCAAAAGTTATTCCATATGAGTCCACCATACCTTCCTATATGCGCTATCTACCTGCCGTTCCAAGTAAATTTGTATGTGCCAAACTCTAAATCTTCAAATGAAATTCCATTTTGTATGCTCGAATAGCTCATGTATCAACTAGGGTTGTCTGTATCTTCCATGCTAGGCGGGTTATTCTCAAGAGGAGTGGACTCCGCTCCTCACTCACGAGAAAATGCCTGGTCACTCGGTTGTTATGTTGACAATGAAAGTATACCGCTCAAAATATTATTCATCTCTATTTCAAAACCGAGCTCTGGCACCTCTACAAATCCCTGCTTCCCTCTGCGAAGGTCCTATCTATTTACTTTTATGTTGAATCATCACCCTCTTATTAAAAAGCACCAGTTGGAGAGCACCGCTCTCATTTGCATGCATTACTATTAGTTTACATTGAGTATGACTGGATCTCTTTTACCATGAATTACAATTTCCAGTCAGCCCTTGATCTTCAGGGGTGCTCTGCATTTATGTTTTGCGGTCTCAGAAAGGGCTAGTGAGATACCATCTTGTTATATCATATTATGATTGTTTTGAGAAAGTGTTGTCATCCGAGATTTATTATTATTGCTCGCTAGTTGATTATGCCATTGATATGAGTAAACATGAGACCTAAATGTTATTGGGAATATGGTTAGTTCATAATCTTTGCCGAAAACTTGAATGCTGGCTTTACATATTTACAACAATAAGAGCAAACAGAGTTTGTAAAAGTTTTTCTTTATCACTTTTAGTTTGCAACTGAATTGCTTGAGGACAAGCAAAGGTTTAAGCTTGAGGGAGTTGATACGTCTCCAACTTATCTACTTTTCCAAACACTTTTGCCCTTGTTTTGGACTCTAACTTGCCTGATTTGAATGGAACTAACCCGGACTGATGTTGTTTTCAGCAGAATTGCCATGGTGTTATTTTTGTGCAGAAATAAAAGTTCTTGGAATGACCTGAAAATCAGCGGAGAATATTTTTGGAATATATAAAAAATACTGGTGAAAGAATCATGGCCAGGGGGCCCACACCTTGTCCACGAGGGTGGGGGTGCGCCCCTGCCTCGTGGGCCCCCTGATGCTCCACCGACCTCAACTCCAACTCTATATATTCACGTTCGGGGAGAAAAAAAATCAGAGAGAAGGATTCATCACGTTTTACGATACGGAGCCGCTGCCAAGCCCTAATCTCTCTCGGGAGGGTTGATCTGGAGTCCGTTCGGGCTCCAGAGGGGGGAATCCATCGCCATCGTCATCATCAACCTTCCTCCATCACCAATTTCATGATGCTCACTGTCGTGCGTGAGTAATTCCATCGTAGTCTTGCTGGACGATGATGGGTTGGATGAGATTTATCATTTAATCGAGTTAGTTTTGTTAGGGTTTGATCCCTAGTATCCACTATGTTCTGAGATTGATGTTGCTATGACTTTGCTATGCTTAATGCTTGTCACTAGGGCCCGAGTGCCATGATTTCAGATCTGAACCTGTTATGTTTTCATGAATATATGTGAGTTCTTGATCCTATCTTGCAAGTCTATAGTCACCTATTATGTGTTATGATCCGTTAACCCTGAAGTGACAATAATCGGGATACTTACCGGTGATGACCGTAGTTTGAGGAGTTCGTGTATTCACTAAGTGTTAATGCTTTGTTCTGGTACTCTATTAAAAGGAGGCCTTAATATCCCTTAGTTTCCGATAGGACCCCGCTGCCACGGGAGGGTAGGACAAAAGATGTCATGCGTGTTCTTTTTCATAAGCACATATGACTATATTCGGAATACATGCCTACATTACATTGATGAACTGGAGCTAGTTCTGTCTCATCCTATGTTATAACCATTGCATGAGGAATCGCATCCGACATAATTATCCATCACTGATCCATTGCCTATGAGCTTTTTACATATTGATCTTTGCTTAGTTACTTTTCCGTTGCCATTGTTACAATCACTACAAATCTGCTACCGTTACTTTTGCTATCGTTACCGCTACTATCATATTACTTTGCTACTAAATACTTTGCTGCAGATATTAAGTCTTTTAGGTGCGGTTGAATTGACAACTCAACTGTTAGTACTTGAGAATATTTTTTGGCTCCCCTTGTGTCGAATCAATAAATTTGGGTTGAATACTCTAGCCTCGAAAACTGTTGCGATCCCCTATACTTGTGGGTTATCAATGGCCTTATGCATTGTTCTGATGCAGAGGCCGGGGAGCTCCCCCTTTTCAATAAATAAATAAATTTTGTATAGGTTGGAGAACTAACTAAATGCTTCATTTGGTTTTGCATATTATTAAGTTGGGCTGTGCGGGTTTTTTCTCCCGTCGCAACGCACGGGCATGTTTGCTAGTCAGTTACAAAACTAAAATGGATTCTATTTTAATAATTATTATGATTTAATTGGGTTCATCGCTTTAAATAAGGAACTGAGCAAAGAATTAAATCGACAAGAAAAAAGATAATAAAAATGAATTAAGTAGATAAGCTGTAAAAATAAATTATATCCACTTTAATAATAATTGGGTTTGTAACTTTAAATAAGGAATTGAGCAACGAATTTCGACAAAGGCGCAACATGATTAAAATTTTGGTATCACTAATATCTCCTTTGATTTAGAAAATGTGTAATATATTTTTAATTAACTATAAAAATAATCTAGTGGATAAAAATGTGTACTTTGATTAACTTTGCACTATATATTTATCTCTAATTTTAATGTATATAATCAACATTATAATTTTATTAGGGTTTTTTTTACATCTGTGCCCTTGGTTCCTTAGCTCTACTCATTCATCCCCGCGCTATTAACTTTTGCTCAATTTTCCCCACTCCCTTGCCAGAAACCCTCATAACTGGTCACAACGGACATTGCCGTTGGGTCAAAGGCTTGACCGTTAACTCTGATGAGTGGAGCCGCACTAGACTATGTCATCCGTTGGACCTGACAAGTGGGGTCGCGTTGGGTGGAGTTGTTGTTCGACCGTTGGGCCGAGGTTTTGTTGGGTCGTCCCTTGTATTAAACGCCCGGGCATGCCGCCAGGAGAGAAACCTACTATGCATGCACCCAACAAAGCCTGCCTGCATGCATCGATCGAGCCTGCATGCACCGATGCCATGATGCCATGATGCGCCGACCAAGCCTGCATGCGCCGATGCGTCCGCCACGATAGACTGACCGAGCAACTTTCTAGCATGCCAGCCGCCACGGATGCAGCGACGGTCACAGCCGCTGGTTCCTCTCTTCTAGCTAGGTGGCTACATATTCATCCCTACTAACAAAGCTTGTGTAAAAAAAGAGCCACTCCCTTGCTTAGCTCTACTCATTCATCTCTACTAACAAAGCTTGCTTGCATGCACTAGGTGGTTACTAACAAGGCAACCCTACTAACAAACCGAGCTCTCTAAGAAAACAATCAACAAATATGTAGTCCCAATATGTAGATAGTGTTGGGGAATGTAATAATTTCAAAAAAAATCCTACGCACACAGAAGATCATGGTGATGCAAAACAACGAGAGGGGAGAGTATCGTCTACGTACCCTCGTAGACCGTAAGCGGAAGCGTTATGAGAACGCGGTTGATGTAGTCGAACGTCTTCACGATCCGACCGATCCAAGTACCGAATGCACGGCACCTCCGAGTTCAGCACACGTTCAGCTCAATGACGTCCCACGAACTCCGATCTAGCAGAGCTTCACGGGAGAGTTCCGTCAGCATGACGGTGTGATGACAGTGATGATGTTTCTACCGACGCAGGGCTTTGCCTAAGCACCGCTACTATATGATCGAGGTGGATTATGGTGGAGGGGGGCACTGCACACGGCTTGGAACAATCAACTTGTGTGTTCTAGGGTACCCTCCTGCCCCTGTATATAAAGGAGCAAGGGGGGAGGACGGCCGGCCCTTACAGGGCGCGCCAGGAGGAGGAGTCCTCCTCCTAGTAGGAGTAGGACTCATCTTTCCTACTCCTACTAGGAGGGGGAAAGGATGGAGGAGAGGGAGAAGGAAGGAGAGGAAGGAAAGGAGGAAAGGGGGGCTGCCCCCCTAGTCCAATTCGGTTTGGGATAGGGGGGCCGCGCGCCATGCCTCCTCTCTCCCACCACTTGGCCCATGAGGCCCAATACTTCTTCCCCGTATTCCAGTAACTCCCGGGTACTCCGAAAAATACCCGAATCACTCGGAACCTTTCCGATGTCCGAATATAGTCGTCCAATATATCAATATTTACGTCTCGACCATTTCGAGACTCCTCGTCATGTCCCCGATCTCATCCGGGACTCCGAACTACCTTCGGTACATCAAAATCACATAAACTCATAATACCGATCGTCACCGAACGTTAAGCGTGCGGACCCTACGGGTTCGAGAACTATGTATACATGACCGAGACACGTCTCCGGTCACTAAACAATAGCGGAACCTGGATGTTCATATTGGCTCCTACATATTCTATGAAGATCTTTATCGGTTAAACCGCATAACAACATACATTGTTCCCTTTGTCATCGGTATATTACTTGCCAGAGATTCGATCGTCGGTATCTCAATACCTAGTTCAATCTTGTTACTGGCAAGTCTCTTTACTCGTTTCCGTAATACATCATCCTGCAACTAACTCATAAGTTACAATGCTTGCAAGGCTTATAGTGATGTGCATTACCGAGAGGGCCCGGAGATACCTTTCCGACAATCGGAGTGACAAATCCTAATCTCGATCTATGCCAACTCAACAAGTACCATCGGAGACACATGTAGAGCACCTTTATAATCACCCAGTTATGTTGTGACGTTTGGTAGCACACAAAGTGTTCCTTCGGTAATCGGGAGTTGCATAATCTCATAGTCATAGGAACGTGTATAAGTCATGAAGAAAGCAATAGCAGTAAACTAAAACGATCAACTACTAAGCTAACGGAATGGGTCAAGTCAATCACAACATTCTATAATGATGTGATCCCGTTACTCAAATGACAACTCATGTCTATGGCTAGGAAACTTAACCATCTTTGATTCAATGAGCTAGTCAAGTAGAGGCATACTAGTGACACTTTGTTTGTCTATGTATTCACACATGTACTAAGTTTCCGGTTAATACAATTCTAGCATGAATAATAAACATTTATCATGATATAAGGAAATAAAGAATAACTTTATTATTGCCTCTAGGGCATATTTCCTTCAGTCTCCCACTTGCACTAGAGTCAATAATCTAGTTCACATCTTTATGTGATTAGTTCACATCTCCATGTGACTAATACCCAAAAGGTTTACTAGAGTCAATAATCTAGTTCACATCGCTATGTGATTAACACCCAAGGAGTGATCATGTTTTGCTTGTGAGAGAAATTTAGTCTACGGGTCTGCAACATTCAGATCCGTATGTATTTCACAAATTTCTATGTCTACAATGCTCTGCACGGAGCTACTCTAACTAATTGCCCCCACTTTCAATATGTATCCAGATCGAGACTTAGAGTCATCTAGATCGATGTAAAAAGCTTGCATCGACGTAACTCTTTACGACGAACTCTTTTATCACCTCCATAACCGAGAAATATTTCCTTAGTCCTCTAAGGATAATTTTGACCGTTGTCCAGTGATCTACTCCTAGATCACTATTGTACTCCCTTGCCAGAATCATGATAAGGTATACAATAGGACTGGTAAACAACATAGCATACTTTATAGCACCTATGACCGAGGCATAGGGAACGATTTTTCATTCTCTTTCTATTTTCTGCTGTGGTCGGGTTTTGAGTCTTTACTCAACTTCACACCTTGCAACACAGGCAAGAACTCCTTCTTTGACTATTCCATTTTGAACTACTTCAAAATCTTGTCAAGGTATGTACTCATTGAAAAAAATTATCAAGCATTTTGATCTATCTCTATAGATCTTGATGCTCAATGTGTAAGCAGCTTCATCGAGGTTTTTCTTTGAAAAAACTCTTTTCAAACACTCCTTTATGCTTTCCAGAAAATTCTACATTATTTCCGATGAACAATATGTCATTCACATATACTTATCAGAAATGTTGTAGTGCTCCCACTCACTTTCTTGTAAATACAGGCTTCACCGCAAGTCTGTATAAAACCATATGTTTTGATCACTTTATCAAAGCATATATTCCAACTCCGAGATGCTTGCACCAGTCCATAGATGGATCGCTGGAGCTTGCTCACTTTGTTAGCACCTTTAGGATCAAAAAAACCTTCTGGTTGCATCATATAGAACTCTTCTTTAAGAAATCCATTAAGGAATGCAGTTTTGACATCCATTTACCAGATTTCATAAAATGCAGCAACTGCTAACATGATTCGTACATACTCTTAAGCATCGATACGAGTGAGAAAATGTCATCGTAGTCAACACCTTGAACTTGTCGAAAACATTTTGCGACAATTCGAGCTTTGTAGATAGTAACACTACTATCAGCATCCGTCTTCCTCTTGAAGATCCATTTATTCTTAATGACTCACCGATCATCGGGCAAGTCAATCAAAGTCCATACTTTGTTCTCATACATGGATCCCATCTCAGATTTCATGGCCTCAAGCCATTTCGTGAAATCTGGGCTCATCATCGCTTCCTCATAGTTCGTAGGTTCGTCATGGTCTAGTAACATGAATTTCCAGAAAGGATTACCATACCACTCTGGTGTGGACCATACTCTGGTTATCTTACGAGGTTCGGTAGTAATTTGATCTGAAGTTTCATGATCATCATCATTAGCTTCCCCACTAATTGGTGTAGAAATCACTAGAACTGATTTATGTGATGAAAACTTTCCACTTCGGGAGAAGGTACAATTACCTCATCAAGTTCTACATTCCTCCCACTCACTTTTTTTGAGAGAAACTTCTTCTCTTAGAAAGGATCCACTCTTAGCAACAAAGATATTGCCTTTCGGATCTCTGATAGAAGGTGTACACAACAGTTTCTTTTGGGTATCCTATGAAGACACACTTTTCCGATTTAGGTTCGTGCTTATCAGGCTGAAACTTTTTCACATAAGCATGACAACCCCAAACTTTAAGAAATGACAACTTAGGTTTCTAACCAAACCATAGTTCATACGGTGTCGTCTCAACGGATTAGATGGTGCCCTATTTAATGTGAATGTAGCTGTCTCTAATGCATAACCCCAAAATGATAGTGGCAAATCGGTAAGAGACATCATAGATTGCACTATATCTAATAAAGTACAGTTATGACGTTCAGACACACCATTATGATGTGGTGTTCCAGGTGGCATGAATTTGTGAAACTATTCCACATTGTTTTAGTTGAAGACCAAACTCGTAACTCAAATATTTGTCTCCGTGATCAAATCGTAGAAACTTTATTTTCTTATTATGATGATTTTCCACTTCACTCTGAATTTCTTTGAACTTTTCAAATGTTTCAGACTTATGTTTCATCAAGTAGATATACCCATATCTTCTCAAATCATCTATGAAGGTCAGAAAATAATGATACCCGCCGTGAGCCTCAACACTCATCAGACCGCATACATCAGTATGTATTATTTCCAATAAGTCAGTTGCTCGCTCCATTGTTTCGGAGAACGGAGTCTTAGTCATCTTGCCTATGAGGCATGGTTCGCAAGTATCAAGTGATTCATAATCTAGTGATTCCAAAAACCCATCAGCATGGAGTTTCTTCATGCGCTTTACACCAATATGACCTAAACGGCAGTGCCACAAATAAGTTGCACTATCATTATTAACTTTGCATCTTTTGGCTTCAATATTATGAATATGTGTATCACTATGATTGAGATTCAATAAACTATTCACCTTGAGTGTATGACCATTGAAGGTTTTATTCATGTAAACAGAACAACAATTATTCTTTGACTTCAAATGAATAACCGTATTGTGATAAACATGATCAAATCATATTTATGCTTAATGCAAACACCAAATAACATTTTTTAGGTTCAACACTAATCTCAAAAGTATAGGGAGTGTGCGATGATGATCATATCAATCTTGGAACCACTTCCAACACACATCGTTACTTCACCCTTAACTAGTCTCTGTTCATTCGGCAACTCCCGTTTCGAGTTATTAATCTTAGCAACTGAACTAGTATCAAATACTGAGGGGTTGCTATAAACACTAGTAAAGTACACATCAATAACATGTATATCAAATATACTTTTGTTCACTTTGCCATCCTTATTATCCACCAAATACTTGGGGCAGTTCTGCTTCCAGTGACCAGTCCCTTTGCAGTAGAATCACTTAGTCTCAGGCTTAGGTCTAGACTTAGCCTTCTTCACTTGAGCAACAACTTGCTTGAAGTTCCCCTTCTTCCCTTTGCCCTTTTCTTGAAACAAGTGGTCTTGTCAACCATCAACACTTGATGCTTTTCTTGATTTCTACCTTCGTCGATTTTAGCATCATGAAGATCTTGGGAATCATTTCCGTTATCCCTTGCATATTATAGTTCATCACGAAGTTCTAGTAACTTGGTGATAGTGACTAGAGAACTCTGTCAATCACTATCTTATCTGGAAGATTAACTCCCACTTTATTCAAGTGATTGTAGTACTTGACATTCTAAGCACATGCTCACTAGCTGAGCTATTCTTCTCCATCTTGTAGGAAAATTACTTGTCAGAGGTCTCATACCTCTCGACTCGGGCATGAGTCTGAAATATCAATTTCAGCACTTGGAACATCTTATATGCTCCGTGGCGTTCAAAACATTTTTGAAGTCCCGGTTATAAGTCGTAAAGCATGGTGCACTAAACTATCAAGTAGTCATCATACCGAGCTTTGTCAAACGTTCATAACGCGTGCATATGCTCCTGCAATAGGTCTGTCACCTAGTGGTGCATCAAGGACATAATTTTTCTGTGCAGCAATGAGGATGATCCTCAGATCACGGATCCAATCCACATCATTGCTACTAACATCTTTCAACTTATTTTTCTCTAGGAACAAATCAAAAATAAACGGGGAGCTACATCGCAAGCTATTGATCTACAACATAGATATGCAAATACCATCAGGACTAAGTTCATGATAAATTAAAGTTCAATTAATCAAATTACTTAAGAACTCCCACTTACATAGACATTCCTCTAGTCATCTAAATAATCACGTGATCCAAATCAACTAAACCATGTCTGATCATCATGTGAGATGGAGTAGTTTTCAATGGTGAACATCATTATGTTGATCATATCTACTATATGATTCACGCTCGACCTTTCGGTCTCAGTGTTCCGAGGCCATATCTGCATATGCTAGGCTCATCAAGTTTAACCCGAGTATTTTCGCGTGTGCAAAATTGTCTTGCACCCGTTATATATGAACGTAGAGCTTATCACACCTGATCATCACGTGGTGTCTCGGCACGACGAACTTTGGCAATGGTGCATACTCAGGGAGAACACTTGTACCTTGAAATTTAGTGAGAGATCATCTTATAATGCTACCGCCGAACTAAGCAAAATAAGATGCATAAAGGATAAACATCACAAGCAATCAAAATATGTGACATGATATGGCCACGATCATCTTGCGCCTTTGATCTCCATCTCCAAAGTACCGCCATGATCTCGTCACCGGCATGACACCATGATCTCCATCATCTTGATATCTATCAATGTGTCGTCACATGGTCGTCTCGCCAACTATTGCTCTTGCAACTATTGCTATCGCATAGCGATAAAGTAAAGTAATTGTTTGGTGCTTGCATCTTATGCAATAAAGAGACAACCATAAGGCTTTAGCCAGTTGTCGATAACTTCAACAAAACATGATCATCTCATACAACAACTTATATGTCATCACGTCTTGACCATATCACATCACAACAAGCCCTGCAAAAACAAGTTAGACATCCTCTACTTTATTGTTGCAAGTTTTACGTTGCTGCTACGGGCTGAGCAAGAACCGTTCTTACCTACGCATCAAAACCACAACGATATTTCGTCAAGTTAGTGCTGTTTTAACCTTCAACAAGGACCGGGCGTAGTCACACTCGGTTCAAGTAAAGTTGGAGAAACTGACACCCACCAGCCACCTGTGTGCAAAGCACATCGGTAGAACCAGTCTTGCGTAAGCGTACGCGTAATGTCGGTCCGGGCCGCTTCATCAAACAATACTGCCGAACCAAAGTATGACATGCTGGTAAGCAGTATGACTTGTATCGCCCACAACTCACTTGTGTTCTACTCGTGCATATAACATCTACGCATAAACCTCGCTCGGATGCCACTGTTGGGGAACGTAGTAATTTCAAAAAAAATTCCTACGCACACGCAAGATATGGTGATGCACAACAACGAGAGGGGAGAGTATCGTCTACGTACCCTCGTAGACCATAAGCGGAAGCGTTATGAGAACGCGGTTGATGTAGTCGAACGTCTTCACGACCCAACCGATCCAAGTACCAAACGCACGGCACCTCCGAGTTTAGCACACGTTCAGCTCGATGACGTCCCACGAACTCCGATCCAGCAAAGCTTTACAGAAGAGTTCCATCAGCACGAGGGCGTGATGACAGTGATGATGTTGCTATCGACGCAGGGCTTTGCCTAAGCACCGCTACGATATGATCGAGGTGGATTATGGTGGAGGGGGCACCGCACACGGCTTGGAACAATCAACTTGTGTGTTCTAGGGTGCCCCTGCCCCCGTATATAAAGGAGCAAGGGGGGAGGCCGGCCGGCCCTTGCAGGGCGCGCCAGGAGGAGTCCTCCTCCTAGTAGGAGTAGGACTCCTCTTTCCTACTCCTACTAGGAGGGGAAAATGATGGAGGAGAGGGAGAAGGAAGGAGAGGAAGGAAAGGAGGAAAGGGGGGCCACCCCCCTAGTCCAATTCGGTTTGGGCTAGGGGGGCCGCATGGCCCGCCTCCTCTCTTCCACCACTTGGCCCATGAGGCCCAATACTTCTTCCCCGTATTCCTGTAACTCCCCGGTACTCCGAAAAATACCCGAATCACTTGGAACCTTTCCGATGTCCGAATATAGTCTTCCAATATATCGATCTTTACGTCTCGACCATTTCGAGACTCCTCGTCATGTCCCCGATCTCATCCTGGACTCCGAACTACCTTAGGTACATCAAATCACATAAACTCATAATATCGATCGTCACCAAACGTTAAGCGTGCGGACCCTACGGGTTCGAGAACTATGTATACACGACCGAGACACGTCTCCGGTCTATAACCAATAGCGGAACCTGGATGTTCATATTGGCTCCTACATATTCTATGAAGATCTTTATCGGTCAAACCGCATAAAAACATACGTTGGTCCCTTTGTCATCGGTATATTACTTGCCCGAGATTCGATCGTCGGTATCTCAATACCTAGTTCAATCTCGTTACTGGTGTTGACACCAGATTTTGACATGGCCAAGAACTTAATTAAGATGGCGTCAAATGGAGAAGTGCTCAAAGTGAGAAAGTTCTGTATCGTCAAAAGGAGAAACTTTCATATTTGGGCCATAGCCATCCGGTCTCATCTTTAAGGCCGAAGTTGTGTTTGAAGTACTCAGATTTTATATTCAGAACACTATTCAGCTGATTACGCTCCCAAGATGGACTCATATGAGAAATGTTTCTACACGGATTGTCTTCGTCTCGTCGAGGCGATCGTTTTCGATATAATAAACGTCTAAATCAGAGTTTGTATGCAAAAGTTAGAGCCAAAACGGTGTGCTGCATAAGTTTGCCCCGGAAGTTCCAGGCAAAACTTCCGGCGAGGTTCCGGGCTAAACCGAAAGTTTGCACGTGGTGCGCCCCAAGACTGAAATTTTAACATTGTTTGCAGATTTGCAGGGCCGCTTTCGACATCAATATGACCTCGGATGAAAAAGTGATCAACTGAAGAGTTTTTCTCCATTGCAAGATCTACAACTTTGCTTTTGGGACCATCGTCATCCGAAGTAGTATGCGGCCTGCAGATTCAGTGCAAGAGGGCTACTTGATATAATTTCAGCCCGGAAGTTCTGGGCCAGACCGGAAGTTTCGGCCATCGTAGTCCGAGTTAGGGTAACTTTTGATGATTTGGACGTGATTTGAGTCCTTTTCTTGTACGGGATGTCCATCCGCCTCATATATATGTAAGGGGTGACGGCCGATTGAACAACACACAATCGATCTATCAATATATCATCTTTTTACCTTTACCTTTATCTCTCTCCCTTGTTCTTCTTCTTCCTCGTTCTTCGTTCGTTCTTCATTTGCAGGGCGGCGAACCTCGAGGCCCTAGGGGCGATCAGGTCGACCTAGGGCAGCCCATAGCCGCCGCGCTCCCTGACGGGGTCCTTCCCGAGCGTGTGGGTCTTCGGGTGTACAAAAGCACCCGCCGGATTGCTTGCGTACCGCGCTTTCGGACGGGTCTCCTTCGACGTGAGCTGCGGTGCATCACCCCCGGCGTCGAGGGTACACGGTGACATGTTCTTGTACGAACAACTGGCAAGTCTCTTTACTCGTTTCCGTAATACATCATTCTGCAACTAACTCATTAGTTACAATGCTTGCAAGGCTTATAGTGATGTGCATCACCGAGAGGGCCCAGAGATACCTCTGACAATCGGAGTGACAAATCCTAATCTCGATTTATGCCAACTTAACAAGTACCATCGGAGACACCTATAGAGCACCTTTATAATCACCCAGTTACATTGTGACGTTTGGTAGCACACAAAGAGTTCCTCCGGTAATCGGGAGTTGCATAATCTCATAGTCATAGGAACATGTATAAGTCATGAAGAAAGCAATAGCAGTAAACTAAAACGATCAACTGCTAAGCTAACAAAATGGGTCAAGTCAATCACATCATTCTCTAATGATGTGATCCCGTTAATCAAATGACAACTCATGTCTATGGCTAGGAAACTTAACCATCTTTGATTCAACGAGTTAGTCAAGGAGAGGCATACTTGTGACACTTTGTTTGTCTATGTATTCACACATGTACTAAGTTTCCGGTTAATACAATTCTAGCATGAATAATAAAAATTTATCATGATATAAGGAAATAAATAATAACTTTATTATTGCCTCTAGGGCAAATTTCCTTCAGATAGGGCCAACAAGCCCATAGCACGATCACATATTTCAAACTAGGAAGAACTTAATAATAGAATAGATAGAAAACTTAATAATAGAACTTAAAAAAAGGGCCAACAAGCCCATAGCAACTCCAACATAGTTCAATTACATCTTAACATAACATACACTAAAAGAAGATAGAGGGTTTAGAACCCTAGCCGCTGCCTTCTCCACCTCGCTCCTCCTCCGGGCGCCCTTTTCACATCTCCTCCGGGGTGTTGTCGATGGGGTACGGAAGAGTGTACATGCGCGTCACGGTGGGGAAGATGTTGGTGTACTCCGTGAACCTATTATGGGTGGTGAAAGCGATGAACTCGGAGCCACACCAAAACACCCGGCCGAGGAGGTAGAAGGCGTTGAATGTGTTGGTGAAGTGGGCAAGGAGAGCAACCACCACCCGATTATGGATGAACTCCTCGATGCGGAACATCGTTGGTGATCCCCACGGGAGGTGGTGGTAGCCGGACGCGAGGAAGAACTCGTTGAAGTTCTTTGCGGTCCTCAACCTTCATATCCTACACACACGTAGTGTGCGATCAACGTACACGCCGGTAGGGTAGAACCTCTCCGGCATGATGGGTGGGAGGCGGTAGGTTGGTCCGGTGTACTGCATGGCTGAGGGGTGTGCAGAAGAAGGATAAGGGGTCGAAGAGCAAGAAGGGAAGATGGCAGAGGATGGGATATGGATGAGGGATGGCAGAGGCAGAGGGTGGCTTAAATAGCCGTAGCGCTACGTGTTATTTGGACGTGGCAATAACGGGGTCAAATTGTTGGGGAACGCAGTAGTTTCAAAACTTTCCTATGCACACGCAAGATCATGGTGATGCATAGCAACGAGAGGGGCGAGTATCGTCTACGTACCCTTGTAGACCGTAAGCGGAAGCATTATGACAACGCGGTTGATGTAGTCGTACGTTCATAACCCACAAGTATAGGGGATCGCAACAGCTTTCGAGGGTAGAGTATTCAACCCAAATTTATTGATTCGACACAAGGGGAGCCAAAGAATATTCTCAAGTATTAGCAGCTGAGTTGTCAATTCAACCACACCTGGAAACTTAGTATCTGCAGCAGAGTGTTTAGTAGCAAAGTAATATGATAGTGATGGTAACGGTAACAAAAGAGTATCGAAAGTGAAGTAATGTTTTTGGTATTTTGTAGTGATTGTAGCAATAGCAACGAGAAAGTAAATAAGCGTAACCGTATATGGAAAGCTCGTAGGCATTGGATCAATGATGGATAATTATGCCGGATGCGGTTCATCATGTAACAATCATAACATAGGGTGACACAGAACTAGCTCCAATTTGTCAATGTAATGTAGGCATGTATTCCGAATATAGTCATACGTGCTTATGGAAAAGTACTTGCATTACATCTTTTGTCCTACCCTCCCATGGCAGCGGGGTCCTAATGGAAACTAAGGGATATTAAGGCCTCCTTTTAATAGAGAACCAGAACAAAGCATTAGCACATAGTGAATACATGAACTCCTCAAACTATGGTCATCACCGGTAAGTATCCCGATTATTGTCACTTCGGGGTTAACGGATCATAACACATAATAGGTGACTATAGACTTGCAAGATAGGATCTAGAACTCTCATATATTGATGAAAACAGAATAGGTTCAGATCTGAAATCATGGCACTCGGGCCCTAGTGACAAGCATTAAGCATAGCAAAGTCATAGCAACATCAATCTCAGAACATAGTGGATACTAGGGATCAAACCCTAACAAAACTAACTCGATTACATGGTGAATCTCATCCAACTCATCACCATCCAGCAAGCCTATGATGGAATTACTCATGCACGGCGGTGAGCATCATGAAATTGGTGATGGAGGATGGTTGATGATGACGACGACGAATCCCCCTCTCCGGAGCCCCGAGCTGACTCCAGATCAGCCCTCCCAAGAGGTTTTAGGGCTTGGCGGCGGCTCCGTATAGTAAAACGCGATGATTTCTTCTCCCTTATTTTTTTCTCCCCGAAAGCAGTTATATAGAGTTGGAGTTGGAGTCGGGAGGTCTCCAGGGGGCCCACGAGGTAGGGGGGCGTGCTCTAGGGGGGCGCCCCCACCCTCGTGAGAAGGGTGTGGGCCCCCTGGTCTTCATCTTTGGCGAGGATTTTTTATTATTTATTGTAAGATATTCCGTGGAGTTTCAGGTCATTCCAAGAACTTTTGTTTTCTGCACATAAAACAACATCATGGCAATTTTGCTGAAAACAACGTTAATCCGGGTTAGTTCCATTCAAATCATACAAGTTAGAGTCCAAAACAAGGGCAAAAGTGTTTGGAAAAGTAGATACGTTGGATACGTATCAACTCCCCCAAGCTTAAACGCTTGCTTGTCCTCAAGCAATTCAGTTGATAAACTGAAAGAAATAAAGAAAAACTTTTACAAACTCTGTTTGCTCTTGTTGTTGTAATATGTCAAGCTAGCGTTCAAAGTTTTCAGCAAAGATTATAACTAACCACATTTGCAATAATTCTCAGGTCTCATGTTTACTCATATCAATAGCATAATCAACTAGCGAGCCATAATAATAAGACTCGGATGACAACACTTTCTCAAAACAATCACGATATGATATAACAAGATGGTATATCGCTAGCCTTTTCTGAGACCGCAAAACATAAGTGCAGAGCACCTTTAAAGATCAAGGACTGACTAGACATTGTAATTCATGGTAAAAGAGATCCAGTCATAGTCACACCCAATGTAAACTAACAATAATGAATGCAAATGACAGCTGCGCTCTCCAGCTAGTGCTTTTTAATAAGAGGGTGATGATTCAACATAAAAGGAAATAGATAGGCCCTTCGCAGAGGGAAGCAGGGATTTGTAGAGGTGCCAGAGCTTGGTTTTGAAATAGAGGTGAATAATATTTTGAGCGGTATACTTTTATTGTCAACATAACAACCAAGAGATGGCGATATCTTCCATGCTACACACATTATAGGCGGTTCCCAAACAGAATGGTAAAGTTTATACTCCCCCTCCACCAAAAACATCAATCCATGGCTTGCTCAAAACAACGAGTGCCTCCAACATACATCAGGTCCCAGGGGGAGTTTTGTTTGCAATTATTTTGATTTAGTTTGCATAAAGCATGGGACTGGGCATCCCAGTGACCAGCCATTTATCTCGTGAGTGAGGAGCGGAGTCCACTCCTCTTGAGAATAACCCGCCTAACATGGAAGATATAGACAGCCCTAGTTGATACATGAGCTATTCGAGCATACAAAATATGATATTTATTTGAAGGTTTAGAGTTTGGCACATACAAATTTACTTGGAACGGCAGGTAGATACCACATATAGGAAGGTATAGTGGACTCATCTAGATTAACTTTGGGGTTTAAGGGATGGGATGCACAAGCAGTATTCCCGCTTAGTACAGGTGAAGGCAAGCAAAAGACTGGGAAGCGATCAACTAGAGCGCGACAACAGCCATGCACATGCATTAAAATTAATAAACATTGGATGCAAGCATGAGTAGGATATAATCCACCATGAACATAAATATCGTGAAGGCTATGTTGATTTGTTTCAACTACATGCGTGAACATGTGCCAAGTCAAGTCACTTTAAATCATTCAGAGGAGGATACCACCCTATCATACCACATCATAACCATTTTAATAGCATGTTGGCACGCAAGGTAAACCATTATAACTCATAGCTAATCAAGCATGGCACAAGCAACTATGATCTCTAATTGTCATTGCAAACATGTTTATTCATAACAAGCTGAATCAAGAACGATGAACTCATCATATTTACAAAAAAAGAGGTCGAGTTCGTACCAGCTTTTCTCATCTCAGCCAGTCCATCATATATCATCATAATTGCCTTTCACTTGCATGACCAAACGATGTGAATAATAATAAGAGTGCACGTGCATTGGACTAAGCTTGAATCTGCGAGCATTCAATAAACAGGAGAAGACAAAGCAATATGGGCTCTTTTGTTAGATAAACAATAATGCATATAAGAGCCACTTCAACAATTTAATTATGGTCTTGTCCTACTGACCCCCAAAGAAAAGAAAAGAAATAAAACTATTTACACGGGAAAACTCCCAACAAGCAAAAGAAGAACATGAAATATTTTTGGGTTTTCTTTTTAATTACAACTACAAGCATGGAAAATAAATTGATTAAAAGCTACAAATAATTTTTTTTGGTTTTTCTTAAGGTTTATTAAACACACAAGAAGAAAGCATAAAAGGAAATAAACTAGCATGGATGATACAATGAAAAAGTATGAGCACCGACATCTAGCAATGAGTGTGTGTGAACATAAATGTAATGTCCGTGAGAAATACGTACTCCCCCAAGCTTAGGCTTTTGGCCTAAGTTGGTCTATGGCCACGGCTGGCCTGGCTGATATCCATAATAATAGTTGTTGGGGTCGTACTGTGATGCAGCGACTATCGCCTCCTGAGCTGCAGTGTGGCGACGAGCGGCCTCCGCTCTCCTCTCGTACTCATCTGCCTCCTCTCTGGTAATAGCATATCCTCCTCTTGCCTGATAATCAAAGAAAGCAGGAGCAGGGAGAGTAATATGGACAACACGGCGTCTGTCAAAGATTAGTCAGTACTGGAGAGGCGATTCGTTCCTCTTGACAAAATGGTGGGAAACCATAGAATCAAAATCTAAATAATCAGGAGGCAACTCCATGTCTCCTTCACGAACGTCTATCTCAAGAAATTTAGCTAAGCGGGTTGCATAAATTCCTCCAAAGAAATCTCCATTATGTCTATTATGATGCAACCTACGAGCTACAATGGCTCCCATATGATAAGATTGGTCTCCTGACACAGCACTCCTGAGAATGCTAAGGTCAAGGACACACATGTGACATGCTTCATCCTTATCATTTATGCACCTACCTATGAAGAGAGCAAAATAATGTATAGCAGGAAAGTGAATGCTCCCTATGGTAGCTTGCGTTATATCTCTAGATTCCCCTACAGTTATACTAGCAAGAAAGTTTCTAAATTTAGATTTAGGGGGATCCCTAACACTACCCCATTGTGGAAGTTTGCAAGCAAATGTGAAATCCTCTAAGTCCATAAGATTTGTCATAAAGATCAAACATGACCGAAGGAGAATTATGCGAAGATGAATACTCAAACCTCCTCACAAAAAAGCTTGTGAGCTCATGATACTGGGGGCATTTGTCTGCCTCAAAGTCCTCAAGACCGGCATTACGCACATATGCGTTAAATTCTTCTTTAATTCCCGCTCGATCGATAAAATTTTCAGACGTCCACTCACAAGGACGCACTGGAGCGTCTCTTGGTGGCTCTTCGTTAGCATCACGCATTGCAAGCCTGGGTCCTTGCTTCCTTGAAGAACCACCTTGGAACATTTTCCTAAACATATTTCTTCTTCTAAAAAATTCTGAATTTTTTTAGTAACTTGAAAATAAAAGTAAACCAAACTCAATAATATTGATAGCAACTACTTCTACAAGTGCCTAGAGCCTATATCATGCATCAAAACTACTTTTGACCATATAAATTTGATATGCAAGCTCAAGAACAGGGTCACCTAAGCAACGCAAATTTGCAATGAATAAAGCACTAGAACAAAAACTAATTGGACCAATGGAGGAGTCATCTACCAAGGAACTGTTGGAAATCTGCCCTAGAGGCAATAATAAAATGGTTATTATTATATTTCTTTGTTCATGATAATTGTCTATTGTTCATGCTATAATTGTGTTATCCGGAAATCGTAATACATGTGTGAATACATAGACCACAACACGTCCCTAGTGAGCCTCTAGTTGACTAGCTCGTTGATCAAAAGATAGTCATGGTTTCCTGACTATGGACATTGTATGTCATTGATAACGGGATCACATCATTAGGAGAATGATGTGATGGACAAGATCCAATCCTAAGCATAGCTCAAAGATCGTGTAGTTTGTTTACTGTAGCTTTTCCGAATGTCAAGTATCATTTCCTTAGACCATGAGATTGTGCAACTCCCGGATACCATAGGAGTGCTTTGGGTGTGCCAAACGTCACAACATAACTGGGTGACTATAAAGGTACACTATAGGTATCTCCGAAAGTGTCTGTTGGGTTAGCACGAATCGAGACTGGGATTTGTCACTCCGTATGACGGAGAGGTATCTCTGGGCCCACTCGGTAATGCATCATCATAATGAGCTCAATGTGACCAAGTGGTTGATCACGGGATCATGCATTACGGTACGAGTAAAGTGACTTGCCGGTAACGAGATTGAGCGAGGTATTGGGATACCGACGATCGAGTCTCGGGCAAGTAACATATCGATTGACAAAGGGAATTGTATACGGATTGATTGAATCCTCGACATCGTGGTTCATCCGATGAGATCATCGTGGAGCATGTGGGAGCCAACATGGGTATCGAGATCCCGCTGTTGGTTATTGACCGGAGAAGCATCTCGGTCATGTCTGCATGTCTCCCGAACCCGTAGGGTCTACACACTTAAGGTTCGGTGACGCTAGGGTTGTAGAGATATTAGTATGCAGTAACCCGAAAGTTTTTTGGAGTCCCGGATGAGATCCCGGACATCACGAGGAGTTCCGAAATGGTCCGGAGGTAAAGATTTATATATAGGAAGTCCAGTTTCGGCCATCGGAAAGGTTTCGGGGGTCGCCGGTATTGTACCGGGACCACCGAAAGGGTCCAGGGGGTCCACCGGGTGGGGCCACCTATCCCGGAGGGCCCCATGGGCTGAAGTGGGAGGGGAACCAGCCCCTGGTGGGCTGGTGCGCCCCCCTTAGGCCTCCCCTGCGCCTAGGGTTGGGAAACCCTAGGGGTGGGGGCGCCCCCCACTTGGCTTGGGGGGAAGCCACCCCTTGGCCGCCGCCTCCCTTGGAGATTGCATCTCCTAGGGCCAGCGCCCCCAAGGCCCCTATATAAAGAGGGGGGAGGGAGGGCAGCCACACCCTTGCTCTTGGCGCCTCCCTCTCCCTCCGTAACACCTCTCCTCCCCGCTTGCGCTTGGCGAAGCCCTGCCGGGATCCTGCTGCATCCACCACCACGCCGTCGTGCTGCTGGATCTTCATCAACCTCTCCTTCCCCCTTGCTGGATCAAGAAGGAGGAGACGTCTTCCCAACCGTACGTGTGTGTTGAACGCGGAGGTGCTGTCCGTTCGCACTTGGTCATCGGTGATTTGGATCACGACGAGTACGACTCCATCAACCCCGTTCACTTGAATGCTTCCGCTCGCAATCTACAAGGGTATGTAGATGCACTCCTATTCCCTTCGTTGCTAGAATACTCCATAGATTGATCTTGGTGATGCGTAAAAAATTTTAAATTCTACTACGTTCCCCAACAGTGGTATCAGAGCCAGGTTTATGCGTAGTTTCTATGCACGAGTAGAACACAAAGTAGTTGTGGGCGTCGATATTGTCAATTATCTTGCCGTTACTAGTCTTATCTTGATTCGGCGGCATTGTGGGATGAAGCGCCCCGGACCGACCTTACACGTACGCTTACGTGAGACTGGTTCCACCGACTGACATGCACTAGTTGCACAAGGTGGTTGGCGGGTGTCTGCCTCTCCCACTTTAGTCGGATCGGATTCGATGAACAGGGTCCTGATGAAGGGTAAATAGAAATTGGCAATTCACGTTGTGGTTTTGGCGTAGGTAAGAAACGTTCTTGCTAGAAACCTATAGCAGCCACGTAAAACTTGCAACAACAATTAGAGGACGTCTAACTTGTTTTTGCAGCAAGTGTTTTGTGATGTGATATGGCCAAAGGATGTGATGAATGATATATGTGATGTATGAGATGATCATGTTCTTGTAATAGGAATCACGACTTGCATGTCGATGAGTATGACAACCGGCAGGAGCCATAGGAGTTGTCTTTATTTATTTATGACCTGCGTGTCAACATAAACGTCATGTAATTACTTTACTTTATTGCTAAAGCGTTAGCCATAGTAGTAGAAGTAATGGATGATGAGACAACTTCAAGAAGACACGGTGATGGAGATCATGATGATGGAGATCATGGTGTCATGCCGGTGACAACGATGATCATGGAGCCCCGAAGATGGAGATCAAAAGGAGCAAATGATATTGGCCATATCATGTCACTATTTGATTGCATGTGATGTTTATCATGTTTTACATCTTATTTGCTTAGAACGACGGTAGCTTAAATAAGATGATCCCTCGTAATAATTTCAAGAAAGTGTTCCCCCTAATTGTGCACCATTGCGAAGGTTCGTTGTTTCGAAGCACCATGTGATGATCGGGTGTGATAGATTCTAACATTCGAATACAACGGGTGTAAGCCAGATTTACACACGCAATACACTTAGGTTGACTTGATGAGCCTAGCATGTACAGACATGGCCTCGGAACACAGAAGACCGAAAGGTCGAGCATGAGTCGTATAGAAGATACGATCAACATGAAGATGTTCACCGATGTTGACTAGTCCGTCTCACATGATGATCGGACACGGCCTAGTTGACCCGGATCATGTTTCACTTAGATGACTAGAGGGATGTCTATCTGAGTGGGAGTTCATTGAATAATTTGATTAGATGAACTTAATTATCATGAACTTAGTCTAAAATCTTTACACTATGCCCACGCTAATGTTGCCCTCAACTTCAACGCGTTCCTAGAGAAAACCAAGCTGAAAGATGATGGCAGCAACTATACGTACTGGGTCCGGAACCTGAGGATCATCCTCATAGCTGCCAAGAAAGATTATGTTCTAGAAGCACCGCTAGGTGACACACCCATCCCAGAGAACCAAGACGTTATGAACGCTTGGCAGTCACGTGCTGATGGTTACTCCCTCGTTCAGTGCGGCATGCTTTACAGCTTAGAACCGGGGCTCCAAAAGCGTTTTGAGAGACACGGAGCATATGAGATGTTCGAAGAGCTGAAAATGGTTTTCCAAGCTCATGCCCGGGTCGAGAGATATGAAGTCTCCGACAAGTTCTTCAGCTGTAAGATGGAGGAAAATAGTTCCGTTAGTGAGCACACACTCAAAATGTCTGGGTTGCATAACCGCTTGACTCGGCCGGGAGTTAATCTCCCGAATGACGCGGTCATTGACAGAATCCTTCAGTCGCTTTCACCGAGCTACAAGAGCTTTGTGATGACAAGACAACTTCAAGAAGACACGATGATGGAGATCATGGTGTCATGCCGGTGACAACGATGATCATGGAGCCCCGAAGATGGAGATCAAAAGGAGCAAATGATATTGGCCATATCATGTCACTATTTGATTGCATGTGATGTTTATCATGTTTTACATCTTATTTGCTTAGAACGACGGTAGCTTAAATAAGATGATCCCTCGTAATAATTTCAAGAAAGTGTTCCCCCTAACTGTGCACCGTTGCGAAGGTTCGTTGTTTCGAAGCACCACGTGATGATCGGTGTGATAGATTCTAACGTTCGAATACAATGGGTGTAAGCCAGATTTACACACACAATACACTTAGGTTGACTTGACGAGCCTAGCATATACAGACATGGCCTCGGAACACGGAAGACCGAAAGGTCGAGCATGAGTCGTATAGAAGATACGATCAACATGAAGATGTTCACCGATGTTGGCTAGTCCGTCTCACATGATGATCGGACACGGCCTAGTTAACTCGGATCATGTTTCACTTAGATGACTGGAGGGATGTCTATATGAGTGGGAGTTCGTTGAGTAATTTGATTAGATGAACTTAATTATCATGAACTTAGTCTAAAATCTTTACAATATGTCTTGTAGATAAAATGGCCCACGTTGTCCTCAACTTCAACGCGTTCCTAGAGAAAACCAAGCTGAAAGATGATGGCAGCAACTATACGGACTGGGTCCGGAACCTGAGGATCATCCTCATAGCTGCCAAGAAAGATTATGTCCTAGAAGCACCGCTAGGTGACGCACCCATCCCAGAGAACCAAGACGTTATGAATGCTTGGCAGTCACGTGCTGATGATTACTCCCTCGTTCAATGCGGCATGCTTTACAGCTTAGAACCGGGGATCCAAAAGCGTTTTGAGAGACACAGAGCATATGAGATGTTCGAAGAGCTGAAAATGGTTTTCCAAGATCATGCCCGGGTCGAGAGATATGAAGTCTCTGACAAGTTCTTCAGTTGTAAGATGGAGGAAAATAGTTCTGTCAGTGAGCAATACTCAAAATGTCTGGGTTGCGTAACCGCTTGACTCAGCTGGGAGTTAATCTCCCGGATGACGCGGTCATTGACAGAATCCTTCAGTCGCTTCCACCGAGCTACAAGAGCTTTGTGATGAACTTCAATATGCACGGGATGGAAAAGACCATTCCTGAGGTGTATTCAATGCTGAAATCAGGAGAGGTGGAAATCAAAAAGGAACATCAAGTGTTGATGGTGAATAAAACCACTAAGTTCAAGAAAGGCAAGGGTAAAAAGAACTTCAAGAAGGACGGCAAGGGAGTTGCCGCGCCCGTTAAGCAAGCTGCCGGGGAGAAGCCAAAGAATGGACCCAAGCCTGAGACTGAGTGTTTTTATTGCAAGGGAAGTGGTCACTGGAAGCGGAACTGCCCCAAATACTTAGCAGACAAGAAGGCCGGCAACACTAAAGGTATATGTGATATACATGTAGTTGATGTGTACCTTACTAGTACTCGTAGTAGCTCCTGGGTATTTGATACCGGTGCGGTTGCTCACATTTGTAACTCAAAGCAGGAGCTGCGGAATAAGTGGAGACTGGCGAAGGACGAGGTGACGATGCGCGTCGGGAATGGTTCCAAGGTCGATGTGATCGCCGTCGGCACGCTACCTCTACATTTACCTACGGGATTAGTTTTAAACCTCAATAATTGTTATTTAGTGCCAGCTTTGAGCATGAACATTGTATCAGGATCTTGTTTAATTCGAGATGGCTACTCATTTAAATCCGAGAATAATGGTTGTTCTATTTATATGAGAGATATGTTTTATGGTCATGCTCCGATGGTGAATGGTTTATTCTTAATGAGTCTCGAGCGTAATGTTACACATATTCATAGTGTGAATACCAAAAGATGTAAGGTTGATAATGATAGTCCCACATACTTGTGGCACTGCCGCTTTGGTCACATGGGTGTCAAACGCATGAAGAAGCTCCATGCATATGGACTTTTGGAGTCTCTTGATTACGAATCATTTAACACGTGCGAACCATGCCTCATGGGTAAAATGACCAAGACTCCATTCTCATGAACGATGGAGCGAGCAACCAACTTGTTGGAAATTATACATACTGATGTGTGCGGTCCAATGAGTGTTGAGGCTCGCGGTGGCTATCGTTATGTTCTCACCCTCACTGATGACTTGAGTAGATATGGGTATGTCTACTTAATGAAACACAAGTCTGAGACCTTTGAAAAGTTCAAGGAATTTCAGAGTGAGGTTGAGAATCAACGTGACAAGAAAATCAAGTTCTTGTGATCAGATCGTGGGGGAGAATACTTGAGTCACGAATTTGGCACACACTTAAGAAAATGTGGAATAGTTTCACAACTCACGCCGCCTGGAACACCTTAGCGTAATGGTGTGTCCGAACGTCGTAATCGCACTCTATTGGATATGGTGCGATCTATGATGTCTCTTACCGATTTACCGCTGTCATTTTGGGGCTATGCTTTAGAGACTGCCGCATTCACTTTAAATAGGGCTCCGTCGAAATCCGTTGAGACGACACCATATGAATTATGGTTTGGGAAGAAACCTAAGCCGTGGTTTCTAAAAGTTTGGGGATGCGATGCTTATGTCAAGAAACTTCAACCTGAAAAGCTCGAACCCAAATCGGAAAAATGCGTCTTCATAGGATACCCTAAAGAAACTATTGGGTATACCTTCTACCTCAGATCCGAAGGCAAGATCTTTGTTGCCAAGAATGGGTACTTTCTAGAGAAAGATTTTCTCTCGAAAGAAATAAGTGGGAGGAAAGTAGAACTTGATGAAGTATTACCTCTTGAACCGGTAAGTGACGCAACTCAAGAAAATGTTCCTGAGGTGCCTGCACCGACTAGAGAGGAAGTTAATGATGATGATCATGAAACTTCAGATCAAGTTGCTACTGAACTTCGTAGGTCCACAAGGACACGTTCCGCACCAGAGTGGTACGGCAACCCTGTCATGGAAATCATGTTGTTAGACAACGGTGAACCTTCGAACTATGAAGAAGTGATGGCGGGCCCGGATTCCGACAAATGGCTGGAAGCCATGAAGTCCGAGATAGTATCCATGTATGAAAACGAAGTATGGACTTTGACTGACTTGCCCGATGATCGACGAGCCATAGAAAATAAATGGATCTTTAAGAAGAAGACATACGCGGATGGTAACGTAACCATCTATAAAGCTCGGCTTGTCGCTAAGGGTTATCGACAAGTTCAAGGGGTTGACTACGATGAGACTTTCTCACCCGTAGCGAAGCTGAAGTACGTCCGAATCATGTTAGCAATTGCCGCATTCTATGATTATGAGATATGGCAAATGGACGTCAAAACGGCATTCCTTAATGGTTTCCTTAAGGAAGAATTGTATATGATGCAGTCGGAAGGTTTTGTCGATCCTAATAATGCTGACAAGGTGTGCAAGCTCCAACGCTCGATTTATGGGCTGGTGCAAGCATCTCGGAGTTGGAACATTCGTTTTGATGAGATGATCAAAGCGTTTGGGTTTACGCACACTTATGGAGAAGCCTGCATTTACAAGAAAGTGAGTGGGAGCTCTGTAGCATTTCTCATATTGTATGTGGATGACATACTGTTGATGGGAAATGATATAGAATTCTTGGAAAGCATAAAGGCCTACTTGAACAAGTGTTTTTCAATGAAGGATCTTGGAGAAGCTGCTTATATATTAGGCATCAAGATCTATAGAGATAGATCGAGACGCCTCATTGGTCTTTCATAGAGTACGTACCTTGACAAGATATTGAAGCAGTTCAAAATGGATCAGTCAAAGAAGGGGTTCTTGCCTGTATTGCAAGGTACGAGATTGAGCACGGCTCAATGCCCGACCATGGCAGAAGATAGAGAAAAGATGATTGTCGTCCCCTATGCCTCGGCCAGAGGGTCTATCATGTATGCTATGTTGTGTACCAGACCTGATGTAAACCTTGCCGTAAGTTTGGTAGGAAGGTACCAAAGTAATCCTGGCATGGAACACTGGACAACGGTCAAGAATATCCTGAAGTACCTGAAAAGGACTAAGGATATGTTTCTCGTTTATGGAGGTGACGAAGAGGTCGTCGTAAAGGGTTACGTCGATGCTAGCTTCGACACAGATCTGGATGACTCTAAGTCACAAACCGGATACATGTATCTTTTGAATGGTGGGGTAGTAAGCTGGTGCAGTTGCAAGCAAAGCGTTGTGGCGGAATCTACATGTGAAGCGGAGTACATGGAAGCCTCGGAGGGAGCACAAGAAGCAGTCTGGGTGAAGGAGTTCATAACCGACCTAGGAGTCATACCCAATGCGCCGGGCCCGATGACTCTCTTCTGTGACAACACTGGAGCTATTGCCCTTGCCAAGGAGCCCAGGTTTCACAGGAAGACCAGGCATATCAAGCGTCGCTTCAACTCCATTCGTGGAAGTGTTCAAAATGGAGACATAGAGATTTGTAAAGTACATACGGTCCTGAATGTGGCAGATCCGTTGACTAAACCTCTCCCTAGAGCAAAACATGATCAACACCAGAATTGCATGGGTGTTCGATTCATCACAATGTAACTAGACTATTGACTCTAGTGCAAGTGGGAGACTATTGGAAATATGCCCTGGAGGCAATAATAAAATGGTTATTATTATATTTCTTTGTTCATGATAATTGTCTATTGTTCATGCTATAATTGTTTTATCCGGAAATCGTAATACATGTGTGAATACATAGACCACAACACGTCCCTAGTGAGCCTCTAGTTGACTAGCTCGTTGATCAAAAGATAGTCATGGTTTCCTGACTATGGACATTGGATGTCATTGATAACGGGATCACATCATTAGGAGAATGATGTGATGGACAAGACCCAATCCTAAGCATAGCTCAAAGATCGTGTAGTTCGTTTGCTGTAGCTTTTCCGAATGTCAAGTATCATTTCCTTAGACCATGAGATTGTGCAACTCCCGGATACCGTAGGAGTGCTTTGGGTGTGCCAAACGTCACAACGTAACTGGGTGACTATAAAGGTACACTACAGGTATCTCCAAAAGTGTCTGTTGGGTTGGCACGAATCGAGACTTAGATTTGTCACTCCGTATGATGGAGAGGTATCTCTGGGCCCACTCGGTAATGCATCATCATAATGAGCTCAATGTGACCAAGTGGTTGATCACGGGATCATGCATTACGGTACGAGTAAAGTGACTTGCCGGTAACGAGATTGAACGAGGTATTGGGATACCAACGATCGAGTCTCGGGCAAGTAACGTATCGATTGACAAAGGGAATTGTATATGGATTGATTGAATCCTTGACATCGTGGTTCATCCGATGAGATCATCGTGGAGCATGTGGGAGCCAACATGGGTATCCAGATCCCGCTGTTGGTTATTGACCGGAGAAGCATCTCGATCATGTCTGCATGTCTCCCAAACCCGTAGGGTCTACACACTTAAGGTTCGGTGACGCTAGGGTTGTAGAGATATTAGTATGTAGTAACCCGAAATTTGTTCGGATTCCCGGATGAGATCTCGGACATCACGAGGAGTTCCGGAATGGTCCGGAGGTAAAGATTTATATACAGGAAGTCCAGTTCCGGCCATCGGGAGGGTTTCGGGGGTCGCCGGTATTGTACCGGGACCACCGGAAGGGTCCCGGGGGTCCACCGGGTGGGGCCACCTATCCCGGAGGGCCCCATGGGCTGAAGTGGGAGGGGAACCAGCCCCTGGTGGGCTGGTGCGCCCCCCTTGGGCCTCCCGTGCGCCTAGGGTTGGGAAACCCTAGGGGTGGGGGCGCCCCCCACTTGGCTTGGGGGGGAAGCCGCCCCTTGGCCGCCCCCCCTTGGAGATTGCATCTCCTAGGGCCGGCGCCCCCCAAGGCCCCTATATAAAGGGGGGGGGGAGGGAGGGCAGCCGCACCCTTGCTCTTGGCGCCTCCCTCTCCCTCCGTAACACCTCTCCTCCCCGCTTGCACTTGGCGAAGCCCTGCCGGGATCCTGCTGCATCCACCACCACGCCATCGTGCTGCTGGATCTTCATCAACCTCTCCTTCCCCCTTGCTGGATCAAGAAGGAGGAGACGTCTTCCCAACCGTACGTGTGTTGAACGCGGAGGTGCTGTCCGTTCGGCACTTGGTCATCGGTGATTTGGATCACGACGAGTACGACTCCATCAACCCCGTTCACTTGAATGCTTCCGCTCGCGATCTACAAGGGTATGTTGATGCACTCCTATTCCCTTCGTTGCTAGAATAATCCATAGATTGATCTTGGTGATGCGTAGAAAATTTTAAATTCTGCTACATTCCCCAACAGGAACAATCTCCGCAAGCAGTTTTGTGAGAGGTGCTTTGAGCAAGGAGATCGAAAATGGCAGCAAAGAGGGCTTGGACTCGGGTTTGAGCTGGTTTTTCGTGTTTGGGGGAGGAAGATGAAGTGTGTGGCTGAAAGAATAAGTGGAGGAGGGCCACCGTGGGCCCACGAGGCAGGCGGGCGCGCCCTCCACCCTCGTGGCAAGGTGGTTGGCCCCCCTGGTGTGTATTTTGTTCCATAAATCCTTAAATATTCTAGAAAAAATCATATTTAATTTTCAGGGCGTTTGGAGAACTTTTATTTTTGAGGTATTTTTATATTGCACGGATAATCAGATAACAGACAGAAAATTATTTATTTTCACTTTATTTCAACTAAATAACAGAAAGTATAGAGAGGGTACAGAAGGTTGTGCTTCTAGTTTCATCCATCTCATGCTCGTCAAAAGGAATCCACTAACAAGGTTGATCAAGTCTTGTTAACAAACTCATTCCGATTAACATGAAACCGGAGAAATTTCGAATAACACTAGGTTACCTCAACGGGGATATGCACATCCCCATAATAAGTATATCATATTTCTTCTTGACAGTAGGAAGAGGAAATTCAAAACCTCCAAATATAATTGATGGAATTTTTCCGATAGAATTGATACTATGAACTTGAGGTTGTTTCCCCGGAAAGTGTACCATATGCTCGTTACCATTAACATGAAAAGTGACATTGCCTTTGTTGCAATCAATAACAGCCCCTGCAGTATTAAGAAAAGGTCTTCCAAGAATAATAGACATACTATTGTCCTCGAGAATATCAAGAATAACAAAGTCCGTCAAAATAGTAACGTTTGCAACCACAACAGGCACATCCTCACAAATACCGACAGGTATAGTAGTTGATTTATCAGCCATTTGTAAAGATATTTCAGTAGGTGTCGACTTATTCAAATCAAGTCTACGATATAAAGAGAGAGGCATAACACTAACACCGGCTCCAAGATCACATAAAGCAGTTTTAACATAGTTTCTTTTAATGGAGCATGGTATAGTAGGTACTCCTGGATCTCCAAGTTTCTTTGGTATTCCACCCTTAAAAGTATAATTAGCAAGCATGGTGGAAATTTCAGCTTCCAGTATCTTTCTTTTATTTGTAATAATATCTTTCATGTATTTAGCATAAGGATTGGTTTTGAGTATATCAGTTAATCACATACGCAAAAAGATAGGTCTAATCATTTCAGCAAAGCGCTCAAAATCCTCATCATCCTTTTTCTTGGATGGTTTGGGAGGAAAAGGCATGGGTTTCTGAACCCAAGGCTCTCTTTCTTTACCATGTTTCCTAGCAACAAAGTCTTTCTTATCATAACGTTGATTCTTTGATTGTGGGTTATCAAGATCAACATCAGGTTCAATTTCTACATCAATATCATTACTAGGTTGAGCATCATTATGAACATCATCATTAACATTTTCATTAGGTTCATGTTCATTACCAGATTGTGTTTCAGCATCAGAAATAGAGATATCATTAACATTATGACTAGAAGTTTGCACAGTTCTATCATTTTTCTTTTTCTTCCTTTTAGAAGAACTAGGTGCATCAATTTTATTTCTATGAGAATCTTGCTCAATTCTCTTAGGGTGGCCTTCAAGATACAAAGGTTCCTGAGTCATTCTACCAGTTCTAGTAGCCACTTTAACAACATAATTATTTTTCTTACTATTCATCTCATTGAGCAATTCTTTTTGAGCTCTAAGTACTTGTTCTACTTGAGTGGTAACCATAGAAGCATGTTTGCTAACAAGTTTAAGTTCACCTCTAATATTAGCCATATAATCACCCAAGTATTTAATCATATCAGCATCTTGTTTTAATTGTCTACCAAAATAAGCATTGAAGTCTTCTTGCTTAGACATAAAATTATCAAACTCATCCAAGCATTGACTAGCAATTTTAGTAGGAGGGATTTCAGCTTTACCATATCTATAGAGAGAATTTACCTTTACTACCTGTGTCGGGTTATCGGGGTCTGGAGGTTCTTCAATAAATAAAGGATTAAGATCATATGTTTCTTCAACAGGCGGTAAATTAAGACCATGTATTTCTTCAATAGGAGGTAAATTCTTAAAATCTTCAGCTCTAATACCTTTTTCTTTCATAGATTTCTTTGCCTCTTGCATATCTTCAGGACTGAGAAATAGAATACCTCTCTTCTTCAGAGTTGGTTTAGGAATAGGATCATTAATTGGAGCAGGAGCTGGCTTAGGAGGTGCCCAATTATTTTCATTTGTCAACATATTATTCAATAAGATTTCAGCTTCATCCGGTGTTCTTTCCCTGAAAAGAGAACCAGCACAACTATCCAGGTAATCTCTGAAAGCATCGGTTAGTCCATTATAAAAGATATCTAGTATTTCATTTTTCTTAAGAGGATGATCAGGCAAAGCATTAAGTAACTTGAGAAGCCTCCCCCAAGCTTGTGGGAGACTCTCTTCTTTAATTTGCACAAACTTATATATTTCCTTTAAAGCAGCTTGTTTCTTATGAGCAGGGAAATATTTAGCAGAGAAGTAATAGATCATATCCTGGGGACTATACACACAACCAGGATCAAGAGAATTAAACCATATCTTAGCATCACCCTTTAATGATAACAGAAATATTTTAAGGATATAAAACTAGCGAGATCTCTCATCATTAGTGAACAGGGTGGCTATATCATTTAATTTAGTAAGATGTGCTACAACAGTTTCAGATTCATAGCCATAAAAAGGATCAGATTCAACCAAAGTGATTATATCGGGATCAACAGAGAATTCATAATCCTTATCAGTAACACATATAGGTGAAGTAGCAAAAGCAGGGTCAGGTCTCATCCTAGCATTTAGAGATTGCTTATTCCATTTAGCTAATAACCTTTTGAGTTCATATCTATCTCTGCAAGCTAAAATAGCTAAAGAAGCATCTTCATCAAATAAATAACCCTCAGGAATAACAAGTGATTCTTCATCATCACTTTCATCTTCAAAATCAGATTCAATATTTTCAATCTCTCTAGCCCTAGCAATTCGTTCCTCGAGACAATCACTAAGTGGCATAGTAGTATCAGGCATAGAGGTAGTTTCATCATAAGTATCATGTATAGCAGAAGTAGCATCATCAATAACATGCGACATATTAGAACGAATAGCAGAAGCATGTTTAGGTGTCGCAAGCTTACTCATAACAGAAGGTGAATCAAGTGCAGAGCTAGATGGCAGTTCCTTACCTCCCCTCGTAGTTGAGGATAGATCTTGGTTTTTGGATCTCTCAAGTTCTTCATAGTGTCCAGCAGATATAAATCCCAAGTGACTCAAAGAATAGAGCTATGCTCCTCGGCAACGGCGCCAGAAATTAGTCTTGATAAACAAGTATAGGGGATCGCAGCAGCTTTCAAGGGTAGAGTATTCAACCCAAATTTATTGATTCGACACAAGGGGAGTCAAAGAATATTCTCAAGTATTAGCAGCTGAGTTGTCAATTCAACCACACCTGGAAACTTAGTATCTGCAGCAGAGTGTTTAGTAGCAAAGTAATATGATAGTGATGGTAACGGTAACAAAAGAGTAACGAAAGCATATTAATGTTTTTGGTATTTTGTAGTGATTGTAGCAATAGCAACGAGAAAGTAAATAAGCGTAAACCAGTATATGGAAAGCTCATAGGCATTGGATCAATGATGGATAATTATGCTAGATGCGGTTCATCATGTAACAATCATAACTTAGGGTGACACAGAACTAGCTCCAATTCGTTAATGTAATGTAGGCATGTATTCCGAATATAGTCATACGTGCTTATGGAAAAGAACTTGCATGACATCTTTTGTCCTACCCTCCCGTGGCAGCGGGGTCCTAATGGAAACTAAGGGATATTAAGGCCTCCTTTTAATAGAGAACCAGAACAAAGCATTAGCACATAGTGAATACATGAACTCCTCAAACTACGGTCATCACCGGTAAGTATCCCGATTATTTTCACTTCGGGGTTAACGGATCATAACACATAATAGGTGACTATAGACTTGCAAGATAGGATCTATAACTCTCATATATTGATGAAAACATAATAGGTTCAGATCTGAAATCATGGCACTCGGGCCCTAGTGACAAGCATTAAGCATAGCAAAGTCATAGCAACATCAATCTCAGAACATAGTGGATACTAGGGATAAACCCTAACAAAACTAACTCGATTACATGGTGAATCTCATCCAACCCATCACCGTCCAACAAGCCTACGATGGAATTACTCACGCACGGCGGTGAGCATCATGAAATTGGTGATGGAGGATGGTTGATGATGATGACGATGACGAATCCCCCTCTCCGGAGCCCCGAACGGACTCCAGATCAGCCCTCCCGAGAGGTTTTAGGGCTTGGCGGCGGCTCCGTATGGTAAAACGCGATGATTTCTTCTCCCTTATTTTTTTCTCCCCGAAAGCAGTTATATAGAGTTGGAGTTGAAGTCGGGAGGTCTCCAGGGGGCCCACGTGGTAGGGGGCGCGCCCTAGGGGGGGGCGCCCCCACCCTCGTGAGAAGGGTGTGGCCCCCCTGGTCTTCATCTTTGGCGAGGATTTTTTATTATTTATTGTAAGATATTCCGTGGAGTTTCGGTCATTCCAAGAACTTTTGTTTTCTGCACATAAAACAACATCATGGCAATTCTGCTGGAAACAACGTCAGTCCGGGTTAGTTACATTCAAATCATACAAGTTAGAGTCCAAAACAAGGGCAAAAGTGTTTGGAAAAGTAGATACGTTGGAGACGTATCATATGTCTTCACGATCGACCGTTCTATTACCGAAGATACGGCACCTCCGCGATCTGCACACGTTCGGCTCGGTGACGTCCTGCGAACTCACGATCCAGTAGAGCTTCGAGGGAGAGCTTCATCAGCACGACGATGTGATAACAGTGATGATGTTGCTACCGGAACAGGGCTTCGCCTAAGCACCGCTACGATATTACCGAGGTGGATTATGGTGGAGGGGGGCACCGCACACGGCTAAAGATCAATGATCAACTTGTGTGTCTATGGGGTGCCCCCTCCCCCATATATAAAGGAGTGGTGGAGGGGGAGGGCCGGCCCTCCTATGGCGCGCCCCATGAGGAGTCATACTCCCACTTGGAGTAGGATTCCCCCCTTTCCATGTAGTAGGAGTAGGAGAAGGAAGGAGGAAAGTGGGAGAAGGAAAGGGGGGCGCCCCCCTTCCTAGTCCAATTCGGACCAGAGGGGGAGGGGGCGTGTGGCCTACCCTGGAAGCCCCTCCTATCTTTCCAATAAGGCCCATAAGGCCCATTAAACTCCCCGGGGGGTTCCAGTAACCCCCCGGTACTCTGATATATGCCCGAATTTCACTCGGAACCCTTCCAATGTCCAAACATAGTCGTCCAATATATCGATCTTTATGTCTCGACCATTTCAAGACTCCTCGTCATGTCTGTGATCAAATCCGGGACTCCGAACTACCTTTGGTACATCAAAACACATAAACTCATAATACCGATCGTCACCGAACGTTAACCGTGCGGACCCTACGGGTTCGAGAACTATGTAGACATGATCGAGACATGTCCCCGGTCAATAACCAATAGCGGAACATGGATTCTCATATTGGTTCCTACATATTCTACGAAGATCTTTATCGGTCAAACCGCATAACGATATACGTTGTTCCCTTTGTCATCGGTATGTTACTTGCCCGAGATTCAACCGTTGGTATCTCAATACCAAGTTCAATCTCGTTACCGGCAAGTCTCTTTACTCGTTCCATAATGCTACATCCCGTAACTAACTCATTAGCTACATTGCTTGCAAGGCTTATAGTGATGTACATTACCGAGAGGGCCCAGAGATACCTCTCCGACAATCAGAGTGACAAATCGCAATCTTGATCCATGCCAACTCAACAAACACCATCGGAGACATCTGTAGAGCACCTTTATAATCACCCAGTTACGTGTGATGTTTGGTAGACAGAAAGTGTTCCTCCGGTATTCGGGAGTTGCATGATCTCATAGTCATAAGAACATGTATAGTTATGGAGAAAACAATAGCAGCAAACTAAACGATCATCATGCTAAGCTAACGGATGGGTCAAGTCAATCACATAATTATCTAATGATGTGATCCCGTTAATCAAATGACAACTCATGTCTATGGTTAGGAAACATAACCAACATTGATTCAACGAGCTAGTCAAGTAGAGGCAAACTAGTGACACTCTGTTTGTCTATGTATTCACACATGTACTAAGTTTCCGGTTAATACAATTATCGCATGAATAATAAATATTTATCATGATATAAGGAAATATAAATAACTACTTTATTATTGCCTCTAGGGCATATTTCCTTCAGTCTCCCACTTGCACTAGAGTCAATAATCTAGATTACATTGTAATGATTCTAACACCCATGGAGTCTTGGTGCTGATCATGTTTTGCTCGTGAGAGAGGCTTAGTTAACGGGTCTGCAACATTCAGATCCATATGTATCTTGCAAATCTCTATGTCTCCCTCCTTGACTTGATCGCGCATGGAATTGAAGCGTCTCTTGATGTGCTTGGTTCTCTTGTGAAATCTGGATTCCTTTGCCAAGGCAATTGCTCCAGTATTGTCACAAAAGATTTTCATTGGACCCGATGCACTAGGTAGCACACCTAGATCGGATATGAACTCCTTCATCCAGACTCCTTCATTTGTTGCTTCCGAAGTAGCTATGTATTCCGCTTCCCACGTAGATCCCGCCATGACGCTTTACTTGGAACTGCACCAACTGACAGCTCCACCATTTAATAAAAACATGTATCCGGTTTGTGACTTAGAGTCACCGGGATCAGTGTCAAAGCTTGCATCGACGTAACCATTTACGACGAGCTCTTTATCACCTCCATATACGAGAAACATATCCTTAGTCCTTTTCAGGTATTTCAGGATGTTCTTGACCACTGTCCAGTGATCCACTCCTGGATTACTTTGGTACCTCCCTGCTAAACTTATAGCAAGGCACACATTAGGTCTGGTACACACCATTGCATACATGATAGAGCCTATGGCTGAAGCATAGGGAACACCTTTCATTTTTCTCTCTATCTTCTGCAGTGGTCAGGCATTGAGTCTGACTCAACTTCACACCTTGTAATACAGGCAAGAACCCTTTCTTTGCCTGATCCATTTTGAACTTCTTCAAAACTTTATCAAGGTATGTGCTTTGTGAATGTCCAATCAAACGTCTTGATCTATCTCTACAGATCTTGATGCCCAATAGATAAGCAACTTCACCAAGGTATTTCATTGAAAAATTCTTATTCAAGTATCCTTTTATGCTATTCAAAAATTCAGTATAATTTCCGATCAACAATATGTCATCTACATATAACATCAGAAATACTATGGAGCTCCCACTCACTTTCTTGTAAATACAGGCTTCTCCAAAAGTCTGTACAAAACCATATGCTTTGATCACACTATCAAAGCATATATTCCAACTCCAAGAGGTTTGCACCAGTCCATAAATGGATCGCTGGAGCTTGCACACTTTGTTAGCACCTTTTGGATCGACAAAACCTTCTGGTTGCATCATATACAACTCTTCTTTAAGGTATCCATTAAGGAATGTAGTTTTGACATCCATTTGCCAAATTTCATAATCGTAAAATGCGGCAATTGCTAACATGATTCGGACGGACTTAAGCATCGCTACGGCTGAGAAGGTGTCATCGTAGTCAACTCCTTGAACTTGTCGAAAACCTTTTGCAACAAGTCGAGCTTTGTAGACAGTAACATTACCATCATCGCCAGTCTTCTTCTTGAAGATCCATTTATTCTCTATGGCCTGCTGATCATTGGGCAAGTCAACCAAAGTCCATACTTTGTTCTCATACATGGATCCCATATCACATTTCATGGCCTCAAGCCATTTTGCGGAATTTGGGCTCATCATCGCTTACTCATAGTTCATAGGTTCGTCATGGTCAAGTAACATGACTTCCAGAACAGGATTACCGCACCACTCTTGTCATGGAGTTGACATGGGAGATGTCCTAGAGCAAGGACTTAGCCGTAGGGCCATCGCACTAGGAAGCTTAAAGGGCTTGATCGGGACAAAGGACACACAAGAGAGTTTTTATACTAGTTCGGCCCCTTACGACGAAGGTAAAAGCCTACATCTAGTTGGGATTGGTATTGCTGAGGTTTCGATCTCCAAGAGCTCAAATCACCGGCTTGGTTATCGACTTGGTTGTTTCTTGCCCTAAACCGCCACCGGGTCATCCCCTTATATACGCGGGTTGACGCTTGATGGCCTACAGAGTCCCGGCCGGCTCATAATCGTGTCCGGCTCGGTGACTTCCTTTACATGCCTTTCTTTACAAGTCTTTCCTTACATATAGCGGTTTACAATATCGGGCCTTAAGCCGGCCCCAGGCCTTTGGGCCTTATATATGTTTCATAAACTATCATCTTGAATGTATATTGGGCTTCTTATGTAACCCGCCATTAAGGCTGACCCGGCCACTCCTGGACGGGTCATACTGGTAGTAATATCCCCAACATTAGGCCCCAGATTGACTTTGAAATTTGTTCTCTGTCAATCTTCAATACTTAGGTGGAATCCATCCTCTGTCTGAAAACTTCTGTAACCCACCGTGACGTCATCTTTTGAAAACACAAAAAACCTTCATGACGCCATCTTTCAATGAATCTTTCATTTTTTAATGCCTTCCGAGAAACGAGGCGTCCGTTTATTTTGGATAATCATTATTCGGGTCTCCTTGATTTTCGCGCCCACCTGTTCGCTTACTCCCTTATAAATAGGTACCACTTAGGTCTTTTTCATTCTCCTCCTTCGGTCGTCTTCCTTCTCCCACTGCTTCGCTGCCGCTCGAGCTCTGCCGCCGCAGATCTCCTCGTCTCCACCTCAGGCAGTTGCATCAACCTGACTTGTCCAGAGAAACGCGACGAACCTCCGCAGCGAATCCGCACTCGTAAGTCTCGCCTTCTCAATCTTTTTAGATCTGCATTAGGGCTTTGCGAGTTCGTCGGTGTTCTTCATCGTTCTTCATGAACTTTCCTGGTAGTTCTTCCTCCGCAGCCTCTAGGGATTCAAAAAGGAGATATAACTCGCGCAGTAGTTGTTTGGCATCCATTTTGATAGCCGTAGATCCCTTTTTCTCTGTACAAATGCTTCGTTATCGCTGATGAACTCATCTGTACTAGATATTTAGGTTTGGATTATTTTTCTTTTCAGAACAGCCATTTGAACCTAATCATGACAGTTTGGTAAAACATGTTTATGCCAACACTTAGCTGAATCTGCTTTCTGATAAAATCTGTAGTCATGGCGGCTTACTGCTACGGCTTTCTTTTCCCTATATGTCATTAGCCCTTAGTTAAACCGCCATTACTTGTTTTATAACTGACCGTAGACTGAACCGACATGTTGTTATTTATTTTCCAGTTCTCCGCACATCATGCCGTCAAAGACACCCACCATCTGTAACTGGGTCCCTTCATCCATAACTAAGGAACGGTTAAAAGAGTTCTTCATCGTTGGGTTTCTGCCTTCAAAGAATGTCATGTCTTATCATGCTCCTGACCCGGAGGAAGAACACTCCAATCCATAAGACGGAGAAGTGATTGTCTTCACTGACCACATGAACCGTGGCTTCTCACCGCCCAGCTCAAAATTCTTCAGAGAGGTCCTTCATTTTTTCAAACTCCATCCTCAGGACCTTGGACCCAATTCCATTTCCAACATTTGTAACTTCCAAGTACTCTATGAGGTGTATCTTCAGCAAGAGCCCACCGTAGAGCTGTTTAGGGAGTACTTTTATCTGAACCGGCAGAACGAATGCACCAACGGTCCTATCTTAGAACTTGGAGGCATCTCAATTCAGCGTCGTCAGGGTGCTGTCTTCCCTCTCATCGTCTTACCAAGTCACCCAAAGGACTGGAACCAAACTTGGTTTTATTGTTAGGATATTTCTCCAGCAAATGAGAAGCCTCTGTCGGGTTACCGCCCCGGTCGTCTTGACTCCAAGTTCACCCATCCGGATAAGCTCACCGTTGCTGAACGCAAGAGGCTACTTCCCTCCATCAGAAGAATCAACGCTTTGTTGGGCAATGGTTTAACCGGAGTAGATCTGACCCGCTGCTGGATCTCATGGCGGGTTATTCCATTAAGCCATCGATCCAAACTGATGTATGAATATGACGGAAGCCCGGACAACTCTCTTCGTCACAGCCCAGTTGAACTCACCAAAGAAGACATTGTTTCAATGTCAACCCTTTTGGTAAATGGGAAATATGAAGATTGCAGTATTGTTGGGTTAAATCCCTTCTGCAAGCTTAACCCGGTGCCAGAAGTAAGTACATTCTGATCTCTTTTACTTTGTATTTTGCCTAGCTACACTATTTTAACACTGATCTTTCTTCTTGTCTTTGCAGGCCAATTCTGACTTTTGGAAGGTGAAATATGACCACGAAGCTGCCAAGAAGGCGAAAGCCGCTGCCATGAACACCAAGAAGATGACCCGGAAATCGAAGAAGAAGAAGAAAAACACTGTTGAAGATTTAATGAAACTTGATGACACATCTGACGGAGGTAGCCCTTGATTCCCTTGGCCAAATTTTTAACAATCTTATTGACATTGATCCTTACCAGGATGACACTAGGGCCAGTCAGGCCGGGGAAGCAGAGGTAACTATCATTTCCTCCGACTCAGAGCCCTTACCAAGACACAAAGTTCGACGAGTGATCCGTAAAGTAAGGTTTTCTAACCCCCTAGCTTACTTGGATCCCAACTTTCATTTGAAAAAGCAACAACATGAAAGCCGCCGTGAAGCTGAGATTGAAGATGAACCGACTGTCGACCTTCAACGGACCCCTTGGAAACGCCCGAACGAGGTTTACTTTTACTGTCCTTAACTTGTTTTAATGAATCCTGCTCATTGTATTCCTTTTAACTCCTTTCTTTTACCTTTTCAGGAGGTGTCTCGTTCTTCAGGCGACTCATCACAAACACAGTTTCCGGCTTTCAAGACTGCTCCTGGGTAATCAGAAATTCTTTTTTCTTCCGGGTTGATCAATTGTATCTTGATGTTGACTATCCTATAATATATATTTTTTCTTTAGCGGCCAGGCTAAATCCAAGAAGGCGAAAGTAACAAAACCGGCGGAAGACCCGCCAGTACTAGCATCTGAGCCGGCTAGGCCGCCTTCTCCATTAACTGCCGCCCCAGAAGACCCTCCTATTATCAATGAAGCAAATCCTTTGGAGCCGACCCTTGACAAAGCCACTATGAATCCTTCCACAGTTGGACTGTCAATCTCAACTGACCCGCCGTCTCCACGTGTTCAAGATGTTCAAATTACTGGGAGCCGTTTTGTTGAGCCGGGGAACCCAATGGTGTTGGCTCGGTGCACAGCTAAGCAAGAAGCATTGGAGAGGCAAAAGGTTCGCTTTGATGTTGCCAACTACGACCGTCTTAATGCCAGTGATATCTTATCCGGCTATTCAGTCATGTACACTCCCCAGTCGTGAGTCTGAGATCGAGATGGTCAAGCAGCTTCAGTTGAAATATGAGGTACATTGTTTCCGGTTTACGAATATTCCTTCAGCCCCAAGTCTGTAGATTATGAGAGAAACGGAATAACTTGTAGACTTAAAATATAGGCCGAGACCTTTACCTCTGAACCGTTGCCTGATATTGATAGAACAAGACTTCACCCATAGTCCCCAAGGACCGGTTTATTTTGATCATTAATGAATTGGTACTTCAGAATTTAAAACCATCTGCAAAGTACTTAACATTCCGGTTTATCCTTGATAAACTTGCTGAACTGCGTACATTAGCCCCCAAGTGCCAGGTGTTGTTACTTTGTAAAGGACTTGGGACTTCAAAATGTTGGTAGAGTCATAAAAAATTGATTTGGCATACATTAGCCCCCAAGTGCCAAGTGGTTTATTCATAAAGTACTTGGGACTTGAATCTTGAATTTGGATACTAGAATTTAAAACCAAGTCTTGACTTATCTGAACATTTCACAGAATGCATTTTCTGAATTGAATGCTCAATTATCTGATGCAAAGACCCGGCTAGCAAGTCAAGAGTCTGAAATCAAATCTTCCACTTCCAAACTGCAAATGAGCCTTTCTGCAATGGAAAAGTTGAAGACCAGCTTTGCTACCAAGGAGAAGGCTTGGGAAAATGAGAAAACACTCCTGACCCGACGAGCTAAGACAGCCGAAACGGCTTTGAAAGAAATTTCAACAGAGCTGAACAGTTTGAAGGGCCGGGTGTCTCAGATGGTTGCCGCTATCTTCGGTAAGCTACCTGAATTGACCTTTCGTATAATTTTTTGCCAAACCGGAATATGATCCGCCAACTTACTCTGTTAAATATATGCAGGTCCGCGAAGTAAAAATCTGAGCCAAGACCCGTTGATTAAAATGAAGGCCGTATACACCTTGGTTGAACAATTGTACATTGGTGCAAAACGGGCTCTGGCTGCTATCTCTCCTACAAATCAAGGATCCAACCGGCTTAGCGATGTCCTGAAGAAGTTGTCCATCCTTCCGGCGAGATTCCAAGAAGTAAAACGCTCCTGCGCGCGAGCCAGAGCTTTGACTGCCCTAAGCCGCTCCAAGGCTTGGGTGCCAGACCTAGACCTGGCGGACGTGGCAAGAGGTTACCCTACTGTGAAGGAGGACGGGTCTCCATTTGATCAGGATGATTTCATAGCGTGTGTACGCGAAGTCCGGCCTCAGGCGACTAGTCTTGGAGAAGACACCAATGTTGACAAGTACCAGCCGGGTTTTGATAATGAAAATAAGAAGATGGCCACTCCTTCATACAAAGTAGCAGACCTGATCCCACCTGTGAGAGAAGATACCTTTGCTCCGGAAATTTACCCGGTCGGCCTGATTGACGACGAAGCCGAATTTGTCGCCATGAACGGCTTTGATTGGTCAAAATCCAATTTCCAGCAAACAGAAGGTGGTGAACCGGCGAGGGAGGGATAGTGATCATCTTCATAGGCTTATAAATCCTTGTAATAACTTTAGTTGCTAAAACACCGCATGTTTGCTTATGCCATCGTGCATAAAATACTTCTATGTGAATCGGCTTCTGTTTAATGTTTGTCTCTGCGATATTTGAACTCTGTTTCTTATATATCCTTGATGTCAATAATGTTTGTCTTTGCTTATAAATCCTTGATGTCAATGTATGTATTGTTTAATGTTTGTCTCTGCGATATTTGAACTCTGTTTCTGTGAATACAAGAAAAAGACTAGCAAGGCGGTTTAGAACCAAACGTGTGTAGACACCCTAATTCACAGCCAATATATTTACCTCAATAAAGAACAGAGACAAATATAAAGAAAGGATAAGGGTTACTACGCAGCGGGTAGCGTGTATAAGTTGAAATCATACCTTACCCTTATTGATTCTTGGATCACCGGGTTTAATAATCTGGGTGGTGAACTTTGGATCCTTGAACCATCGGTTTGAGTAACCCGGGCTGCTGTGTTTTTCAATAATTGAGCCGGTGAAGAAAACCAGGCTATCTTATTTGTAATATTGAAACAACAAAAGCTAAAAAGCAAGCAACAGATAAGAAACATAATTTTAACTATGTATTCAAAAAGTCGGGGGTTTCTGATTCGAATGCAATCAGTAAACCGGACCAAAGGGGTTAAGCTAAGGTTCGAATACGACCATATAGCCCCCAGTGGCTTTGGCGTTGCGCCGATCAAGAGGGTACCGACAGCTATGTTCTCTTTTGTTCGAATACGACCTATGTTTGAACATGAAGCCCCCAAATGACCTTGAGAGGTTTTTAACGACCCTGATTTGAATACGATCCAAGTCAGACTCAAAAGGGGTTAAGCTATGATTCGGATACGATCAAGAAGCCCCCAAGTGAGTTTGGCCTTGAGCCAATCAAGAGGGTTACGACAGCTATGTTCTCTTTGGTTCGAATATGACCTATGTTTGAACAGGAAGCCCCCAAGTGACCTTGAGATTTGCAGCTAGATTCGGATATGATCATAAGCCGGACTAAAAATATTAAACTTGATTCAAATATGATCAGTTCCTTAATAGTCATTTGTAAGTAAATAATAAAGATGTATAATCTGTGAAAAGAAAGGAGACCGATGGTCTTACTTTATTGCTTATCATAGTATATACAACGTGAATGTATGTACATGTTGAGAGCCGGTGGATCAAGTGTAATATGGCCAAAGTTGAGCAATGTTCCATGGCTGGCGGGTCTCCTCTTTCGACTTACGTGAGTCTGCATGCTCTCGAACGCCAATGAGGTAGTAGGACCCATTGTTTAAATTTTTACTGACCACAAAGGGTCCTTCCTAAGGTGGGGATAACTTGTGTGCATCTGAAAGATCTTGGACGAGCCAGAGCACCAAGTCGCCTTCCTGAGAAGTCCTGGACTTAACCCGGCGGCTGTGATAACGACGCAGGTCCTGTTGATAAATTGCTGACCGCGCTGCTGCTAAGTCTCTTTTTTCATCCAACAAGTCAAGCGCATCCCGTCTGGCTTTTTCATTGTTAGCTTCAACATAAGCCGCCACACGGGGCGAGTCATGACAGATGTCACTAGGCAACACTGCTTCTGCTCCATAAACCATGAAGAAGGGTGTGTAACCCGTAGACCTGTTGGGTGTAGTATTGATACTCCATAACACTGAAGGCAATTCCTCTATCCAACAACCCGGCGTTCGCTGTAAAGGAACCATAAGCCGGGGTTTTAGCCCTTTCAGAATTTCCTGATTGGCTCTCTCAGCTTGACCATTGGATTGAGGATGAGCTATAGAAGAAACATCAAGCCGGATGTGCTCTCGCTGACAAAATTTTTCCATAGCCCCTTGGGACAGATTAGTGCCATTGTCTGTGATAATACTGTGTGGAAAACCAAAATGGAAGATTAATTTTTTCATGAACTGAACCGCCGTGGCTGCATCACACTTACTCACAGGCTCCGCCTCAACCCATTTGGTGAACTTATCAACAGCCACCAAGAGATGTGTCTTTTTATCCTTAGACCTTTTGAAAGGTCCCACCATGTCAAGCCCCCAGACCGCAAACGGCCAAGTGATTGGAATCATCCAGAGTTCTTGAGCCGGCACATGCGCTCGTCGTGCAAATTTTTTACATCCATCACATCTACTGACCAGATCTTTTGCATTAGCGTGAGCCGTCAACCAGTAAAAACCGTGACGAAACGCCTTGGCCACTAAAGATTTTGACCCGGTGACGGTGTCCTGGACTAGGGGGTACTCACCATGTCATCTCCCGATCTGTTAGATTGGGCCGAGGACCCCCATGGCCGTATACTCATGGGGCAGTTCGGACAGCTACCGCATACAAGGAAGATTCCACAAGACTTGGCGATCAAGACAAGGACTCCTCCCCACCGGCGTATTCGGCTAGGACTGTTGTTATCCTAGGCCTCTGGTGCATTATATAAACCGAGGCCAGGCTAGTCGATAGATGATATACAAGAACATACAATCATACCATAGGCTAGCTTCTAGGGTTTAGCCTCCTTGATCTCGTGGTAGATCTACTGTTGTAATACCCATATCATCAATATCAATCAAGCAGGACGTAGGGTTTTACCTCCATCGAGAGGGCCCAAACCTGGGTAAAAACATTGTGTCCCTCGTCTCCTGTTACCATCCGCCTAGACGCACAGTTTGGGACCCCCTACCCGAGATCCGCCGGTTTTGACACCGACATTGGTGCTTTCATTGAGAGCTCCGCTATGTGTTCGACAAAAGGTTGATGGCTCGCCTACAGATCAACTGCGACTTCGGCATCTTCGTCACCAGCTCGACTGGTCACCTTGGTTTGACCAAGGACTGCGCCCTACCTCCGATCGTCATGTTCGGATGAGGGCCTTTATAAACATCAACTCCGATCTCTATCAAGATCATGGGGGAATCATCCAGGGAGCCCGGGTGCTCAACGTCAACATTGCCCTCGGGCGACCGTGCTGTTTTTTTGGGCAGCAAACTTGTGTCCGCCGCCATCGCCTCCTCAAGTGTCTTTTTAACGATCGCTTTGGTGGAATTGTGCGGAATTGAGTCTACAACAACCCTGGAAAATTTCGTCGAGTTCCGATGGAGGAATCTCTGGCAAACCATGATATACCGGAGCCCTGTCAAATCTAGACTAGAATCTGGATGAGTTTAGGGCGTGGTGTCCAGCTTCTAGCTCAGACGTCCTTTGGAAGATCCAGCCGTTGATCGGCTACGGAATTCCTATATCTACCATCTCAAAATTTCAGCTCGATCCGACCGTCCAAACTCCGGGAACCTTCCGATTAGTGCATCACTTTTCGGATCTGTTTTATGCACGAAAATGAATCCGACCCGAGTTCGTCTTTTTTATGAACGGGATTTCGGACATCCCTTTTGAAGGAAGTTTTGTATGGGGTATTGTGTTTTCTTCCCGAACACATCCCACTGACTTTAAGATCTTTTGAACATGATCTTCAACATCATGCTGGTGTCAAACCAGTCCGGCAATATTGCTCCACGGCTGCCGACCTGCGCTAGACACGTCGTCACTTTGTTGAGCCGAGCTCAACTTCTTCGGATCATCATCTCGCAAGCCGAACAAGAGTCCGGCATCGCGAATGATAAATCATCACCAACATCGCCGCCCCACGGATTACACGGAGTGGGCATACCGGCACCGCCGCACGGTCGCTTCATCAAGCCGGCATCGACCACGTCACGACCTGCATCGGCAGGGCCGCACTATTGCTTCTTCAAGCTGGTGTCCATCACGCCGACCTACTTCGACTCATCGGCTGACATTGAGGCTTCGACATCTCGGCTAGACCGGGGGCTTCGCCATCTCTTCATCAACCTACTCCGGACACTTCAACGTCACTAGCCGACCAGCTCCGTCATGTTAGCCCATCGACGTCACATGCGAGCCAACTTTTGCCAGCATTACCGTGCTGTCGTTTTATCGCCCATCGGGAAATGGGTGTGCGGATCGAGTCCCAATTTTGGGAATCACCTTCCTTCGGATTTCTACAACAAATAAACCAGGTGCTATTAATCCCAGTATTTTTTGCTTGTTTGGTTCATCTTTCCCAAGGAATTATTACTCTGGTTTGTCCATCATATGTACACAGGTCTATCAAATGGTGGCCGCATTAACGACAGTCGCATGGTGGTTCGGTCAGTTTCCGTACATAGTCCGGTGATTGCCGCATCCGGAGCTCGGACCGACCTGTGAATTCAGGCTTTGTCACGCCTTCACCGCATCACGCCGACGCCCTGCACCGACATTCGGGACCGGCTTGGGGGATGTAACCTTGTCCAGCATCAAGCTCGGACCGCGTCATCAATACCGAACACATTAACCAGCTAAGTTGCTTTCATGCTCAAAGCTTTAATTTCTAACTTGTGTTCGGTTCGACCAAGCATTAGACTTTTTTGGAAAAAAGTTGCTTGTAAAACATTTCCTTGTCCAAACTTTGTTTGTGACGCATAAATTCAAATACCCAATTCATTTGGGGGCTTCCTTCATGAAGCTTTTTCCTCTTGCGTATGATTATACTTTTACGGCTTCGTTCCTTGTTCGTGTATTACGCCAGAATATGCACCATATTGACTTAAGCGATTTGCAAGCTGGGTTGCCTCACTCCTGTGTTTACCCCTACGTTCCCGATTGTTCGGCTAGGGAGTAAAGGGAGCACCTCTGCGATTTTCACGATCGGGTCACCCGAGCCGGACCTCAGACTGGATGAAGCCGAAAGCTAGCGCTCTTATTGTTTTCAATTATGGTCGGCACACAACGAAACTCATGAGTACAAAAAATCTATTGCACAAGTCTCATAATAACAATGAGCACCGAAGAAAGGTATCGGTGGGGGTACTATTTTCGCCGAAGATGCTTCTTACACTTCGCAGTAATATAACATAAGTTCCCTGAGCGCGCTTTGTCTGTTACAACCTTATGGCCTGATTGCCTGGTTATTGGAAACACAGTCGATATTCTCGAAAGATGGAGTACATAACACTTTTCGGTCCGTGACCGAAGAAGGAGAAGCCGACGGTCGGTTAAGACGTGTTTAAAGTTCGGTTGAACATAGATATGATATAAGTACTTCGGTACATGCAATCATTCTTTTACCCAAGTCACTTGAGGGCTCTTAAATTTATTTGAGCCGTTTTATAATAAGTGTTCTTCTTCTTTGTCGTTGCAAAGTTTTATTATTATTATTATTATTATTATTATTATTATTATTTATAACTCCTTTTTTCGACACGAGTGTGTGGTCACTAGCCAGGAAGCCTAATTTCTCTCTCAAAGCCGCTAGAGTTTAGTTTGCTAAGCTGGCCTAACGAGAAGTAGTCCGCCTTCGGGATAGGAGGTTGAAGCCGTAGGCTGACCCGCTTGAAGTCTTGAGATAGGATGTGTCATGTTAAAGCACGACAGAAGCACTTTTTTCTAAGGCCAATTTTTGGATTGGCACCGAACACTTGATCTTGTTCGGACGTCAAGTTTTTACTGACGGTTTTTGGTTTCCAAGATTGTGGCACTTTTAAACTATTTGTGTGTTTTCAGCACAAGTCTCGCAGTGCAACGCCGGACACCTTTAGAGATTCGGCAAAAACATTCTCGGATATTGCTATATATGCATCGGTTTCGAATTGTGTCTTCGGTCAATAGTTGGGTTGCCCGGCTCCTGCGCTTGCCTCCTACGTTCTGCTTTGTTTGGCTAGATGTGCAAAGGGAGAACCACTGCGATTGTGCTTCCAGCTCACATGGTTAAGCACCTCAGTGGAGAAAGCCAAAAACTGACTGTCACAATAAGCATAAACTGGTCAGCGATCCTATGACGGTGTTAAATGACGGGTCATTCATAACAATGGCCGAAGTGTTTACGGCTTGACCTCGACTGTCGCCGAACACTACCGGGGGCTATTAACTGGCCTCCCAAACTAAATCCTCGATATTTTGCTCTTACATTGGAGCTGAGGTTTCATGATCATGCTTAGCATGACAACCCAAAGAAAGGAACCGATAGCGGGACTATTTTCTTTGGAAGACATTTCTTCTGTTAAACAGTAATATAACATATCTCTCTGCGTACCTTTGTTTATAAAACCATATGGCTAGATTGCCTTGTTTGTTGTAAATCTTTGCCCTCATAAAGGCTTTATAAAGTAGGACAAACACTCCTCGGCTATTGGCCGAGGAGGTGGAAGCCGATGGTCAGTCAACAAAGTTTTGTACAATGCGGATCCGAGCATTAATGACGTAAAGTACTTGGATACATAGAGTCATTACACATAATTTGTGATTTTACTATGGATATCAATCCTTAATTCGGGCACCCGTGCCCGCATTAAGGCTCGGGGGCTACTGGGCTTCGGGCATATTATTTACAAATATTAAAGGGGCACATCGATCCCCTAATTTGGTGTTGCCACCCGACCAGTGTCTCGGGGGCTACTGCATTGCCTGTCCAATGCAGAAAATTTTAAGTGTAATACAGTTTCCGAGGAGATTTTGATCCTCAGGTTGGTCAGCCGCACCCAACCTGAGTCTTGAGGACTGAGCACGCCGCTTTTTGTGTCCCGAAGTATTCTGCCGAGCTAGGACTTGATCCTCAGACCGATTTTGCAAATCAACCTGAGTCTCAGCGGCTACTAGGATCTGCGGTCTTATGTCATCCTTCATGTGCATCTCGGATTTTAGACCGATACCCACCTTGAGGGCTACTGGCTATATATCTCGGCAGAGAATAAATTGCACCAATCAAAAATATTGACAAAAATCGACCCGCATTCGGGGTGGTGCACCACCTCAGAAGCAGTCCGGCATAAAGCTCGGGCGCTAGTGGCTGGCTCCATAGAGGGCATTTCCGGCATTAATCTCGGCTAAACTCCTTCAAACTTCTTTGAACCAAGGTGATTTACGACGCCTCAGATACAGTCCGGCATTGGAGCTCGGATACAATCCGGCGTTGGAGCTCGGATACATAGTCCGGCGTTGGAGCTCGGATACAGTCTGGCGTTGGGGCTCGGATACATAGTCCGGTGTTGGAGCTCAGATACATTCCAGCGTTAGAGCTGGGAAGCGGTCCGGCATTGGTGCTCGGCTGCAAAAGATACCTCGAATGCAGTCCGGCGTTGGAGCTCGAACGCAAGAGGACGCTGCCGCCCAGGAACAATTTCAAACCCGAGGTGTGGCATAAAAATAACAAGGCATTAATAAAGGCCGGAAACTTAAAGGGGCTCCTCGGATACCCAACGTGTAAACTCATCGAATGCATTTCGGCGATCCTCAAGATCGAAGATGGGAAGATTTGTTGAACCAGTTTTCAAGACCAATGACCGAAGATGAAGAACGGTTCGGAAGAATCGAGGAGCGTCCCTAACTTGAAGACCGGTTCAGGGGGCTACTGACGGTGTCTTGGACTAGGAGGTACTCACCACGTCATCTCCCGATCTGTTAGATTGGGCTGAGGACCCCCATGGCCATATACTCATGGGGCAGTTCGGACAGCTACCGCATACAAGGAAGATTCCACAAGACTTGGCGATCAAGACAAGGACTCCTCCCCACCGGCGTATTCGGCTAGGACTCTTGTTATCCTAGGCCTCTGGTGCATTATATAAACCGAGGCCAGGCTAGTCGATAGATGATATACAAGAACATACAATCATACCATAGGCTAGCTTCTAGGGTTTAGCCTCCTTGATCTCGTGGTAGATCTACTGTTGTAATACCCATATCATCAATATCAATCAAGCAGGACGTAGGGTTTTACCTCCATCGAGAGGGCCCGAACCTGGGTAAAAACATCGTGTCCCTCGTCTCTTGTTACCATCCGCCTAGACGCACAGTTCGGGACCCCCTACCCGAGATCCGCCGGTTTTGACACCGACACCTGACGTGATGACCACAATCTCCTTCATGGATCTCACGAAGGATTTCTTGACCTTCTTCGGGGGAAACACACCGTTGAAAAGCTCCAGAAACACTACGATGGAATAACTCTCCATCCGAAATCGTCATGGACTTAGACCGTCGGGTTATCTGCCAAGCCAGGGTCTCATCCGCTGACAACTCTCCCCGGGTCATGTAAGCCAAGAATGTCACCGTCCAATCTGGGATGACATGAAGAGCCGTCACCAATTGCGCCTCCGGGTCAGGAACAGCTAAATCTTCTTCTATGGGCAACTTGACAGAGGGGTTATGCAAAACATCCAGAAAGGTGTTGGGTGGTACCGGCTTACGCTGAGACCCCAGCCGGCTTATCGCATCAGCTGCTTCGTTCTTTCGACGGTCATTGTGTTCCACCTGATAACCTTTAAAATATCCTGCAACAGCATCGACCTCTCGGCAATAAGCCGCCATGAGAGGGTCTTTGGAATCCCACTTTCCAGATACCTGTTGAGCCACTATATCCGAGTCACCAAGACATCTGACCCGGCTCAAGCTCATCTCCTTTGCCACTCGAAGACCATGGAGCAAAGCTTCATACTCTGCTGCGTTGTTTGTGCATGGAAACATCAACCTTAACACATAACAAAATTTATCCCTCGCGGGGAAGTTAATACGACTCCAGCCCCTGAGCCTTCCAATTGCCTGGATCCATCAAAATGAATAGTCTAATATGTGTTGTCCGGCTTCTCTTCTGGCATCTGCATCTCTGTCCAGTCATTGATGAAATCAACCAGAGCTTGAGACTTAATTGCAGTACGTGGAACATACTTCAGCCCATGAGACCCAAGCTCAATTGCCCACTTGGCAACTCGCCCCGTGGTTTCTCTGTTTTGAATAATGTCTCCCAAAGGAGCAGAGCTAACCATAGTGATTGGATGTCCCTGAAAGTAATGTTTAAGCTTCCCGCTTGCCATGAACACCCCATAAACAAGCTTTTGTCAATGTGGATACCGTTGCTTAGATTCAATTAGCACTTCACTGACATAATAAACCGGCCGCTGAACCGGATGCTCTTTGCCAGCCTCCTTGTGCTCTACCACCATAGCCACACTAACAGCCTGTGAGTTGGCAGCCACGTATAACAATAGCGGCTCTTTCTCAATTGGAGCGACTAGAACTGGTGGCTCAGCCAGTTGTGCCTTCAGATCCTCAAAAGCAGCGTTTGCAGCATCGCTTGAGACAAAAACATCCATTTTCTTCATCAACTGATATAGAGGCATAGCCTTTTCCCCTAACCGGCTTATGAACTGGCTCAAAGCAGCCACACGACCCGCTAGTCGTTGAACATCATTGACGCAGGTTGGTTTGGCTAGAGATGTAATTGCCTTGATTTTCTCCGGGTTAGCTTCAATACCTTGGTTAGACACCAGAAAACCCAAGAGTTTGTCGGCTGGCACTCCAAAAACACATTTGGCCGGGTTAAGAATCATCTTGTAAACCCGAAGATTATCAAAAGTTTCTTTCAGGTCTGTGACCAAGGTTTCCTCTTCCCTGGATTTCACCACTATATCATCCACATAGGCATGAACATTGTGCCGAATTTGATTGTGAAGACAATTTTGCACACACCGCTGGTAAGTTGCCTGAGCACTCTTAAGCCCAAAAGGCATAGACACATAACAGAAAGCCCCAAAAGGACTTATAAAAGCTGTCTTCTCTTGATCCTTGACTGCCATCTTAATCTGATGATAAACGGAGTAAGCATCTAAGAAACTCAACCGTGCGCGACCCGCCGTAGCATCAATGATCTAATCAATACGGGGAAGAGCAAAAGGATTAGCCGGACAAGCCTTGTTCAAATTTGTGTAATCCACACACATACGCCAGGTGCCATTCTTTTTGAGTACAAGCACCGGGTTAGCTAACCATTCTGGGTGAAATACCTCCACAATGAACCCGGCTGCCAAGAGCCGGGCAACCTCTTCTCCGATGGCCTTGCGCCTTTCTTCATTGAACCGCCGGAGAAACTGTCTGACAGGTTTAAACTTTGGATCGATATTAAGAGTGTGCTCAGCGAGTTTCCTCGGGACACCCGGCATGTCTGAAGGTTTCCATGCAAAGATGTCCCGGTTCTCACGGATGAACTCGATGAGCGTGCTTTCCTATTTCGGATCCAAGTTTGCGCTGATGATGAACTATTTGGATGAATCGCCAGGCACAAAGTCAACCTTCTTAGTGTCATCAGCTGATTTGAATTTTAACTCCGGCTCATGCTCTGTTGTTGGTTTCTTTAATGACGTCATGTCCGCCGGGTCAACGTGATCCTTGTAGAATTTCAACTCCTCTGTTGCACAAACAGATTCATCATAGGCATCATCACCTTCTTCACATTCCAAAGCTATCTTCCAGCTCCCATGGACTGTAATGGTGCCCTTGTGACCTTCCATCTTGAGCTGCAAATATACGTAACATGGCCGAGCCATGAATTTGGCATAAGCCGGCCGCCCAAACAGAGCATGATATGGGCTTTTGATCTTAACCACTTCAAAGGTTAATTTTTCTGCTCTGGAGTCATACTCATCCCCAAAGGCTACTTCCAGTTCGATCTTACCAACCGGGTATGCCGACTTACCAAGTACCATACCATGAAAAACAGTGTTGGATTGTTTAAGATTTTTGTCGGTCAATCCCATCCGGTGGAACGTCTCATAGTAAAGGATGTTGATGCTGCTGCCTCCATCCATGAGTACCTTAGTAAACTTATACCCACCAACCTGAGGTGCCACTACCAAAGCTAAGTGACCCGGATTATCAACCCAGGGCGGGTGTTCCTCTCTGCTCCACACAATAGGCTGCTCTGACCAACGTAAATAACGGGGAATTGCCGGCTCAACGGCATTGACGGCCCTCTTGTTGAGCTTCTGGCCCCTCTTACATAAACTGGTAGTAAAGACATGATACCGTCCGCTACTCAACTGCTTCGGGTTGCTCTGATAACCGGATTGCTGTTGCTGCTGACTCCCTTGGCTGTGCTGCTGATTATATCCTCCTTGGCGACTAGGATAACCCTGACCATGAAAACCTCCTCCGCTTGAACCGGCGCCCGGGCCCTGAAAGCCGCCTCCACCTGAGCCGCCACCTGGGCCATGACCTCCATCAAATGCATTTGAATTTTTAAATGCCTTCATGATCATGCAATCTTTCCACAAGTGGGTGGCTGGTTTCTCCCGGGTGCCGTGTTTTGGACAAGGTTCATTCAACAACTGCTCAAGGGTGGGGCCTGACCCGCCCGATCGAGGGGGTTGTCTACCCTTGCACCGCTGATTACCACCCTGCGCATTGGTATTGGCAACAAACTCATCAGCCTTAAGTTTATTACCTCCTTGATTCGTCGGGTTATGCTGGTGACCCTTGCCATTGCCGTTCTTCTTTCCCTTCGTTGCCTTTTCTTCGTCAGACACCGGGTCTTTGGTTGTATCAGAGTTAGCATACTTGACAAGAGACGCCATCAACGTTCCCATGTCATTACAGTCACGTTTAAGCCGCCCCAACTTCTGCTTCAGAGGTTCAAAATGGCAATTTTTCTCCAACATCAAAACTGCTGAGCCGGCATCCATCTTATCAGATGAATGTATTATCTCCTTGACCCGGCGGACCCAATGGGTTGTAGATTCTCCATCCTCTTGCTTGCAATTGGTCAGGTCCACAATCGACATTGGCTGCTTACATGTATCCTTAAAGTTCTGGATGAACCGTGCCTTTAACTCTGCCCATGAGCCGATAGAATTGGGTGGCAATCCTTTCAACCAGGTCCGAGCCGTTCCATCTAACATCATGGTAAAATATTTGGCCATTGCAGCATCACTAACCTCCAACAGCTCCATAGCCATCTCATAACTCTCAATCCAAGGCCCCGGCTGTAAGTCAGCCGTGTAATTAGGCACCTTACGAGGCCCCTTGAAATCCTTGGGCAACCGCTCATTGCGTATGGCTGGGACCAAGCAAGGTACGCCTCCGGTTCTTGTGGCCACTCCTGCCTGAATCGAGGTTGCTAGATAAGCCGGAAAGGTTTGGTGAGCCGCCTGCTTCGCTGCTATCTGAGCCGCCCGTTCCACCTCTTGACGAATCCTCTCCTAATCCGCCAAGTTAAGGGCTCCAGCCCGCACCGGCTCATGCCTATACGACCAGTTGTGGCGTTGAGCGTTACTTGACATTTCTGCGGACTCCATGTGCCTACTGTAGCTCGGGCTCCGGCTTGGGCGAGGGGTTGAATGAATCCTGTCTCGACTGTAAGAGTATGCATCCTGCTGGGCCAAAGCTGTCTGAAGTAGTTCTCTTACCCTCTGGGTTTCAATGGCTGCTGGCGAGTTGCCTTCCATTGGGAGAGCTGCCAAACGAGCCGACGCTGTGATGACGTTTTCCATGGGGTTGGAGAAGTGACCCGGAGGTGTCGCTACATAACAAGGAGGAGCTGTATTTATGCGAGGCGGCTCCATGGTCCGTGGCTGAACTGGTGCACCGGGTGTCGCGACCCGGTTTGCTTTCGGCGGGTTGCTCCCCCCAGCTCCGGGTGTATGGAACAGGTTCCTTGGATCCAGCGTTAGAGGCAGACGCGGCTGAGTTTTCTGATGCCTCCTCCTCATGACCACGTTCGATGCATTAAGATCCACCGAGAGCCGAAAAGTTTCTGCTTGAAGCTGCTGGGCACGAACATCCAGAGCTGCTCGTTCTGCTCCCATCCGGGTTTCCTCCACGGCTAGATTTTCCTTTGCTTGCACCATCTCCTCCCGCACGCGTGCCACTTTCTGCATCATGCTGGGATTTATCCGCCAGTTCTACTACAGCGGTTAACAGAACCGTCAGTTTATCCATGAGGTCCATTAGAACCTGAGCCAGGGGGCGCGCGGGGTCTCCTGACCTGGCAGCTACCGACCCGGTGGCTGCTGCTGTCGCTGCGGTGGTGTTTTGCCCGGGCTGCGTCCCTCCATGAAGACTCCGGCCCAATTCGGCAGCTCGAGGGGGTCCAGAATACTGCTGCCATCGGAACAGCCCCCGAGCATTCCGTCTTGCAGTTGCTACAACGAGTCCATCTCACCTGTTGATGATGCAGTATCAGAGCAGATGGTCGTCTCCCCGCCTTCCATCGATCCTTCGGAGTATTCACCGCCATGGACGCAGCCTACGAAGGCATGCTTCTCAACAGATTGAATACGGGCGAACCCTGCATGCTGAGCCGTTTCAATGAGGTTGGTGTGGACGTCCGGCTCAGGGCCTGACTCGCCGATCCGGCTGATGAAGACGTGAATTCTGCCGAAGGGGACCCGGTACCCGTACTCGATCGAGCCGGCCCCAGGGCCCCAGCTTCGTTGTCGATGTAGAGTTTGCCGCGACGACTCTTGGTCATCCGGCCCACAGCGTATCCCTTGAGCCCTTCGAAGCTGCCCTTCAAGAACTCAAATCCACCGTGCACTGGCCCCACGGTGGAGTTGACACGACAGATGTCCTAGAGCAAGGACTTAGTCATAGGGCCATCGCACTAGGAAGCTTAAAGGGGTTGATCGGGACAAAGGACACACGAGACAGTTTTTATACTAGTTCGGCCCCTTACGACGAAGGTAAAAGCCTACGTCTAGTTGGGATTGGTATTGCTGAGGTTTCGATCTCCAAGAGGTTCAACTCGCCGGCTTGTATCGACTTGGTTGTTTCTTGCCCTAAACCGCCACCGGGTCATCCCCTTATATACGTGGGTTGACGCCTGATGGCCTACAGAGTCCCGGCCGGCTTAGAATCGTGTCTGGCTCGGTGACTTCCTTTACATGCCTTTGTTTACAAGTCTTTCCTTACATACGGAGGTTTACAATATCGGGCCTTAAGCCGGCCCCATGCCTTTGGGCCTTCTATATGTTTCATAAACTATCATCTTGAATGTATATTGGGCTTCTTATGTAACCCGCCATTAAGGCTGACTCGGCCCCTCCTGGGCGGGTCATACTGGTAGTAATATCCCCAACAACTCTGGTGCGGATCTTACTCTGGTTGACCTACGAGGTTCGTGAAGGAAATATGCCCTAGAGGTAATAATAAAGTTATTTATATTTCCTTATATCATGATAAATGTTTATTATTCATGCTAGAATTGTATTAACCAAAAACTTAGTACATGTGTGAATACATAGACAAATAGAGTGTCACTAGTATGCATCTACTTGACTAGCTCGTTGAATCAAAGATGGTTAAGTTTCCTAGCCATAGACATGAGTTGTCATTTGATTAACGGGATCACATCATTAGAGAATGATTTGATTGACTTGACCCATTCCGTTAGCTTAGCACGATGATCGTTTAGTTTGTTGCTACTGCTTTCTCCATAACTTATACATGTTCCTATGACTATGAGATCATGCAACTCCCGAATACCGGAGGAACACCTTGTGTGCTACCAAACGTCACAATGTAACTGGGTGATTATAAAGGTGCTCTACAGGTGTCTCCGATGGTGTTTGTTGAGTTGGCATAGATCGAGATTAGGATTTGTCACTCCGCGTATCAGAGAGGTATCTCTGGGCCCTCTCGGTAATGCACATCACTATAAGCCTTGCAAGCAATGTGACTAATGAGTTAGCTGCGGGATGATGCATTACGGAACGAGTAAAGAGACTTGCCGGTAACGAGATTGAACTAGGTATTGAGATACCGTTGATCGAATCTCGGGCAAGTAACATACTGATGACAAAGGGAACAACGTATGTTGTTATGCTGTTTGACAGATAAAGATCTTCGTAGAATATGTGGGAGCCAATATGAGCATCCAGGTTCCGCTATTGGTTATTGACCAGATATGAGTCTTGTTCATGTCTACATAGTACTCGAACCCGTAGGGTCCGCACGCTTAACGTTACGTGACAATTGGTATTATGAGTTTATGTGTTTTGATGTACCTAACGTAGTTCAGAGTCCCAGATGTGATCACGGACATGACGAGGAGTCTCGAAAAGGTCGACACATAAAGATTGATATATTGGACGGCTATATTCAGACACCGGAAGGGTTTCGGGTGATCGGAGAAAACTGAAGTGCCGGAGGGGTTACCGGAACCCCCCGGGGGACTAATGGGCCTTGATGGGCCCTAGTGGAGAGAGAGAGAGAGAGAGGGGCTGGCCAGGGCAGGCCGCGCGCCCCCTCCCCTTGAGTCCGAATAGGACAAGGAAGGGGGGCGCCCCCTTGCCTTTCCCCTCTCCCACTCCTTCCTTCCCCCTGTTGGGGAACGTAGTAATTTCAAAATTTTCCTACGCACACGCAAGATCATAGTGATGCATAGCAACGAGAGGGGAGAGTGTGATCTACGTACCCTTGTAGACCGACAGCGGAAGCGTTAGCACAACGCGGTTGATGTAGTCGTACGTCTTCACGGCCCGACCGATCAAGCACCGAAACTACGGCACCTCCGAGTTTTAGCACACGTTCAGCTCGATGACGATCCCCGGACTCTGATCCAGCAAAGTGTCTGGGTAGAATTCTGTCAGCATGACGGCGTGGTGACGATCTTGATGTACTACCATCACAGGGCTTCGCCTAAGCACCGCTACAATATTATCGAGGATTATGGTGGAAGGGGGCACCGCACACGGCTAAGAATATGATCACATGGATCAACTTCTGTGTCTAGGGGTGCCCCCTGCCCCCGTATATAAAGGAGCAAGGGGAGGAGGCCGGCCGGCCCCTATTGGCGCGCCAGGAGGAGTCCTCCTCCTAGTAGGAGTAGGACTCCTACTAGGAGGGGGAAGGAAGTGGGGAGGGAGAAGGAAAGGGGGCGCCGCCCCCCCTCTCCTAGTCCAATTCGGACCAGGGGGGAGGAGGCGCGCGGCCCACCCTGGCTGCCCCTCTCTCTCCACTAAGGCCCATATGGCCCATTACTTCTCCCGGTAGGGTTCCGGTAACCCTCTGGCTCTCCGGTTTTCTCCGAAATCACCCGGAACACTTTTGGTGTCCGAATATAGCCATCTAATATATCAATCTTTATGTCTCGACCATTTCGAGACTCCTTGTTATGTCCGTGATCACATCCGGGACTTCGATACATCAAAACTCATAATATAACTGTCATCGAAACCTTAAGCGTGCGGACCCTACGGGTTCGAGAACAATGTAGACATGACCGAGACACGTCTTCGATCAATAACCAATAGCGGAACCTGGATGCTCATATTGGCTCCTACATATTCTATGAAGATCTTTATCGGTCAGACCGCATAACAACATACGTTGTTCCCTTTGTCATCGATATTTTACTTGCCCGAGATTTGATCGGCGGTATCTCAATACCTAGTTCAATCTCGTTATCGGCAAGTCTCTTTACTCGTTTCCTAATACATCATCTCGCAACTAACTCATTAGTTGAAATGCTTGCAAGGCTTATGTGATGTGCATTACCGAGAGGGCCCAGAGATACCTCTCCGACAATCGGAGTGACAAATCCTAATCTCGAAATACGCCAACCCAACATGTACCTTTGGAGACACCTGTAGAGCTCCTTTATAATCGCCCAGTTACGTTGTGACGTTTGGTAGCACACAAAGTGTTCCTCCAGCAAACGGGAGTTGCATAATCTCATAGTCATAGGAACATGTATAAGTCATGAAGAAAGCAATAGCAACATACTAAACGATCGGGTGCTAAGCTAATGGAATGGGTCATGCCAATCACATCATTCTCCTAATAATGTGATCCCGTTAATCAAATGACAACACATGTCTATGGTTAGGAAACATAACCATCTTTGATTAATGAGCTAGTCAAGTAGTGGCATACTAGTGACGTTTGGTTTGTCTATGTATTCACACAAGTATTATGTTTCCGGATAATACAATTCTAGCATGAATAATAAAAATTTATCATGATATAAGGAAATAAAATAATAACATTATTATTGCCTCTAGGGCATATTTCCTTCAGTCTCCCACTTGCACTAGAGTCAATAATCTAGATTACACAGTAATGATTCTAACACCCATGGAGCTTTGGTGCTGATCATGTTTTGCTCGTGGAAGAGGCTTAGTCAATGGGTCTGCTACATTCAGATCCGTATGTATCTTGCAAATCTCTATGTCTCCCACCTGGACTAGATCCCGGATGGAATTGAAGCATCTCTTGATGTGCTTGGTCCTCTTGTGAAATCTGGATTCCTTTGCCAAGGCAATTGCACCAGTATTGTCACAAAATATTTTCATTGGACCCGATTGTTGGAGAACGTAGTAATTTCAAAAAAATTCCTACGCACACGCAAGATCATGGTGATGCATAGCAACGAGAGGGGAGAGTGTGATCTACGTACCCTTGTAGACCGACAGCAGAAGCATTGTGACAACATGGTTGATGTAGTCGTACGTCTTCACGATCCGACCGATCCAAGCACCGTTACTCCGGCACCTCCGAGTTCTTGGCACATGTTCATCTCGATGACGATCCCCGGGCTCCGATCCAGCAAAGCGTCGGGGAGGAGTTCCGTCAGCACGACGGCGTGGTGACGATCTTGATGTTCTATCGTCGCAGGGCTTCGCCTAAGCACCGCTACAATATGACCGAGGTGGAATATGGTGGAGGGGGGGGGGCACCGCACACGGCTAAGGAACGATCACGAAGATCAACTTGTGTTCATGGGGTGCCCATTGCCTCAGTATATAAAGGATGGAGGAGGAGGAGGCCGGCCAAGGCAATTGGTGCGGCCAGGATGTGGAGTCCTACTAGGACTCCAAGTCCTAGTAGGAGTCCACCAAGAGGGGAGGAAGGGAGAAGGAAAGGTGGCCGGCCCCCTTTTCCTTAGTCCAATTCGGACTAGAGGGGAGGGGGGGGGCGCAGCAGCCCCTTGGCCCTTTCTCCTCTTCCCACTAAAGCCCATCAAGGCCCATTGCTTCTCCCGTAACTACCGGTACTCCGAAAAATACCCGAATCACTCGGAACCTTTTCGATGTCCAAATATAGTCGTCCAATATATCGATCTTTACGTCTCGACCATTTCGAGACTCCTCGTCATGTCCCCGATCTCATCCGGGACTCCGAACTCCTTCGGTACATCAAAACTCATAAACTCATAATATAACTGTCATTGAAACCTTAAGCGTGCGGACCCTACGGTTCGAGAACAATGTAGACATGACCGAGACATGTCTCCGGTCAATAACCAATAGCGGAACCTGGATGCTCATATTGGCTCCTACATATTCTACGAAGATCTTTATCGGTCAGACCGCATAACAACATATGTTGTTCCCTTTGTCATCGGTATGTTACTTGCCCGAGATTCGATCGTTGGTATCTTAATACCTAGTTCAATCTCGTTACTGACAAGTCTCTTTACTCGTTCCGTAATACATCATCTCACAACTAACTCATTAGTTGCAATGCTTGCAAGGCTTATGTGATGTGCATTACCGAGAGGGCCCAGAGATACCTCTCCAACAATCGGAGTGACAAATCCTAATCTCGAAATACGCCAACCCAACATGTACCTTTGGAGACACCTGTAGAGCTCCTTTATAATCACCCAGTTACGTTGTGACGTTTGGTAGCACACAAAGTGTTCCTCCGGCAAACGGGAGTTGCATAATCTCATAGTCATAGGAACATGTATAAGGTCATGAAGAAAGCAATAGCAACATACTAAACGATCGGGTGCTAAGCTAATGGAATGGGTCATGTCAATCACATCATTCTCCTAATCATGTGATCCCGTTAATCAAATAACAACTCTTTTGTTTATGGTTAGGAAACATAACCATCTTCGATTAACGAGCTAGTCAAGTAGAGGCATACTAGTGACACTTTGTTTGTCTATGTATTCACACAAGTATTATGTTTCTGGTTAATACAATTCTAGCATGAATAATAAACATTTATCATGATATAAGGAAATAAATAATAACTTTATTATTGCCTCTAGGGCATATTTCCTTCAGTCTCCCACTTGCACTGGAGTCAATAATCTAGTTCACATTGCCATGTGATTTAACAGCAATAGTTCACATCACCATGTGATTAACACCCATAGTTCACATCGATATGTGATCAACACCCAAAGGGTTTACTAGAGTCAGTAATCTAGTTCACATTGCTATGTGATTAACACCCAAAGAGTACTAAGGTGTGATCATGTTTTGCTTGTGAGATAATTTTAGTCAACGGGTCTGTCACATTCAGATCCGTAAGTATTTTGCGAATTTCTATGTCAACAATGCTCTGCACGGAGCTACTCTAGCTTATTGCTCACACTTTCAATATGTATCTAGATCGAGACTTAGAGTCATCTAGATCTGTGTCAAAACTTGCATCGACGTAACTTTTTACGACGAACCTTTTTGTCACCTCCATAATTGAGAAATATTTCCTTATTCCCCTAAGGATAATTTTGACCGCTGTCCAGTGATCTATTCTTAGATCACTATTGTACTCGCTTGCTTAACACAGTGTAGGGTATACAATAGATCTGGTACACAGCATGGCATACTTTATAGAACCTATGGCTGAGGCATAGGGAATGACTTTCATTCTATTTCTATCTTCTGCCGCGGTCGGGCTTTGAGTCTTACTCAATTTCACACCTTGCAACACAGGCAAGAACTCTTTCTTTGACTGTTCCATTTTGAACTACTTCAAAATCTTGTCAAGGTATGTACTCATTGAAAAAATTATCAAGCGTCTTGATCTATCTCTATAGATCTTGATGCTCAATATGTAAGCAGCTTTACCGAGGTCTTTCTTTGAAAAACTCCTTTCAAATATTCCTTTATGCTTTCCAGAAAATTATACATTATCTCCGTTCAACAATATGTTGTTCACATATACTTATCAGAAATGTTGTAGTGCTCCCACTCACTTTCTTGTAAATACAGGCTTCACCGTAAGTCTGTATAAAACTATATGCTTTGATCAACTTATCAAAGCGTATATTCCAACTCCGAGATGCTTGCACCAGTCCATAGATGGATCGTTGGAGCTTGCATATTTCGTTAACACCTTTAGGATTGACAAAACCTTCTGGTTGCATCATATACAACTCTTCTTTTAAGAAATCCATTAAGGAATGCAGTTTTGTTTATCCATTTGCCAGATTTCATAAAACGCGGCAATTGCTAACATGATTTGGACAGACTTAAGCATATATACGAGTGAGAAAATCTCATCGTAGTCAACACCTTGAACTTGTCGAAAACCTTTTGCGACAATTCTACCTTTGTAGATAGTAACACTACTATCAGTGTCCGTCTTCCTCTTGAAGATCCATTTATTTTCTATGGTTTGCCGATCATCGGGCAAATCCATCAAAGTCCATACTTTGTTCTCATACATGGATCATATCTCAGATTTTATGGCCTCAAACCATTTCGCGGAATCTGGGCTCATCATCGCTTCCTCATAGTTCGCAAGTTCGTCATGGTCTAGTAACATGACTTCCAGAACAGGATTACTGTACCTCTCTAGTGCGGAGCTCACTCTGGTTTACCTACGAGATTCGGTAGTAACTTGATCTAAAGTTACATGATCATCATCATTAGCTTCCTCACTAATTGGTGTAGTAGTCACAGGAACAGATTTCTGTGATGAACTACTTTCCAATAAGGGAGCAGGTACAATTACCTCATCAAGTTCTACTTTCCTCCCACTCACTTCTTTCGAGAGAAACTCCTTCTCTAGAAAAACTCCGAATTTAGCAATAAAAGTCTTGCCTTCGGATTTGTGATAGAAGGTGTACCCAACAGTCTCCTTTGGGTATCCTATGAAGACATATTTCTCCGATTTGGGTTTGAGCTTATCAGGATGAAACTTTTTCATATAAGCATCACAATCCCAAACTTTAAGAAACGACAACTTTGGTTTCTTGCCAAACCACAGTTCATATGGTGTCGTCTCAACAGATTTAGATGGTGCCCTTTTAACGTGAATGCAGCTGTCTCTAATGCATAACCCCAAAACGATAGTGGTAGATCGGTAAGAGACATCATAGATTGCACTATATCCAACAAAGTACGGTTATGACGTTCGGACACACCATTATGCTGTGGTGTTCCATGTGGCATGAGTTTGTGAAACTATTCCACATTGTTTTAATTGAAGACCAAACTCGTAACTCAAATATTTGTCTCCGTGATCAGATCGTAGAAACTTTATTTTCTTGTTACGATGATTTTCCACTTCACTCTGAAATTCTTTGAACTTTTCAAATGTTTCAGACTTATGTTTCATCAAGTAGATATACCCATATCTGCTCAAATCATCTGTGAAGTTCAGAAAATAACGATACTTGCCGTGAGCCTTAACACTCATCGGACCGCATACATCAGTATGTATTATTTCCAATGAGTCAGTTGCTCGCTCCGGAGAACGGAGTCTTAGTCATCTTGCCCATGAGGCATGGTTCGCAAGCATCAAGTGATTCATAATCAAGTGATTCCAAAATCCCATCAGCATGGAGTTTCTTCATGCGCTTTACACCAATATGACCTAAACGGCAGTGCTACAAATAAGTTGCACTATCATTATTAACTTTGCATCTTTTGGTTTCAATATTATGATTATGTGTATCACTATGATCGAGATCCAATGAACTATTTTCATTAGGTGTGTAACCATATAAGGTTTTATTCATGTAAACAGAACAACAATTTATTCTCTTACTTAAATGAATAACCGTATTACAATAAACATGATCAAATCATATTCATGCTTAACGCAAACACCAAATAACACTTATTCAGGTTCAACACTAATCCCGAAAGTATAGGGAGTGTGCGATGATGATCATATCAATCTTGGAACCACTTCCAACACACATCGTCACTTCACCCTTAACTAGTCTCTGTTTATTCTGCAACTCCTGTTTCGAGTTACTAATCTTAGCAACTGAACTAGTATCAAATACTGAGGGGTTGCGATAAACACTAGTAAAGTACACATCAATAACATGTATTTCACTTTGCCATCCTTCTTATCTGCCAATCACTTGGGGTAGTTCCACTTCCAGTGACCAGTCCCTTTGCAGTAGAAACACTTAGTCTCAGACTTGGGCTTCTTCACTTGAGCAGCAACTTGCTTGCTGTTCTTCTTGAAGTTCCCCTTCTTCCCTCTGCCCTTTTCTTGAAACTAGTGGTCTTGTCTACCATCAACACTTGATGTTTTTCTCGATTTCTACCTTCGTCAATTTCCACATTACGAAGAGCTTGGGAATCGTTTCCGTTATCCCTTGCATATCATAGTTCATCACGAAGTTCTACTAACTTGGTGATGGTGACTAGAGAATTCTGTCAATCACTATCTTATCTGGAAAATTAACTCCCACTTGATTCAAGCGATTGTAGTACTCAGACAATCTGAGCACATGCTCACTAGTTGAGCGATTCTCCTCCATCTTTTAGCTATAGAACTTGTTGGAGGCTTCATATCTCTCAACTCGGGTATTTGCTTGAAATATTAACTTCAACTCCTGGAACATCTCATATGCTCCATGACGTTCAAAACGTCTTTGAAGTCCCGATTCTAAGCCATTAAGCATGGTGCACTAAACTATCAAGTAGTCATCATATTGAGCTAGCCAAACGTTCGTAACGTCTGCATCTGCTCCTGCAATAGGTCCGTCACCTAGCGGTGCATCAAGGACATAATTCTTCTGTGCAGCAATGAGGATAAACCTCAGATCACGGATCCAATCCGCATCATTGCTACTAACATCTTTCAACACAATTTTCTCTAGGAACATATCAAAATAAACATAGGGAAGCAACAACGCGAGCTATTGATCTACAACATAATTTGCAAAATACTACCAGGACTAAGTTCATGATAAATATAAGTTCAATTAATCATATTACTTAAGAACTCCCACTTAGATAGACATCCCTCTAATCCTCTAAGTGATTACGTGATCCAAATCAACTAAACCATGTCCGATCATCACGTGAGATGGAGTAGTTTCATTGGTGAACATCACTATGTTGATCGTATCTGCTATATGATTCATGCTCGACCTTTCGGTCTCCGTGTTCCGAGGCCATATCTGTATATGCTTGGCTCGTCAAGTATAACCTGAGTATTCTGCGTGTGCAACTGTTTTGCACCCGTTGTATTTGAACGTAGAGCCTATCACACCCGATCATCACGTGGGGTCTCAGCACGAAGAACTTTCGCAACGGTGCATACTCAGGGAGAACACTTCTTGATAATTACTGAGAGATCATCTTATAATGCTACCGTCAATCAAAGCAAGATAAGATGCATAAAAGATAAACATCACATGAAATCAATATAAGTGATATGATATGGCCATCATCATCTTGTGCTTGTGATCTCCATCTCTGAAGCACCGTCGTGATCACCATCGTCACCGGCGCGACACCTTGATCTCCATCATAGCATCGTTGTCGTCTCGCCAAGCTTGTGCTTCCACGACTATCGCTACCGCTTAGTGATAAAGTAAAGCATTACAGCGCGATTGCATTGCATACAATAAAGCGACAACCATATGGCTCCTGCCAGTTGCCGATAACTCGGTTACAAAACATGATCATCTCATACAATAAAATTTAGCATCATGTCTTGACCATATCACATCACAACATGCCCTGCAAAAACAAGTTAGACGTCCTCTACTTTGTTGTTGCAAGTTTTACGTGGCTGCTACGGGCTTAAGCAAGAACCAATCTTACCTACACATCAAAACCACAACAATAGTTTATCAAGTTGGTGCTGTTTTAACCTTTGCAAGGACCGGGCGTAGCCACACTTGGTTCAACTAAAGTTGGAGAAACTGTCACCCGCAAGCCACCTATGTGCAGAGCACGTCGGGAGAACCGGTCTCGCGTAAGCGTACACGTAATGTCGGTCTGGGCCGCTTCGTCCAACAATACCGCCGAACCAAAGTATGACATGCTGGTAAGCAGTATGACTTATATCGCCCACAACTCACTTGTGTTCTACTCGTGCATATAACATCAACATATAAAACCTGGCTCGGATGCCACTGTTGGGGAACGTAGTAATTTCAAAAAATTTCCTACGCACACGCAAGATCATGGTGATGCATAGCAACGAGAGGGGAGAGTGTGATCTACGTACCCTTGTAGACCGACAGCGGAAGCGTTGTGACAACGCGGTTGATGTAGTCGTACGTCTTCACGATCCGACCGATCCAAGCACCGTTACTCCGGCACCTCCGAGTTCTTGGCACACGTTTAGCTCGATGACGATCCCCGGGCTCCGATCCAGCAAAGCGTCGGGGAGGAGTTCCGTCAGCACGACGGCGTGGTGACGATCTTGATGTTCTATCGTCGCAGGGCTTCGCCTAAGCACCGCTACAATATGACCGAGGTGGAATATGGTGGAGGGGGGGCACCGCACACGGCTAAGGAACGATCACGAAGATCAACTTGTGTTCATGGGGTGCCCCTTGCCTCAGTATATAAAGGATGGAGGAGGAGGAGGCCGGCCAAGGCAATTGGTGCGGCCAGGATGTGGAGTCCTACTAGGACTCCAAGTCCTAGTAGGAGTCCACCAAGAGGGGAGGAAGGGAGAAGGAAAGGTGCCCGGCCCCCTTTTCCTTAGTCCAATTCGGACTAGAGGGGAGGGGGGGGCGCAGCAGCCCCTTGGCCCTTTCTCCTCTTCCCACTAAAGCCCATCAAGGCCCATTGCTTCTCCCGTAACTACCCGGTACTCCGAAAAATACCCGAATCACTCGGAACCTTTCCGATGTCCGAATATAGTCGTCCAATATATCGATCTTTACGTCTCGACCATTTCGAGACTCCTCGTATGTCCCCGATCTCATCCGGGACTCCGAACTCCTTCGGTACATCAAAACTCATAAACTCATAATATAACTGTCATCAAAAACTTAAGCGTGCGGACCCTACGGTTCGAGAACAATGTAGACATGACCGAGACATGTCTCCGGTCAATAACCAATAGCGGAACCTGGATGCTCATATTGGCTCCTACATATTCTACGAAGATCTTTATCGGTCAGACCACATAACAACATACGTTGTTCCCTTTGTCATCGGTATGTTACTTGCCCGAGATTCGATCGTCGGTATCTTAAAACCTAGTTCAATCTCGTTACTGACAAGTCTCTTTACTCGTTCCGTAATACATCATCTCACAACTAACTCATTAGTTGCAATGCTTGCAAGGCTTATGTGATGTGCATTACCGAGAGGGCCCAGAGATACCTCTCCAACAATCGGAGTGACAAATCCTAATCTCGAAATACGCCAACCCAACATGTACCTTTGGAGACACCTGTAGAGCTCCCTTTATAATCACCCAGTTACGTTGTGACGTTTGGTAGCACACAAAGTGTTCCTCCGGCAAACGGGAGTTGCATAATCTCATAGTCATAGGAACATGTATAAGTCATGAAGAAAGCAATAGCAACATACTAAACGATCGGGTGCTAAGCTAATGAATGGGTCATGTCAATCACATCATTCTCCTAATGATGTGATCCCGTTAATCAAATAACAACTTTTGTTTATGGCTAGGAAACATAACCATCTTCGATTAACGAGCTAGTCAAGTAGAGGCATACTAGTGACACTCTGTTTGTCTATGTATTCACACATGTATTATGTTTCCGGTTAATACAATTCTAGCATGAATAATAAACATTTATCATGATATAAGGAAATAAATAATAACTTTATTATTGCCTCTAGGGCATATTTCCTTACCCGATGCACTAGTATGATCTAGATCGGATATGAACTCCTTCATCCAGACTCCTTCGTTTGCTGCTTCCAAAGCAGCTATGTACTCCGCTTCACATGTAGATCCCGCCACGCTTTGTTTAGAACTGCACCAACTGACAGCTCCACCGTTTAATGTAAACACGTATCCGGTTTGCGATTTAGAATCGTCCGGATCAGTGTCAAAGCTTGCATCAACGTAACCATTTACGATGAGCTCTTTGTCACCTCCATATATGAGAAACATATCCTTAGTCCTTTTCAGGTATTTCAGGATGTTCTTGACCGCTGTCCAGTGATCCACTCCTGGATTACTTTGGTACCTCCCTGCTAGACTTATAGCAAGGCACACATCAGGTCTGGTACACAGCATTGCATACATGATAGAGCCTATGGCTGAAGCATAGGGAACATCTTTCATTTCTCTCTATCTTCTGCATTGGTTCGGGCATTGAGTCTTACTCAATTTCACACCTTGTAACACAGGCAAGAATCCTTTCTTTGCTTCATCCATTTTGAACTTTTTCATAACTTTGTCAAGGTATTGGCTTTGTGAAAGTCCAATTAAGCGTATTGATCTGTCTCTATAGATCTTAATGCCTAATATGTAAGCAGCTTCACCGAGGTCTTTCATTGAAAAACTCTTATTCAAGTATCCCTTTATGCTATCCAGAAATTCTATATCATTTCCGGTTAGTAATATGTCATCTACATATAATATCAGAAATGCTACAGAGCTCCCACTCACTTTCTTGTAAATACAGGCTTCTCCAAAAGTCTGTATAAAACCAAATGCTTTGATCACACTATCAAAGCGTTTATTCCAACTCCGAGAGGCTTGCACCAGTCCATAAATGGATCGCTGGAGCTTGCACACTTTGTTAGCTCCCTTTGGATCGACAAAACCTTCCGGTTGCATCATATACAACTCTTCTTGCAGAAATCCATTCAGGAATGCAGTTTTGACATCCATTTTCCAAATTTCATAATCATAAAATGCGGCAATTGCTAACATGATTCGGACAGACTTAAGCATCGCTACGGGTGAGAAGGTCTCATCGTAGTCAATCCCTTGAACTTGCCGAAAACCTTTTGCGACAAGTCGAGCTTTGTAGACAGTAACATTACCGTCAGCGTCAGTCTTCTTCTTGAAGATCCATTTATTCTCAATTGCTTGCCGATCATTGGGAAAGTCAACCAAAGTCCATACTTTGTTCTCATACATGGATCCCATCTCAGATTTCATGGCTTCAAGCCATTTTGCGGAATCTGGGCTCACCATCGCTTCTTCATAGTTCGTAGTTTCATCATGATCTAGTAGCATGACTTCTAGAACAGGATTACCGTACCACTCTAGCGCGGATCTTACTCTGGTTGATCTATGAGGTTCAGTAGTATCTTGTTCTGAAGTTTCATGATCATTATCATTAGCTTCCTCACTAATTGGTGTAGGTGTCATAGAAACAGATTTCTGTGATGTACTACTTTCCAATAATGGAGCAGGTACAGTTAGCTCGTCAAGTTCTACTCTCCTCCCACTCACTTCTTTCGAGAGAAACTCCTTCCCCACAAAGTTTCCGAATTTATCAACAAAAGTGTTGCCTTCGGATCTGTGATAGAAGGTGTATCTAATGGTTTCCTTTGGATATCCTATGAAGACACATTTCTCTGATTTGGGTTCGAGCTTATCAGGTTGAGCTTTTTCACATAAGCATCGCAGCCCCAAACTTTCAGAAACGACAACTTTGGTTTCTTGCCAAACCATAGTTCATAAGGCGTCGTCTCAACGGATTTTGATGGTGCCCTATTTAACGTGAATGCGGCCGTCTCTAGAGCATAACCCCAAAACGATAGCGGTAAATCAGTAAGAGACATCATAGATCGCACCATATCTAGTAAAGTACGATTACGACGTTCGGACACACCATTACGCTGTGGTGTTCCGGGTGGCGTGAGTTGCGAAACTATTCCACATTGTTTCAAATGTACACCAAACTCGTAACTCAAATATTCTCCTCCACGATCAGATCAGGAATTTTATTTTCTTGTTACGATGATTTTCAACTTCACTCTGAAATTCTTTGAACTTTTCAAATGTTTCAGACTTATGTTTCATTAAGTAGATATACCCATATCTGCTTAAGTCATCTGTGAAGGTGAGAAAATAACGATATCCGCCACGAGCCTCAACGTTCATCAGACCACATACATCTGTATGTATGATTTCCAACAAATCTGTTGCTCTCTCCATAGTACGGAGAACGGTGTTTTTGTCATCTTACCCATAAGGCACGGTTCGCAAGTACCAAGTGATTCATAATCAAGTGGTTCCAAAAGCCATCAGTATGGAGTTTCTTCATGCGCTTTACACCGATATGACCCAAACGGCAGTGCCACAAATAAGTTGCACTATCATTATCAACTCTACATCTTTTGGTCTCAACATTATGAATATGTGTGTTACTACTATCGACATTCAATAAGAATAGACCACTCTTCAGAGGTGCATGACCATAAAAGATATTACTCATATAAATAGAACAACCATTATTCTCTGATTTAAATGAATAACCGTCTCGCATCAAACAAGATCCAGATATAATGTTCATGATTAACGCTGGCACCAAATAACAATTATTTAGGTCTAATATTAATCCCGAAGGTAGATGTAGAGGTAGCGTGCCGACCGCGATCACATCGACTTTGGAACCGTTTCCCACGCGCATCGTCACCTCGTCCTTAGCCAATCTTCGCTTAATCCGTAGTCCCTGTTTCGAGTTGCAAATATTAGCAACAGAACCAGTATCAAATACCCAGGTGCTACTGCGAGCATTAGTAAGGTACACATCAATAACATGTATATCACATATACCTTTGTTCACCTTGCCATCCTTCTTATCTGCCAAATACTTGGGGCAGTTCCGCTTCCAGTGACCAGTCTGCTTGCAGTAGAAGCACTCAGTTTCAGGCTTAGGTCCAGACTTGGGTTTCTTCTCTTGAGCAGGCAACTTGCTTGCTGTTCTTCTTGAAGAACCCCTTCTTCTTCCCTTTGCCCTTTTTCTTGAAACTAAGTGGTCTTGTTGACCATCAACACTTGATGCTCCTTTTTGATTTCTACCTCCGCAGCTTTCAGCATTGCGAAGAGCTCGGGAATAGTCTTATTCATCCCTTGCATATTATAGTTCATCACGAAGCTCTTGTAGCTTGGTGGCAGTGATTGGAGAATTCTGTCAATGACGCAATCATCTGGAAGATTAACTCCCAATTGAATCAAGTGATTATTATACCCAGACATTTTGAGTATATGCTCACTGACAGAACTGTTCTCCTCCATCTTGCTAGCTATAGAACTTATTGGAGACTTCATATCTCTCAATCCGGGCATTTGCTTGAAATATTAACTTCAACTCCTGGAACATCTCATATGCTCCATGACGTTCAAAACGTCGTTGAAGTCCCGATTCTAAGCCGTAAAGCATGGCACACTGAACTATCGAGTAGTCATCAGCTTTGCTCTGCCAGACGTTCATAACATCTGGTGTTGCTCCAGCAGCAGGCCTGGCACCCAGCGGTGCTTCCAGGACGTAATTCTTCTGTGCAGCAATGAGGATAATCCTCAAGTTACGGACCCAGTCCGTGTAATTGCTACCATCATCTTTCAACTTTGCTTTCTCAAGGAACGCATTAAAATTCAACGGAACAACAACACGGGCCATCTATCTACAATCAAACATAAACAAGCAAGATACTATCAGGTACTAAGTTCATGATAAATTTAGGTTCAATTAATCATATTACTAAAGAACTCCCACTTAGATAGACATCCCTCTAATCCTCTAAGTGATTACGTGATCCAAATCAACTAAACCATGTCCGATTATCACGTGAGATGGAGTAGTTTCATTGGTGAACATCACTATGTTGATCATATCTACTATATGATTCACGCTTGACCTTTCGATCTTCGTGTTCCGAGGCCATATCTGTATATGCTTGGCTCGTCAAGTATAACCTGAGGATTCTGCGTGTGCAACTGTTTTGCACCCGTTGTATTTGAACGTAGAGCCTATCACACCCGATCATCACGTGGTGTCTCAGCACGAAGAACTTTCGCAACGGTGCATACTCAGGGAGAACACTTCTTGATAATTTAGTGAGAGATCATCTTATAATGCTACCGTCAATCAAAGTAAGATAAGATGCATAAAAGATAAACATCACATGCAATCAATATAAGTGATATGATATGGCCATCATCATCTTGTGCTTGTGATCTCCATCTTCGAAGCACCGTCGTGATCACCATCGTCACCGGCGCGACACCTTGATCACCATCGTAGCATCGTTGTCGTCTTGCCAATATTATGCTTCCACGACTATCGCTACATCTTAGTGATAAAGTAAAGCATTACAACGCAATTGCATTGCATACAATAAAGCGACAACCATATGGCTCCTGCCAGTTGCCGATAACTTGGTTACAAAACATGATCATCTCATACAATAAAATTTAGCATCATGTCTTGACCATATCACATCACAACATGCCCTGCAAAAACAAGTTAGACGTCCTCTACTTTGTTGTTGCAAGTTTTACGTGGCTGCTACGGGCTTAAGTAAGAACCAATCTTACCTACGCATCAAAACCACAATGATAGTTTGTCAAGTTGGTGCTGTTTTAACCTTCACAAGGACCGGGCGTAGCCACACTTGGTTCAACTAAAGTTGGAGAAACTGACACCCGCTAGCCACCTTTGTGCAAAGCACGTCGGGAGAACCGGTCTCGCGTAAGCGTACGCGTAATGTCGGTCCGGGCCGCTTCGTCCAACAATACCGCCGAACCAAAGTATGACATGCTGGTAAGCAGGATGACTTATATCGCCCACAACTCACTTGTGTTCTACTCATGCATATAACATCAATACATAAAACCTAGGCTCTGATACCACTGTTGGAGAACGCAGTAATTTCAAAAAAATTCCTACACACATGCAAGATCATGGTGATGCATAGCAACAAGAGAGAAGAGTGTGACCTATGTACCCTTTGTAGACCGACAGCGGAAGCGTTAGCACAATGCGGTTGATGTAGTCGTACGTCTTCACGGCCCGACCGATCAAGCACCGAAACTACGGCACCTCCGAGTTTTAGCACACGTTCAGCTCGATGATGATCCCCGGACTCCGATCCAGCAAAGTGTCGGGGTAGAGTTCCGTCAGCACGACGGCGTGGTGACGATCTTGATGTACTACCGTCGCAGGGCTTCGCCTAAGCACCGCTACAATATTATCGAGGATTATGGTGGAAGGGGGCACCGCACACGGCTAAGAATATGATCACGTGGATCAACTTGTGTGTCTAGGGGTGTCCCCTACCCCCGTATATAAAGGAGCAAGGGGAGGAGGCCGGCCGGCCCCTATTGGCGCGCCAGGAGGAGTCCTCCTCCTAGTAGGAGTAGGACTCCTACTAGGAGGGGGAAGGAAGTGGGGAGGGAGAAGGAAAGGGGGGCGCCGCCCCCCCTCTCCTAGTCCAATTCGGACCAGGGGGGAGGAGGCGCGCGGCCCACCCTGGCTGGCCCTCTCTCTCTCTCCACTAAGGCCCATATGGCCCATTACTTCTCCCGGTAGGGTTCCAGAAACCCTTCGGCTCTCCGGTTTTCTCCGAAATCACCCGGAACACTTCCGGTGTCCGAATATAGCCGTCTAATATATCAATCTTTATGTCTCGACCATTTCGAGACTCCTCATTATGTCCGTGATCACATTCGGGACTCCGAACTAACTTCGGTACATCAAAACTCATAAACTCATAATATAACTGTCATCGAAACCTTAAGCGTGCGGACCCTACGGGTTCGAGAACAATGTAGACATGACCGAGACACGTCTCCGGTCAATAACCAATAGCGGACCCTGGATGCTCATATTGGCTCCTACATATTCTACGAAGATCTTTATCGGTCAGACCGCATAACAACATACGTTGTTCCCTTTGTCATCGGTATTTTACTTGCCCGAGATTTGATCGTCGGTATCTCAATACCTAGTTCAATCTCGTTACCGGCAAGTCTCTTTACTCGTTTCGTAATACATCATCTCGCAACTAACTCATTAATTGAAATGCTTGCAAGGCTTATGTGATGTGCATTACCGAGAGGGCCCAGAGATACCTCTCCGACAATCGGAGTGACAAATCCTAATCTCGAAATACGCCAACCCAACATGTACCTTTGGAGACACCTGTAGAGCTCCTTTATAATCACCCATTTACGTTGTGACGTTTGGTAGCACACAAAGTGTTCCTCCGGCAAACGGGAGTTGCATAATCTGATAGTCATAGGAACATGTATAAGGCATGAAGAAAGCAATAGCAACATACTAAACGATCGGGTGCTAAGCTAATGGAATGGGTCATGTCAATGATATCATTCTCCTAATAATGTGACCCCGTTAATGAAATGACAACACATGTCTATGGTTAGGAAACATAACCATCTTTGATTAATGAGCTAGTCAAGTAGAGGCATACTAGTGACGTTTGGTTTGTCTATGTATTCACACAAGTATTATGTTTCCGGATAATACAATTCTAGCATGAATAATAAACATTTATCATGATATAAGGAAATAAAATAATAACATTATTATTGCCTCTAGGGCATATTTCCTTCACCCCTCCTAGTGGGACTAGGAAAGGGGAGTCCTACTCCACTAGGAGGAGGACTCCTCCTCTTGGCGCACCCTCTTAGGGCCGGCCGGGCTCCCCCCTTGCTCCTTTATATACGGGGGCAGGGGGACCCCATGGACATACAAGTTGATCATTGATGTCTTAGCTGTGTGCGGTGCCCCCCTCCACCATAATCCACCTCGGTCATATCGTAGCGGTGCTTAGGCGAAGCCCTGTGTCGGTAGCTTCATCAACACTGTCATCACGCCGTCGTGCTGGCGGAACTCTCCCGCGACGCTCTACTGGATCGTGAGTTCATGGGACGTCACCGAGCTAAACGTGTGCAGATCGCGGAGGTGCCGTATGTTCGGTACTAGGTTCGATCGATCATGAATACGTACGACTACATCAACCGCGTTGTCATAACGCTTCCGCTTACGGTCTATGAGGGTACGTGGATGACACTCTCCCCTCTTGTTGTAATGCATCACCATGATCTTGCGTGTGCGTAGGATTTTTTTTGAAATTACTGCGTTCCCCAACAGTGGCATCCGAGCCAGGTTTATGCGTAGATGTTATATGCACAAGTAGAACACAAAGGAGTTGTGGGCATGGTTATATGCTCAAGTAGAACACAAAGTAGAACACAAGTAGAACGCAAAGATGTTATATGCTCAATTGATAGAATTGAGCATAGTTATGAGAATATCTAGGTAAGATCATGTATATAGGCATTACGTCTGTGACAAGTAGACCGAAACGATTCTGCATCTACTACTATTACTCCACACATCGACCGCTATCCAGCATGCATCTAGAGTATTAATGTCATAAGATCAGAGTAATGCTTTAAGGAAGATGACATGATATAGAGGGATAAACTCATGCAATATGATATAAACCCCATATTTTTATCCTCGATGGCAACAATACAATACGTGTCGGTTCCCTTTCTGTCACTTGGGTCGGACACCGCAAGATTGAACCCAAAGCTAAGCACTTCTCCATTGCAAGAAAGATCAATCTAGTAGGCCAAACCAAACTAATAATTCGAGGAGACTTGCAAAGATAAACCAATCATACATAAAATAATTCAGAGGAGAATCAAATATAGTTCATAGATAATCTGGATCATAAACCCACAATTCATCGGATCTCGACAAACACACCGTAAAAGAAGATTACACCGAATAGATCTCCAAGAAGATCAAGGAGAACTTTTTATTGAGATCCAAAGAGAGAGAAGAAACCATCTAGCTAATAACTATGGACCCGTAGGTCTGAAGTAAACTACTCACACATCACCGAAGAGGCCATGGGGTTAATGTAGAGGCCCTCTGTGATCAATGCCCCCTCCGAAGGAGCTCCGGAAAAGGCCCCAAGATGGGATCTCTCGAGTACAGAAGGTTGTGGCGGTGGAATTAGGTTTTCGTGGTGCGCCTGGATGTTTGGGGGTACGTGGATATATATAGGAGGAAGAAGTATGTCGGTGGAGCAACGAAGGGCCACGAGGGTGGAGGGCACGCCCAGGGGGGTAGGCACGCCCCCTGCCTCGTGCCTTCCTCCCTTGTTTCTTGACGGCCACTCCAAGTCTCCTGGATCATGTTTGTTGAGAAAATCACGTTCCCGAAGGTTTCATTCCGTTTGGACTCCGTTTGATATTCCTTTTCTTCAAAACCCTAAAATAGAAAAAAACAACAATTTAGGTTGGGCCTCTGGTTAGTAGGTTAGCCCAAAAATGATATAAAAGTGTAAAATAAAGCCCATGAATATCCAAAATAGATAATATAATAGCATGGAGCAATAAAAAATTATAGATACATTGGAGATGTATCAAGCATCCCCAAGCTTAATTCCTGCTCGTCCTCGAGTAGGTAAATGATAAAAGAAGAATTTTTGATGTGGAATGCTTTCTAACATATTTCTCAATGTAATTTTTATTTATTGTGGCATGAATGTTCAGATCCAAAAGATTCAAGATAAAAGTTTAATATTGACATAGAAATAATAATACTTCAAGCATACTAACTAAGCAATTATGTCTTCTCAAAATAACATGGCCAAAGAAAGTTATCCCTACAAAATCATATAGTCTGGCTATGCTCTATCTTCACCACACAAAATATTTAAATCATGCACAACCCCGATGACAAGCCAAGCAATTGTTTCATACTTTTGATGTTCTCAAACTTTTTCAATCTTCACGCAATATATGAGCGTGAGCCATGGATATAGCACTATGGTGGAATAGAATGGTGGTTGTGGAGAAGACAAAAAGGAGAAGATAGTCTCACATCAACTAGGTGTATCAACGGGCTATGGAGATGCCCATTAATAGATATCAATGTGAGTGAGTAGGGATAGCCATGCAACAGATGCACTAGAGCTATAAGTATATGAAACCTCAAAAGGAACTAAGTGGGTGTGCATCCAACTCGCTTGCTCGCGAAGACCTAGGGCATTTTGAGGAAGCCCATCATTGGAATGTACAAGCCAAGTTCTATAATGAAAAATTCCCACTAGTATATGAAAGTGATATCATAAGAGACTCTCTATATGAAGAACATGGTGCTACTTTGAAGCACAAGTGTGGAAAAAGGATAGTAACATTGTCCCTTCTCTCTTTTTCTCTCATTTTTTTATTTGGGCCATCTTTCTTTTCTTTTTTTGGCCTCTTTTCTATTTTTTTCATCCGGAGTCTCATCCCGACTTTTGGGGGAATCATAGTCTGGATCATCCTTTCCTCACTTGGGACAATGCTCTAATAATGATGATCATCACACTTTATTTACTTACAATTCAAGAATTACAACTCAATACTTAGAACAAAATATGACTCTATGTGAATGCCTCCGGTGGTGTACCGGGATGTGCAATGATGCATGAGTGACATGTAAGAAGAATTATGAACGGTGGCTTTGCCACAAATACGATGTCAACTACATGATCATGCAAGCAATATGACAATGATGAAGCATGTCATAATAACGGAATGGTGGAAAGTTGCATGGCAACATATCTCGGAATGGCTATGGAAATGCCATAATAGGTACGTATGGTGGCTATTTTGAGGAAGGTATATGGTGGCTTTATGGTACCAGGGAAAGTTGCACGATGCTAGAGAGGCTAGCAATGGTGGAAGGGTGAGAATGCGTATAATCCATGGACTCAACATTAGTCATAAAGAACTCACATACTTGTTGCAAAAATCTATTAGTTATCGAAACAAAGTATTACGCGCATGCTCCTAGGTGGATAGATTGGTAGGAAAATACCATCGCTCGTCCCCGACCGCCACTCATAAGGAAGACAATCAATAAATAAACATGCTCCGACTTCATCACATAACGGTTCACCATACGTGCATGCTACGGGAATCACAAACTTAAACACAAGTATTTCTCAAATTCATAACTACTCAACTAGCATGACTCTAATATCACCATCTCCATATCTCAAAACAATTATCAAGTACCAAACTTCTCATAGTATTCAATGCACTTATATGAAAGTTTTATTATTGCCATGTTGTTCTAAAGGACTCTCAAAATAATATAAGTGAAGCATGAGAGAACAATAGTTTCTATAAAACAAATCCACCACCGTGCTCTAAAATATATAAGTGAAGCACTAGAGCAAAAACTATATAGCTCAAAAGATATAAGTGAAGCACATAGAGTACTCTAATAAATTTCAGATCATGTGAGTCTCTCTCAAAAGGTGTGTACAGCAAGGATGATTGTGGTAAACTAAAAAGCAAAGAGTCAAATCATACAAGACGCTCCAAGCAAAACACATATCTTGTGGTGAATAAAAATATAGCTCCAAGTAAAGTTACTGATAGACGAAGACGAAAGAGGGGATGCCTTCTGGGGCACCCCCAAGCTTAGGCTTTTTGGTGTCCTTGGTTTTACCTTGGGGTGCCATGGGCATCCCCAAGCTCAGGCTCTTGCCACTCTTTGTTCCATAATCCATCAAATCTTTACCCAAAACTTGAAAACTTCACAACACAAAACTCAAAATAGAAAATCTCGTGAGCTCCGTAATGAACTCATTCTTTATTTATATTGGTGTTAAACCTACTGTATTCCAACTTCTCTATGGTTTATAAACTCTTTTACTAGCCATAGATTCATCAAAATAAGCAAACAACACAAGAAAAACAGAATCTGCCAAAAATAGAACAGTCTGTAGTAATCTGTAGCTAACGCAAGTTCTGGAACCCCAAAAATTCTAAAATAAATTTATGGACGTGAGGAATTTATCTATTAATCATCTTCAACAGAATTAACTAAATAGCACCTTCAAAATAAAAATGGCAACAATTCTCGTGAGCGCTAAAGTTTCTATTTTTTACAGCAAGATCAAAAAGACTTTCCCCAAGTCTTCCCAACGGTTCTACTTGGAATAAACACTAATTAAACAAAAAAACACAACCAAAACAGAGGCTAGGTAAATTATTTATTACTAAACATGATCAAAAAGGAAGGAATAAAAATAAAGTTGGGTTGCCTCCCAACAAGTGCTATCGTTTAACGCCCCTAGCTAGGCATAAAAGCGAAGATAGATCTAGGTATTGCCATCTTTGGTAGCCAATCCATAGGTGGCTCTCATAATAGATTCATATGGTAATTTAATTTTCTTTCTAGGGAAGTTTTCCATGCCTTTCCTTAACTAAATTGGAATCTAATATTCCCTTCCTTCATATCAATAATTGCACCAACCGTTCTAAGGAAAGGTCTACCAAGAATAATAGGACATGAAGGATTGCAATCTCTATCAAGAACAATGAAATATACGGGAACATAGTTCCTACTTGCAACAATAAGAACTTCATTAATTCTTCCCATAGGTTTCTTAATAGTGGAATCCGCAAGGTGCAAGTTTAAAGAACAATCATCAAAATCACGGAAACCTAGCAAATCACACAAAGTTTTTGGAATCATGGAAACACTAGCACCCAAATCACACAAAGCATAGCACTCATGATCTTTAATTTTAATTTTTATTGTTGGTTCCCACTCATCATAAAGTTTTCTAGGGATAGAAACTTCCAACTCAAGTTTTTCTTCATAAGATTGCATCAAAGCATCAACGCTATGTTTAGTAAAAGCTTTATTTTGACTATAAGCATGAGGAGAATTTAGCATGGATTGCAACTAGAAAATACAATCTATCAAAGAGCAATTATCATAATTAAATTCCTTGAAATCCAAAATAGTGGGTTCATTACTATTTAAAGTTTTGACCTCTTCAATCCCACCTTTAACAATTTTAGCATCAAGATCTAAAGACTCCGAATTTTTGGAACGCCTTCTAGGTAAAGGTGGCTCATCTTTAGCCCCATCATTATCAAGATTCATATTGAAAAACAAAGATTTAATAGGGGACACATCAATAACTTTTAGATCTTCATCCTTATTTTCATGAAAACTAGAAGAACACGCTTTTATAAAGCAATCTTTCTTAGCACTCATCCTAGCGGTTCCTTCTTTGCACTCATTAATGGAAATTATCATGGCTTTGAGAGACTCATTGATATCATGCTTAGGTGGAATAGATCTAAGTTTCAAAGAATCAACATCAAGAGAAATCCTATCAACGTTCCTAGCCAACTCATCAATCTTAAGCAATTTTTCTTCAATCAAAGCATTGAAATTCTTTTGCGAAGTAATAAATTCTTTAATATTAGATTCAAAATAAGAGGGCATATTATTAAAATTTCCATAAGAATTGTTGTAGGAATTACCATAATTATTAGAGGAATTACTAGGAAACGGCATAGAATTAAAATTACCTCTATACGCGTTATTAACAAAATTGTTCCGACCAACAAAATTCACATCCATAGATTCATTATTATTATAAATCAAAGTGGACAAAGGCATATCATTAGGATCAGTAGGAGCACTCTTATTATCAAGCAATTTCATAAGTTCATCCATCTTTCCACTCAAAACATTAATTTCTTCTATCGCATGCATTTTTTTATTAGTAGATCTTTTGGTGTGCCATTGAGAATAATTAACCATAATATTATCTAGGAGTTTAGTAGCTTCTCCTAAAGTTATTTCCATAAAAGTGCCTCCCGCGGCCAAATCTAAAAGATTTCTAGAAGCAAAATTCAATCCGGCATAAAAGTTTTGTATAATCATCCAAAGATTCAAACCATGTGTACGGTAATTACATATCATTAATTTCATCCTCTCCCAGGATTGCGCAACATGTTCATGATCAAGTTTCTTAAAATTCATAATATTGTTTCTAAGAGAGATGATCTTAGCGGGAGGAAAATACTTAGAGATAAAAGCATCTTTGCACTTATTCCATGAATCAATACTATTTTTAGGCAAAAACGAAAACCAAGCTTTAGCACGATCTCTAAGAGAAAACGGAAATAGCTTCAATTTAACAATATCATTATCCAAATCTTTCTTTTTTTGCATATCACATAAATCAACAAAGTTGTTTAGATGGGTAGCGGCATCTTCACTAGGAAGGCCGGCGAATTGATCTTTCATGACAAGATTCAACAAAGCAGCATTAATTTCACAAGATTCAACATCGGTAAGAGGTGCAATCGGAGTGCTAAGAAAATCATTGTTGTTGGTATTGGCAAAGTCACACAATTTAGTATTATCTTGAGCCATCATGACAAGCAAGCAATCCAACACACAAGCAAACAAGAAGCGGGCAAAAGAAGGCAAATAGAAAAAGAGAAGGGGAACAGAGAGAGAGGGAGAGAGGAAAAGAAGGCGAATAAAATGGCAAGGGTGAAGTGGGAGAGAGGAAAACAAGAGGCAAATGGCAAATAATGTAATGCAAGGGATAAGAGTTTGTGATGGGTACTTGGTATATTTTGACTTGGTAATGGCGCCAGGAATGACTCGTTGTGGGAGTCAAATCTTGACTTGACTTGGCGCGAATCTCCCCGGCAACGGCGCCAGAAATCCTTCTTGCTACCTCTTGAGCACTGCGTTGGTTTTCCCTTGAAGAGGAAAGGGTGATGCGGCAAAGTAGCGTAAGTATTTCCCTCAGTTTTTGAGAACCAAGGTATCAATCTAGTAGGAGATCACGCTCAAGTCCCACACACCTACACAAACAAATAAGAACATCACAACCAACGCGATAAAGGGGTTGTCAAGCCCTTATCGGTCACTTACGAGAGTGAGATCTGATAGATATGATAAGATAATATTTTTTGTATTTTTATGATAAAGAGGAATAAAGATGCAAAGTAAAAATAAATGGAAAAGGAAATAACTAAGTATTGGAAGATTAATGTAACATCCCAAATTTTCAATTTGGAATGTTATACATAGATCATTCATGCATATCATATTTTATTGCATTTCGTTTCACGATCCTCGAAATCCTAAGCAACTCAAGGACCCTCGGAGAGAGTTGGGGATTTCATTGTTTTCATATTTGAATTTTATCAAATATTGAAACAAGGATTATTGATTTTCATTATTTTTCTCTCCGAAAATATTTCATATTAAAATATATGAGAGGAGATAATATGACTTCTCCAAAATAATTGAAATATTGGAGGAAAAATATTAAAATCAAATATTTGCTTTTATTCTGATTTTATTGCTAATTTTATTTGCATTAGAAAAATTGCATGTTTTTCAAAATTGCATTAATCTTCATCTCGTTCTAAATCTTTTATTTAGATGGCGAAAATTTGTTTTGGTATTTTTTAGATTTTTATTTTATTTTCTAGGATTTATTTAAGTTCCGGTGAAAGTATTTTTTTTTTAAAAAAATCTCTCAGCGCCCGACTGGGCCGAAGCCCAGCCGAGCCGGCCTGCTAGCCCAGCACCGCCATCTCCCTCTAGGAGACCAGGAGGCCGCCGCCGCCCCGACCCCGAGTCTGGCCGGGACTCCACCTTCCCGCGCCGCTTGCCCCCTCCCCCAAGCAACCCCCCTCCTTAAATACCCCGCCACCGCCCCCCCCGCCACCAACCCCGCCGCTTGCCCGCCCCGCCTGTAGCGCCGCCGCCTCCTCCCCCGCGCCGCGCCGCTGCCTCTACCGCCGCCGCGGCCCGTTGCCACGCCGCCGCCGCCCGCGCACCCCGCCGCCGCAGCCCGCCTCGCCGGACCTCACCGGAGGTATACGCCTCACCGTCGTTCGTTTTTTTAAAACCGATCCGGTTTTTTAGAAACCCTAGTTCATTTTTTTAGATTGGTTCACCAGTTTTCTCGGTTTAGTTTATATAGCGGACGTTCGTCCGTACGTTCGTTTTAACGAACGGTTTTCACTCGTTAGTTACAGACAACGAACGTTCGTTCGTTAGCCTGTTCGTCAGTTTTCTTTTTCTCGGATTTTTCCGCGATTATTTTCGATCGTGATTTCTGATCCGATTTTCATTTTAGTTTATCTTTTCGCTCGTTTATCGGAATCAGGCGATTCAAGCGCCTAGATCTTCGTCTCAAAACCCTCTTTCTGTTTAACCAACTTGAACATGATTTTGGTAATGTAAAATTTGACTTTAGTCCAGATTAGTAAACGGATCTTGTTTCTTTCATAGTTTGAGTTTCGTTGCTCCGTTTAATTTGATTCTCTTCGCAAACCGGAGTTCTTAAGTTGAAATTTCTGGTTAGATCTTCTTATTTGAGATTTAGCCGTGTTTCTTTGCTTGATTGCTTATATATGCTATTTTCTATTTGCGATAGAATTCCCGGAGTGCGAAGCGTGCTACTACGAGTCCCTAGGTTTTGTGGATCGTCAGCAAGACAAGTAACACATTGATCATACTCCTTCCATACCCAGTTTTTATGCATTAGTTTCAATCCTCAAACACTGCATGATTAGGTTGTGATTAACTTGTGGGTTGGGAAGTAGTTGATGAGGTAGAACCTATTGCCCTGTTATATTCAAACCTTGGGAGTTATTTCTACGTATTGCTTATATTCCTATGCTATGCTCGTAGACGTGGACTGGGTTTGAGTGTATCCATGACAGATGTGAGATTGTTAATTAATGGTTCAACTTAAGGTGGCAACTTAAATACACATCTGGGTGGATTGCTTGTCGGGCACCTGGAGAATCCAGTGTTGTCCTAGGATATCCCGGAGTACCCGTGTGATCATCCTAAGGTCCGCCACCTAGGCTCAAAGGGAACTGAGATATTTTCATGCTATAAACTTCCGCGTGCAGCCACAAGCTATTATGTGCTCTAGCATAGTTAAGTTACATGAGCTCTTGAAGAGGTGGATCAGCAGGTAGAGGGATGTAGCTTTGGTATGGTCTGCCCGGAGTAAAGAGTTAATATTTCTAAAAGACTGTGTCTCGATCATCCGTTTCTCAAACACCATGTAGTGCGAGAAATCCAGCGGAGGCGATCGAGTCTTGTGGGGGAAAGTGCACAAACCTCTGCAGAGTGTACAATCTAATCATGGTTAGCCGTGTCCCCGGTTATGGACAATCTTGAATATCTAGTACTTGGAGTATCCTAAGTATCTCATCACTCTAATTTAATATTGTTGGGTTGTTAATTACTTTAATTGGGATTGAGTTGGAGGAACCTTCTCAATGATGTTTCAACCACCATGATAGTTAAAATAAAATTTATTCCTTTGTTGTAGGAAAAAATGGCTTTTCGCAAAAATTATAACCATAGAGCTTTCCACCAGCCAAATATGCATGTAGTGATAGCATTATTCTGTTCTTGCTCTATTGTGTGATATTGCCAGCATATTCCATGTGCTGACCCGTTTTCGGGCTGCAGCGTATTATGTTGCAGACTTTTCAGACGAGGAGTAAGGTTCGTTAGGTCGTTGTCATGCAGCTCAGCTATGCCGTTGGAGTTGATGGACTCACTTTATCTTCCAAGCCTTCCACTGTTATCGTATTAGATGGCCTTAAGCCATATTTACTATAATAAGTTCTCTTTTGAGATAGTCGATGTAATAAGTGTGTGATTGCTACTCTGTTATAAATCCTTCGAGTACTGTGTGTGTCAGCATTACCGATCTAGGGATGACACTGAAGCACAGAGACTTGACTGTCTGAGGTCGAGTCGCTACAATTAATATGATGAAAGATAGACCCGGGGGCCATAGGTTTCACTAGTGGCTTCTCTCAAGAGCATAAGTATTACGGTGGGTAAACGAATTACTGTCGAGCAATTGATAGAATTGAGCATAGTTATGAGAATATCTAGGTATGATCATGTATATAGGCATCACGTCCGCGACAAGTAAACCGAAACGATTCTGCATCTACTACTATTACTCCACACATCGACCGCTATCCAGCATGCATCTAGAGTATTAAGTTCATAAGAACAGAGTAATGCTTTAAGGAAGATGACATGATATAGAGGGATAAACTCATGCAATATGATATAAACCCCATATTTTTATCCTCGATGGCAACAATACAATACGTGTCGGTTCCCTTTCTGTCACTGGGATCAAACACCGCAAGATTGAACCAAAAGCTAAGCACTTCTCCCATTGCAAGAAATATCAATCTAGTAGGCCAAACCAAACTGATAATTCGAAGAGACTTGCAAAGATAAACCTATCATACATTAAAGAATTCAGAGGAGAATCAAATATTGTTCATAGATAATCTGGATCATAAACCCACAATTCATCGGATCTCGACAAACACACCGCAAAAGAAGATTACATCGAATAGATATCCAAGAAGACAAGGAGAACCTTGTATTGAGATCCAAAGAGAGAGAAGAAGCCATCTAGCTAATAACTATGGACCCGTAGGTCTGAAGTAAACTACTCACACATCACCGGAGAGGCCATGGGGTTAATATAGAGGCCCTCCGTGATCAATGCCCCCTCCGGCGGAGCTCCGAAAAAGGCCCCGAGATGGGATCTCTCGAGTACAGAAGGTTGCGGCGGTGGAATTAGGTTTTCGTGGTGCTCCTGGATGTTTGGGGGGTACGTGGATATATATAGGAGGAAGAAGTACGTTGGTGGAGCAACGGAGGGCCCACGAGGGTGGAGGGCGCGCCCAGGGGGGTAGGCACGCCCCTTGCCTTCCTCCCTTGTTTCTTGACGCCCACTCCAAGTCTCCTGGATCACGTTTGTTGAGAAAATCACGTTCCTGAAGGTTTTATTCCGTTCGGACTCTATTTGATATTCCTTTTCTTCGAAACCCTAAAATAGGCAAAAACCAACAATTTGGGCTGGGCCTCCGGTTAGTAGGTTAGTCCCAAAAATGATATAAAAGTGTAAAATAAAGCCCATTAACATCCAAAATAGATAATATAATAGCTTGGAGGAATCAAAAATTATTGATACATTGGAGACGTATCAATAGTCGTAGAAGCAATAGTTGGCGAGACGACAACGATACTTCAATGGAGATTAATGTGTCAAGCCGGTGACGATGGTGATCATGACAGTGCTTTGGAGATGGAGATCAAAGGCACGAGATGATGATGGCCATATCATATCACTTATATTGATTGCATGTGATGTTTATCTTTTATGCATCTTATTTTGCTTAGATCGAAGGTAGCATTATAAGATGATCTCTCACTAAATTTCAAGGTATAAGTGTTCTTCCTGAGTATGCACCGTTGCGAAAGTTCGTCGTGCCGAGACACCACGTGATGATCGGGTGTGATAAGCTCTACGTTCACATACAACGGGTGCAAGCAAGTTTTGCACACGCGGAATACTCGGGTTAAACTTTACGAGCCTAGCATATGCAGATATGGCAGAACACTGAGACCGAAAGGTCGAGCATGAATCATATAGTAAATATGATCAACATAGTGATGTTCACCATTGAAAACTACTCATCTCACGTGATGATCGGACATGGTTTAGTTGATATGGATCGCGTGATCACTTAGATGATTAGAGGGATGTCTGTCTAAGTGGGAGTTCTTAAGTAATTTGATTAATTGAACTTTAATTTATCATGAACTTAGTACCTGATAGTATTTTGCATGTCTATGTTGTTGTAGATAGATGGCCTGTGCTATTGTTCCATTGAATTTTAATGCGTTCCTTGAGAAAAATAAGTTGAAAGATGATAGTAGCAATGATGCGGACTAGGTCCGTGACCTGAGGATTATCCTCATTGCTGCACAGAAGGATTATGTCCTTGATGCACCGCCAGGTGACGGACCTATTGCAGGAGCAGATGCAGACGTTATGAACGTTTGGCAAAGCTCGGTATGATGACTACTTGATAGTTTAGTGCACCATGTTTTACGGCTCAGAACTGGGATTTAAAAAATGTTTTGAACACCACAGAGCATATAAGATGTTCCAAGAGTTGAAACTGGTATTTCAGACTCATGCCCGTGTAGAGAGGTAGGAGACCTCTGACAACACTTTGTCTACAAGATGGAGGAGAATAGAGCACGCAGCTAGTGAGCATGTGTTCAGAATGTCTGAGTACTACAATCACTTGAATCAAGTGGGAGTTAATCTTCCAGATAAGATAGTGATTGACAGAGTTCTCTGGTCATTATCACCAAGTTACTAGAACTTTGTGATGAACTATAATATGCAAGGGATAACGGAAACAATTCCCAAGTTCTTCGCGATGCTGAGATCGGCGAAGCTAGAAATCAAGAAAAAGCATCAAGTGTTGATGGTTGGCAAGACCACTAGTTTCAAGTAAAAAGGTAAAGGGAAGAAGGGGAACTTCAAGAAGAACAGCAAGCAAGTTGCTGCTAAAGTGAAGAAGCCCAAGTCTGGACCTAAGCCTGAGACTGAGTGCTTCTACTGCAAAGGGACTGGTCACTGGAAGCGGAACTGCCCCAAGTATTTGGCGGATAAGATGGATGGCAAGGTGAATAAAGGTATATGTGATATACATGTTATTGATGTGTACCTTACTAATGCTCAAAGTAGCACCTGGGTATTTGATACTGGTTCTGTTGCTAATATCTACAACTCGAAATAGGGACTACGGATTAAGCAAAGATTGGCTAAGGACGAGGTGACGATGCGCATGGGAAATGGTTCCAAAGTCGATGTGATCGCGGTCGGCACGCTACCTCTACATCTACCTTCGGGATTAATTTTAGACCTGAATAATTGTTATTTGGTGCCAGCGTTGAGCATGAACATTATATCTGGATCTTGTTTGATGCAAGAAGGTTATTCATATAAATCTGAGAATAATGGTTGTTCTATTTATATGAGTAATATCTTTTATGGTCATGCACCCTTGAAGAGTGGTCTATTTTTGATGAATCTCAATAATAGTGATACACATATTCATAATATTGAAGCCAAAAGATGCAGAGTTGATAATGATAGTGCAACTTATTTGTGGCACCGCCGTTTAGGTCATATTGGTGTAAAGCGCATGAAGAAACTCCATTCTGATGGACTTTTGGAATCACTTGGTACTTGCGAACCATGCCTCATGGGCAAGATGACTAAAATTCCATTCTCCGGAACAATGGAGCGATCAACAAATTTGTTGGAAATCATACATACTGATGTATGTAGTCCAATGAATATAGAGGCTCGCGGTGGGTATCGTTATTTTCTCACCTTCACAGATATTTAAGCAGATATGGGTATATCTACTTAATGAAACACAAGTCTGAAACAGTTGAAAAGTTCAAAGAATTTCAGAGTGAAGTGGAAAATCATTGTAACAAGAAAATAAAATTCTACGATCTGATCGTGTAGGAGAATATTTGAGTTACGATTTTGGTCTTCATTTGAAACAATGCGGAATAGTTTCGCAATTCACGCCACCCGGAACACCATATCGTAATGGTGTGTCCGAACATCGTAATCATACTTTACTAGATATGGTGTGATCTATGATGTCTCTTACTGATTTACCGCTATCATTTTGGGGTTGTGCTTTAGAGACGGCTGCATTCACGTTAAATAGGGCACCATCTAAATCTGTTGAGACGACGCCTTATGAACTGTGGTTTGGCAAGAAACCAAAGTTGTCGTTTCTTAAATTTTGGGGCTGTGATGCTTATGTGAAAATGCTTCAACCTGATAAGCTCGAACCCAAATCGGAGAAATGTGTCTTCATAGGATACCCAAAAGAGACTGTTGGGTACATCTTCTATCACAGATCCGAAGGCAAGACATTCGTTGCTAAGAATGGATCCTTTCTAGAGAAGGAGTTTCTCTCGAAAGAAGTGAGTGGGAGGAAAGTAGAACTTGATGAGGTAACTATACCTTCTCCCTTATTGGAAAGTAGTTCATCACATAAATCTGTTCCTGTGACTCCTACACCAATTAGTGAGGAAGCTAATGATGATGATCATGTAACTTCAGAATAAGTTACTACCAACCTCATAGGTCAACCAGAGTAAGATCCACACCAGAGTGGTACGGTAATCCTGTTCTGGAGGTCATGTTACTTGACCATGACGAACCTACGAACTATGAGGAAGCGATGATGAGCCCAGATTCCGCAAAATGGCTTGAGGCCATGAAATCTGAGATGGGATGCATGTATGAGAACAAAGTATGGACTTTGATTGACTTGCCTGATGATCGGTGAGTCATTAAGAATAAATGGATCTTCAAGAGGAAGACGGACGCTGATAGTAGTGTTACTATCTACAAAGCTCAAATTGTCGCAAAAAGGTTTTTGACAAGTTCAAGGTGTTGACTACGACGAGATTTTCTCACTCGTAGCGATGCTTAAGTCTGTCTGAATCATGTTAGCGATTGCCACATTTTATGAAATCTGGCAAACGGATGTCAAAACTGCATTCCTTAATGGATTTCTTAAAGAAGAGTTGTATATGATACAACAAGAAAGTTTTGTCAATCCTAAAGGTACTAACAAAGTGTGCAAGCTCCAGCGATCCATCTATGGACTGGTGCTAGCATCTCGGATTTGGAATATATGTTTTGATAAAGTGATCAAATCATATGGTTTCATACAGACTTGCGGTGAAGCCTCAGACTTGCGGTGAAGCCTGTATTTACAAGAAAGTGAGTGGGAGCACTACAACATTTCTGATAAGTATATGTGAATGACATATTGTTGATCGGAAATAATGTAGAATTTTCTGGAAAGCATAAAGGAGTGTTGAAGGAGTTTTTCAAAGAAAGACCTCGGTGAAGCTACTTACATATTGAACACATCAAGATGCTCGATATATTTTCAATGAGTATACCTTGACAAGATTTTGAATTAGTTCAAAATGAATAGTCAAATGAAGGAGTTCTTGCCTGTGTTGCAAGGTGTGAAGTTGAGTAAAGACTCAAAACCCGACCACGAACAGAAAATAAGAGAAGAAAAATCATTCCCTATGCCTCAGTCATAGGTTCTATAAAATACTATGCTGTGTACCAGACCTATTGTGTACCTCACCATAAGATTGGCAAGAGGGTACAATAGTGATCCAGGAGTGGATCACTTGACAGCGGTCAAAAATATCCTTAGTGAAATAAGGAAATGTTTCTCGGTTATGGAGGTGACAAAGAGTTCGTCGTAAAGAGTTACGTCGATGCAAGCTTTAACACCGATCTGGATGACTCTAAGCTCGATCTAGATTCTAGATACATATTAAAAGTGGGAGCAATTAGCTAGAGTAGCTCCGTGCAAAGCATTGTAGATAGAAAATTTGCAAAATACATACGGCTCTGAATGTGCAGACCCGTTGACTAATTCTCTCACAAGCAAAACATGATCACTCTTTGGGTGTTAATCACATAGCGATGTGAAATAGATTATCGACTCTAGTAAAACCCTTTGGGTGTTAGTCACATGGAGATGTGAACTAATCACATAAAGATGTGAACTATTTGTGTTAAATCACATGACGATGTGATCTAGATTATTGACTCTAGTGCAAGTGGGAGACTGAAGGAAATATGCCCTAGAGGCAATAATAAAGTTATTTATATTTCCTTATATCATGATATTTTATTATTCATGCTAGAATTGTATTAACCGGAAACTTAGTACATGTGTGAATACATAGACAAACAGAGTGTCACTAGTATGCCTCTACTTGACTAGCTCGTTGAATCAAGATGGTTAATGTTTCCTAACCATAGACATGAGTTGTCATTTGATTAACGGGATCACATCATTAGAGAATGATGTGATTGACTTGAATCCGTTAGCTTAGCATGATGATGTTTAGTTTGTTGCTATTGCTTTCTCCATAACTTATACATGTTCCTATGACTATGCATGTTCCTACGACTATGAGATCATGCAACTCCCGAATACCGGAGGAACACCTTGTGCGCTACCAAATGTCACAACGTAACTGGGTGATTATAAAGGTGCTCTACAGGTGTCTCCGATGGCGTTTGTTGAGTTGGCATAGATCGAGATTAGGATTTTTCACTCTGATTGTCAGAGAGGTATCTCTGGCCCCTCTCTGTAATGCACATCACTATAGGCCTTGCAAGCAATGTGACTAATGAGTTAGTTGCGGGATGATGCATTATGGAACGAGTAAAGAGACTTGCCGGTAACGAGATTGAACTAGGTATTGAGATACCTCGATCAAATCTTGGGCAAGTAACATACCGATGACAAAGGGAACAACGTATGTTGTTATGCGGTTTGACCGATAAAGATCTTCATAGATTATGTGGGAGCCAATACGAGCATCCAGGTTCCGCTATTGGTTATTGACCGGAGATGAGTCTCGGTCATGTCTACATAGTTCTCGAACCCGTAGGGTACGCACGCTTAACGTTAGGTGACAATTGGTATTATGAGTTGATGTGTTTTGATGTACCAAAGGTAGTTCGGAGTCCCGGATGTGATCACGGACATGACGATGAGTCTCGAAATGGTCGAGACATAAATATTGATATATTGGACGGCTATATTCGGACACCGGAAGGGTTTCGGTTGATCTGGGAGAAAACCGGAGTGCTGGAGGGGTTACCGGAACCCCCCGGGGGACTAATGGGCCTTGATGGGCCCTAGTGGAGAGAGAGAGGGGCCGGCCAGGGCAGGCCGCGCGCCCCCTCCCCTTGAGTCCGAATAGGACAAGGAAGGGGGGCCCTCTTGCCTTTCCCCTCTCGCACTCCTTCCTTCCCCCTCCTAGTGGGACTAGGAAAGGGGAGTCCTACTACCACTAGGAGGAGGACTCCTCGTCTTGGCATGCCCTCCTAGGACGGCCGGCCTCCCCCTTGCTCCTTTATATATGGGGGCAGGGGGCACCCCATGGACATACAAGTTGATCATTGATCTTTTAGCCGTGTGCGGTGCCCCCCTCCACCATAATCCACCTCGGTCATATCATAGCGGTGCTTAGGCAAAGCCCTGCGTCGATAGCTTCATCAACACCGTCATCACGCCATCGTGCTGATGGGACTCTCCCGCGAAGCTCTACTAGATCGTGAGTTCGTGGGACGTCACCAAGCTGAACGTGTGCAGATCTCGGAGGTGTCGTACGTTCAGTACTAGGTTCGGTCGATCGTGAAGACGTACGACTACATCAACCACGTTGTCATAACGCTTCCGCTTACGGTCTACGAGGGTACATGGACGACACTCTCCCCTCTCATTGCTATGCATCACCATGATCTTGCGTGTGCGTAGGATTTTTTTTGAAATTACTACGTTCCGGAACAGTTCGGTAGTAACTTGATCAGAAGTTTCATGATCATCATCATTAGCTTCCTCACTAACTAGTGTAGGAATCATTGGAACTGATTTCAGTGATGAACTACTTTCCAATAAGGGAGAAGGTACAATTACCTCATCAAGTTCTACTTTCCTCCCACTCACTTCTTTTGAGAGAAACTCCTTCTCTAGAAAGGACCCATTCTTAGCAACAAATATCTTGCCTTCGGATCTGTGATAGAAGGTGTACCCAACAGTCTCCTTTGGGTATCCTATGAAGACACATTTCTCCAATTTGGGTTCGAGCTTAACAGGTTGAAGATTTTTCACATAAGCATCGCAGCCCCAAACTTTAAGAAATGACAACTTGGGTTTCTTGCCAAACCACACTTCATAAGGTGTTGTCTCGACGGATTTAGATGGTGCCCTATTTAACGTGAATGTAGTTGTCTCTAAAGCATAACCCCAAAACGATAGCGGTAAATCAGTGAGAGACATCATGGATGGCACCATATATAGTAAAGTACGATTACAACGTTCGGACACACCATTATGCTGTGGTGTTCCAGGTGGCGTGAGTTGCGAAACTATTCCGCATTGTTTCAAATGAAGCCCAAACTCATAACTCAAATATTCACCTCCATGATCAGATCGTAGAAACTTGATTTTCCTGTTACGATGATTTTCCACTTCACTCTAAAATTCTTTGAACTTTTCAAATCTTTCAGACTTATGTATCATCAAGTAGATATAGCCATATCGGCTCAAATCATCTGTGAAGGTGAGCAAATAACGATATCCGCCGCTGATAACCCACAAGTATAGGGGATCGCAACAGTTTACGAGGGTAGAGTATTCAACCCAAATTTATTGACTCAACACAAGGGGAGCCAAAGAATATTCTCAAGTATTAGCAGCTGAGTTGTCAATTCAACCACACCTGGAAACTTAATATCTGCAACAAAGTATTTAGTAGCAAAGTAATATGATAGTAGTGGTAACGGTAGCAAAAGGTAATGATAGCAAAAGTAATGTGTTTGGTATTTTGTAGTGATGATAGCAATAGCAACGGAAAAGTAAATAAACGAAGAACAATATATGGAAAGCTCGTAGGCAATGGATCAGTGATGGAGAATTATGCTGGATGCGGTTCATCATGTAACAGTCATAACCTAGGGTGACACAGAACTAGCTCCAGTTCATTGATATAATGTAGGTATGTATTCCGAATATAGTCATACGTGCTTATGGAAAAGAACTTGCATGACATCTTTTGTCCTACCCTCCCATGGCAGCGGGGTCCTTACGGAAACTAAGGGATATTATGGCCTCCTTTTAATAGAGTACCGGAACAAAGCATTAACACATAGTGAATGCATGAACTCCTCAAACTATGGTCATCACCGGTAAGTATCTCGATTATTGTCACTTCGGGGTTAACGGATCATAACACATAATAGGTGACTATAGACTTGCAAGATAGGATCAAGAACTCTCATATATTGATGAAAACACAATAGGTTCAGATTTGAAATCATGGCACTCGGGCCCTAGTGACAAGCATTAAGCATAGCAAAGTCATAGCAACATCAATCTCAGAACATAGTGGATACTAGGGATCAAACCCTAACAAAACTAACTCGATTACATGATACATCCCATCCAACCCATCACCGTCCAGCAAGCCTACGATGGAATTACTCACGCACAGCGGTGATCATCATGAAATTGGTGATGGAGGATGGACGATTATGACGATGGCGACGGATTCCCCTCTCCGGAGCCCCGAACGGACTCCGGATCAGCCCTCCCGAGAGGTTTTAGGGCTTGGCGGCGGCTCCGTATCATAAAACGCGACGATTTCTTCTCTCTGATTTTTTTCTCCCCGAAACCAAATATATAGAGTTGGAGTCGGAGGAGCTCTAGGGGACCCACGAGGTAGGGGCGCGCCCTAGGGGGCAGGCGTGCCGCCCACCCTCGTGGACAGGTGGTGGGCCCCCTGGCCTTCATCTTTTGCAAGGATTTTTTATATTTTCCAGAAAGGTATTCCGTGAAGTTTCAGGTCATTCCGAGAACTTCTGTTTCTGCACATAAATAACACCATGGTAATTCTGCTGAAAATAGCGTCAGTCCGGGTTAGTTCCATTCAAATCATGCAAGTTAGAGTCCAAAACAAGGGCAAAAGTGTTTGGAAAAGTAGATATGTTGGAGACGTATCAACTCCCCCAAGCTTAAACCTTTGCTTGTCCTCAAGCAATTCAGTTGATAAACTGAAAGTGATAAAGAAAAACTTTTACAAACTCTGTTTGCTCTTGTTGTTGTAAATATGTAAAGCCAACATTCAAGTTTTCAGCAAGGATTATGACTAACCACATTCACAATACCGCTTAGGTCTCAAGTTTACTCATATCAATGGCATAATCAACTAGCGAGCAATAATAATAAATCTCGGATGACATCACTTTGTCAAAACAATCATAATATGATATAATAAGATGGTATCTCGCTAGCCCTTTCTGAGACCGCAAAACATAAATGCAGAGCACCTTTAAAGATCAAGGACTGACTAGACATTGTAATTCATGGTAAAGGAGATCCAGTCAAGTCATACTCAATGTAAACTAACCATAATGAATGCAAATGATAGCGGTGCTCTCCAACTAGTGCTTTTTAATAAGAGGATGATGACTCAGCATAAAAGTAAATAGATAGGCCCTTCACAAAGGGAAGCAGGGATTTGTAGAGGTGCCAGAGCTCGGTTTGGAAATAGATATGAATAATATTTTGAGCGATATATTTTCATTGTCAACATAACAACCAAGAGATGGTGATATCTTCCATGCTACACACATTCTAGGTGGTTCCCAAACAGAATGGTAAAGTTTATACTCCCCCTTCCACCAACAAGCATCAATCCATGGCTTGCTTGAAACAACGAGTGCCTCCAACTAACAAGAGTCCCAGGGGGAGTTTTGTTTGCAATTATTTTGACTTAGTTTGCATAAAGCATGGGACTGGGCATCCCGGTGACCAGCCACTTTCTCGTGAGTGAGGAGCGGAGTCCACTCCTCTTGAGAATAACCCGCCTAACATGGAAGATACGGACAACCCTAGTTGATACATGAGCTATTCGAGCATACAAAATAGGATATTTATTTGAAGGTTTAGAGTTTGGCACTTACAAATTTACTTGGAACGGTAGGTAGATACGGCATATAGGAAGGTATAGTGGACTCATGTGGAATAACTTTGAGGTTTATGGAGTTGGATGCACAAGCAGTATTCCCGCTTAGTACAAGTGAAGGCTAGCAAAAGACTGGGAAGCGACCAGCTAGAGAGCGACAACAGTCATGAACATGCATTAAAATTAATCAACACCGAATGCAAGCATGAGTAGGATATAATCCACCATGAACATAAATATCGTGAAGGCTATGTTGATTTTGGTTCAACTACATGCGTGAACATGCGCCAAGTCAAGTCACTTAAATCATTCAGAGGAGGATACCACCCTATCATACCACATCATAACCATTTTAATAGCATGTTGGCACGCAAGGTAAACCATTATAAGCTCCCAGCTAATCAAGCATGGCACAAGAAACTATGATCTCTAGTTGTCATTGCAAACATGTTTATTCATAATAGGCTGAATCAGGAACGATGAACTAATCATATTTACAAAAACAAAAGAGGTTGAGTTCATACCAGCTTTTCTCATCTCAGTCAGTCCATCATATATCGTCATAATTGCCTTTCACTTGCACGACCGAATGATATGAATAATAATAATAGTGCGTGTGCATTGGACTAAGCTGGAATCTGCAAGCATTCAATAAACAGGAGAAGACAAGGCAATATGGGCTCTTTTGTCAGATCAACAATTATGCATATAAGAGCCACTTCAACAATTTAATCATGGTCTTCTCCTATCGACCCCCAAAGAAAAGAAAAGAAATAAAACTATTTACACGGGAAAGCTCCCAACAAGCAAAAGAAGAACAGGAAATATTTTTGGGTTTTCTTTTTAATTACTACTACAAGCATGGAAAGTAAACTAATTAAAAGCTACAACTAATTTTTTTGGTCTTTCTTAAGGTTTATTAAACACACAAGAAGAAAGCATAAAAAGGAAAATAAACTAGCATGGATGATACAATGAAAAAGTATGAGCACTGACATGTAGCAATGAGTGTGTGAACATAAATGTAATGTCAGTGAGAAATACACACTCCCCCAAGCTTAGGCTGGCCTGGCGGATATCCATAATAATAGTTGGGGTCGTACTGCGATGCATCGACTATCGCCTCCTGGGCTGCAGTGTGGCGACGAGCGGCCTCCGCTCTCCTCTCGTACTCATCTGCCTCCTCTCTGGTAATAACATATCTTCCTTTTGCCTGATAATCAAAGAAGGCATGAGCAGGGAGAGTAATACGGATAGCACACCGTCTGTCAAAGATTAGTCGATACTGGAGAGGTGATTCATTCCTCTCGACAAACTGGTGGTGAACCATAGCATTAAAATCTAAATAAGCAGGAGGCAACTCAATATCATCCTCGTGTATGGCTATACCAAGAAAATTAGCAATGCGGGTTGCATAAATTCCACCAAAGAAATCTCCATTAAATCTATTAAGATGCAACCTACGTGGAACAATGGCTCCCAAATTATAAGATTTGTCTCCTAATACATCACTCCTAAGAATACTGAGGTCAAGAACACACATATGACATACTTCACCTTTACCATTTATGCATCTACCTATGAAGAGAGAAAAATAATGTATAGCAGGAAAACGAATGCTCCCTATGGTAGCTTGTGTTATATCTCTAGATTCCCCCACAGTTATACTGGCAAGAAAATCTCTAAATTCAGATTTGCGAGGATCCCTAATACTACCCCATTGTGGAAGTTTGCAAGCAGTGGTAAAATCCTCTAAGTCCATAGTGTAAGAATTTTCATAAAGATCAAACAGGACAGTTGGAGAATTACGTGAAGATGAAAATTCAAACCTCCTCACGAAGGAACTAGTGAGATGGTGATATTGGCTGCACTTCTCTTCCTCGAAGCTCACAAGATCAGCATTACGTAAATATGCTTTAAATTCTTCCTTAATTCCCGCTTGATCCATAAAGTTTTCAGAAGGCCATTCACAAGGACGCACTGGAGCGTCTCTTGGTGGCTCTTCGTCAGCATCGCGCATTGCAAGCCTGGGTCCTTGCTTTCTTGAAGAACCACCTTGGAACATTTTCCTAAGCATATTTCTTCCTCTGAAAAATTCTGAATTTTTTTAGTAACTTCAAAAGTAAACCAAACTCAAAAATATTGATAGCAACTACTCCTACAAGTGCCTAGAGCCTATATCATGCATCAAAACTACTTGGAACCAAATAAATTTGACATGCAAGCTCAAGAACATGGTCACCTAGGCAGCATAAATTTTCAATGAATAAAGCACTAGAACAAAAACTAATTGGACCAATGGAGGAGTCACATACAAAGGAACAATCTACCCAAGCAGTTTTGTGAGAGGTGCTTTGAGCAAGGAGATCGAAAATGGTAGCAAAACGAGCTTGGACTCGGGTTTGAGCTGGTTATTCGTGTTTGTGGGAGGAAGAAGGAGTGTGTGGGTGAAAGGGTAAGTGGAGGAGGGCCACCGTGGGCCCACGAGGTAGGGGGCCGCCCACGGGGTAGGGCGCGCCCTCCACCCTCGTGGCCAGGTGGATGACCCCCCTGCTGTGTTCTCGGTGCCAAATATTATCAAATATTCTGGAAAAAATCAATATATAAATTTTAGGGCATTTGGACAACTTTTAATTTCGGGGTATTTTTATATTGCACGGATAATTAGATAACAGACAGAAAAATACTTATTTTTATTTTATTTAATATAAATAACAGAAAGTAAAGGTGGCATACAGAAGGTTGTGCCTTCTAGTTTCATCCATCTCATGCTCATAAAAAGGAATCCACTAACAAGGTTGACCAGGTCTTGTTAACAAACTCATTCCGAGTAACATGGAACCGAAGAAATTCCGAATAACACTATGTTACCTCAACGGGGATATGCACATCCCCAATAATAAGAATATCATATTTCTTCTTGACAGTAGGAAGAGGAAATTCGAAACCTCCAAATATAATCGATGGAATTTTTCCAATAGAGTTGATACTATGAACTTGAGGTTGTTTCCTCGGAAAGTGTACCGTATGCTCGTTACCATTAACATGAAAAGTGACATTGCCTTTAGTGCAATCAATAACAGCCCCTGCAGTATTCAAAAAGGGTCTTCCAAGAATAATAGACATACTATCGTCCTCAGGAATATCAAGAATAACAAAGTCCGTTAAAATAGTAATGTTTGCAACTACAACAGGCACATCCTCACAAATACCGACAGGTATAGCAGTTGATTTATCGGTCATTTGCAAAGATATTTCAGTAGGTGTCAACTTATTCAAATCAAGTCTACGATATAAAGAGAGAGGCATAACACTAACACCGGCTCCAACTCACATAAAGCAGTTTTAACATAATTCCTTTTAATAGAGCATGGTATAGTGGGTACTCCTGGATCTCCAAGTTTCTTTGGTATTCCACCCTTAAAAGTATAATTAGCAAGCATGGTGGAAATTTCAGCTTTTGGTATCTTTCTTTTATTAGTAACAATATCTTTCATATACTTAGCATAAGGATTCATTTTGAGCATATCAGTTAATCGCATGCGCAAAAAGATAGGTCTAATCATTTCAGCAAAACGCTCAAAATCCTCATCATCCTTTTTCTTGGATGGTTTGGGAGGAAAAGGCATGTGTTTCTGAACCATGGTTCTCTTTCTTTACCATGTTTCCTAGCAACAAAGTCTTTCTTATCATAACTTTGATTCTTTGATTGTGGGTTATCAAGATCAACAACAGGTTCAATTTCTATATCGTTGTCATTGCTAGGTTGAGCATCATCATGAACATTATCGTTAACACTATCACCAGTTTCAGGTTCATTACCAGATTGTGTTTCAGCATCAGAAATAAAATCCATTGGGATTCTCAGGTGTTTCAGTAATAGGTTTATTAGAAGCATGCAAAGTCCTATCATTTTTCTTTTTCTTCCTATTAGAAGGACTAGGTGTATCCACATTATTTCTCTGAGAATCTTGCTCAATTCTATTAGGATGGCCTTCCGGATACAAAGGTTCCTGAGTCATTTTACCACCTCTAGTCATAACTCTAACACCATTATCATTATTCTTACTATTCAATTCATTGAGCAAATCATTTTTGAGCTTTAAGTACTTGTTCTACTTGAGTGGTAACCATAGAAGCATGTTTACTAATAAGTTTAAGTTCACCTTTGACATTAGCCATATAATCACCCAAGTGTTCAAGCATATTTGAATTGTATTTCAATTTTCTACCAAAATAAGCATTAAAGTCTTCTTGCTTAGCTATAAATTTATCAAACTCATCTAAGCATGGGCTAGCAAATTTAGTAAATGGGATTTCAGCTTTATCATATCTATAGAGAGAATTTACCTTTACTACCTGTGTCGAGTTATCAAGACCATGAGTTTCTTCAATAGGTAATGGAGTAAGATCATATGTTTCTTCAACAGGCGGTAAATTAAGACCATGTATTTCTTCAATAGGAGGAAAATTCTTAACATCTTCAGCTTTAATACCTTTTTCTTTCATAGATTTCTTTGCCTCTTGCATATCTTCAGGACTGAGAAATAGAACACCCCTCTTCTTCGGAGTTGGTTTAGGAATAGGCTCAGGAGTTGGTTCACGAAGTGTCCAATTATTTTCATTTTTCAACATATTATTCAATAGAATTTCAGCTTCATCCGGTGTCCTTTCCCTAAAAACAGAACCAGGACAACTATCTAGGTAATCTCTGGAAGCATCGGTTAGTCCATTATAAAAGATATCAAGTATTTCATTGCTCTTAAGAGGATGATCAGGCAAAGCATTAAGTAACTTGAGAAGCCTCCCCCAAGCTTGTGGGAGACTCTCTTCTTCAATTTGCACAAAATTATATATATCCCTCAAAGCAGCTTGTTTCTTATGAGCAGGGAAATATTTAGCAGAGAAGTAATAAATCATATCCTGGGGACTATGCACACAAGTAGGATCAAGAGAATTAAACCATGTCTTACCATCACCCTTTAATGAGAACGGAAATATTTTAAGGATATAAAAGTAACGTGTTCTCTCATCATTAGTGAACAGGGTAGCTATATCATTTAATTTAGTAAGATGTGCCACAACAGTTTCAGATTCATAGCCATGAAAAGGAACAGATTCAACCAAAGTAATTATATCAGGATCAATAGAGAATTCATAATCCTTATCGGTAACACAGATAGGTGAACTAGCAAACGTAGGGTCAGGTTTCATTCTAGCATTTACAGATTGTTGATTCCATTTAGCTAATAACCTCTTGAGTTCGTATCTATCTTTCCAAGCTAAAATAGCTAAAGAAGCTTCTTTATCAAAAACATAACCCTCAGGAATAACAGACAAGTCTTCATCATCAATTTCATCAGTATTATCAGATTCAATACTTTCATTCTCTCTAGCCCTAGCAAGTTGTTCATCAAGAAAATCACCAAGTGGCACAGTAGTATCAAGCATAGAAGTAGTTTCATCATAAGTATCATACATAGCAGAAGTGGCATCATCAATAACATGCGACATATCAGAACGAATAACAGAAGCAGGTTTAGGTGTCGCAAGCTTACTCATAACAGAAGGTGAATCAAGTGCAGAGATAGATGGCAGTTCCTTACCTCCCCTTGTAGTTGAGGGATAAATCTTGGTTTTTGGATCTCTCAAGTTCTTCATAATGATAAGCAGATATAAATCCCAAGTGCCTCAAAGAATAGAGCTATGCTCCCCGGCAATGGCGCCAGAAAATAGTCTTGATAACCCACAAGTATAGGGGATCGCAACCGTTTTTGAGGGTAGAGTATTCAACCCAAATTTATTGATTCGACACAAGGGGAGCCAAAGAATATTCTCAAGTATTAGCAGCTGAGTTGTCAATTCAACCACACCTGGAAACTTAATATCTGCAACAAAGTATTTAGTAGCAAAGTAATATGATAGTAGTGGTAACAATAGCAAAAGGTAATGATAGCAAAAGTAATGTTTTTGGTATTTTGTAGTGATGATAGCAATAGCAACGGAAAAGTAAATAAACGAAGAACAATATATGGAAAGCTCGTAGGAAATGGATCAGTGATGGAGAATTATGCCAGATGCGGTTCATCATGTAATAGTCATAACCTAGGGTGACACAGAACTAGCTCCAGTTCATTAATATAATGTAGGCATGTATTCCGAATATAGTCATATGTGCTTATGGAAAAGAACTTGCATGACATCTTTTGTCCTACCCTCCCGTGGCAGCGGGGTCCTTATGGAAACTAAGGGATATTAAGGCCTCCTTTTAGTAGAGTACCAGAATAAAGCATTAACACATAGTGAATACATGAACTCCTCAAACTACGGTCATCACCGGTAAGTATCCCGATTATTGTCACTTCGGGGTTAACGGATCATAACACATAATAGGTGACTATAGACTTGCAAGATAGGATCAAGAACTCTCATATATTGATGAAAACATAATAGGTTCATATATGAAATCATGTCACTCGGGCCGTAGTGACTAGCATTAAGCATAGCAAAGTCATAGCAACATGAATCTCAAAACATAGTGGATACTAGGGATCAAACCCTAACAAAAATAACTCGGTTACATGATAGATCCCATCCAACCCATCACCGTCCAGCAAGCCTATGATGGAATTACTCACGCACGGTGGTGAGCATCATGAAATTGGTGATGGAGGATGGTCGATGGTGATGATGGCGACGGATTCCCCTCTCCGGAGCCCCGAACAGACTCCAGATCAGCCCTCCCGAGAGGTTTTAGGGCTTGGCGGCGGCTCCATATCGTAAAACGCGATGATTTCTTCTCTCTGATTTTTTTCTCCCCGAAACCAAATATATAGAGTTGGAGTCGGAGGAGCTCCAGGGGGCCCACGAGGTAGGGGGGCGCGCCCCCACCCTCGTGGACAGGTGGTGGGCCCCCTAGCCTTCATCTTTTGCAAGGATTTTTTATATTTTCCGAAAAGGTGTTCCGTGAAGTTTCAGGTCATTCCGAGAACTTTTGTTTCTGCACATAAATAACACCACGGTAGTTCTGCTGAAAACAGCACCAGTCCGGGTTAGTTACATTCGAATCATGCAAGTTAGAGTCCAAAACAAGGGCAAAAGTGTTTGGAAAAGTAGATACGTTGGAGACATATCAGCCGCGAGCTTCAATGTTCATTGGACCACATACATCAGTATGTATGATTTCCAATAACTCTGTTGCTCGCTGCATTGTTCCGGAGAACGAAGTTTTAGTCATCTTGCCCATGTGGCATGGTTCGCATGTACCAAGTGATTCATAATCAAGTGATTCTAGAAGTCCATCAGAATGGAGTTTCTTCATGCGCTTTACACCAATATGACCTAAATGGCAGTGCCACAAATAAGTTGCACTATCATTATCAACTCTACATCTTTTGGCTTCAATACTATGAACATGTTTATCACTACTATCAAGATTTAGTAAAAATAGACCACTCATTAAGGGTGCATGACCATAAAAGTTATTACTCATATAAATAGAACAACCATTATTCTCTGATTTAAATGAATAACCGTCTCACATTAAACAAGATCCAGGTATAATGTTCATGCTCAATGCTGGCACCAAATAACAATTATTTAGGTCTAAAACTAATCCCGAAGGTAGATGTAGAGGTAGCGTGCTGACGGCAATCATATCGACTTTGAAACCATTTCCCACGCGCATCTTCACCTCGTCCTTAGCCAATCTTCGCTTAATCCGTAGCCCCTGTTTTGAGTTGCAAATGTTAGCAACTGAACCAGTATCAAATACCCAGGCACTACTGCGAGCATTAGTAAGGTACACATCAATAACATGTATATGAAATATACCTTTCACTTGGCCATCCTTCTTCTCCGCCAAATACTTGGGGCAGTTTTGCTTCCAGTGAACAGTTCCTTTGCAGTAGAAACACTCAGTCTCAGGCTTAGGTCCAGACTTGGGTTTCTTCACTTGAGCAGCAAGCTGTTCTTTTTGAAGTTCCCCTTCTTCCCTTTACCCTTTTTCTTGAAACTGGTGGTCTTGTTGACCATCAACACTTGATGCTCTTTCTTGATTTCTACCTCCGTAGCCTTTAGCATTGCGAAGAGCTCAGGAATCGTCTTATCCATCCCTTGCATATTATAGTTCATCACGAAGCTCTTGTAGCTTGGTGGTTGTGATTGAAGAACTCTGTCAATGACACTATCATCAGGAAGATTAACTCCTAGTTGAGTCAAGTGGTTGTGGTACCCAGACATTCTGAGTATATGTTCACTTACAGAACTATTCTCCTCCATCTTGCAGCTATAGAACTTATTGGAGACTTCATATCTCTCAATCCGGGCATTTGCTTGAAATATTGACTTCAACTCCTGGAACATCTCATATGCTCCATGACATTCAAAACATCGTTGAAGTCCCAGTTCTAAGTCGTAAAGCATGGCACACTAAACTATCGAGTAGTCATCAACTTTGCTCTGCTAGGTGTTCATAACATCTGGCGTTGCTCCTGCAGCGGGTTTGTCACCTAGCGGCGCTTCCAGGACGTAATTCTTCTATGCAGCAATGAGGATAATCCTCAAGTTACGGACCCAGTCCGTGTAGTTGCTACCATCATCTTTCAACTTAGCTTTCTATGGGAACGCATTAAAATTCAATGGAACAACAGCTCGAACCATCTATCTAGAACAATATAGACATGCAAAATACTATCACGTACTAGGTTCATGATAAATTAAAGTTCAATTAATCAAATTACTTAAGAACTCCCACTTAGATAGACATCTCTTTAATCATCTAAGTGATCACGTGATCCATATCAACTAAACCATGTCCGATCATCACGTGAGATGGAGTAGTTTTCAATGGTGGACATCACTATGTTCATCATATCTACTATATGATTCATGCTCGACCTTTCGGTCTCCACTGTTCCGAGGCCATATCTGCATATACTAGGCTCGTCAAGTTTAACCCGAGTATTTCGTGTGTGCAAAACTGGCTTGCACTCGTTGTATGTGAACGTAGAGCTTATCACACCTGATCATCACGTGGTGTCTCGGCATGATGAACTGTAGCAACGATGCATACTCAGGGAGAACACTTATACCTTGAAATTTAGTGAGAGATCATCTCATAATGCTACCGCAGAACTAAGCAAAATAAGATGCATAAAGTATAAACATCACATGCAATCAATATAAGTGATATGATATGGCCATCATCATCTCGTGCCTTTGATCTCCATCTCCAAAGCACCGTCATGATCACCATCGTCACCGGCTTGACACCTTGATCTCCATCGAAGCATCATTGTCGTCTCGCCAACTATTGCTTCTACGACTATCGCTACCGCTTAGTGATAAAGTAAAGCAATTACATGGCGATTGCATTTAATACAATAAAGCGACAACCATATGGCTCCTGCCAATTGCCGATAAATGTGTACAAAACATGATCATCTCATACAATAAAATTTAGCATCATGTCTTGACCATATCACATCACAACATGCCCTGCAAAAACAAGTTAGACGTCCTCTACTTTGTTGTTGCAAGTTTTACGTGGCTGCTACAGGCTGAGCAAGAACCGTTCTTACCTACGCATCAAAAACCACAACATGGTATAGTGATTGCTTTTTGATCTTCAGAAAGAACCCTGTTCATTGAATCCGATTCAACTAAGGCTGCAGAAATAGACACCCACTAGCCACCTGTGTGCGAAGCACGTCGGTAGAACCAGTCTCGCGTAAGTGTACGCGTAATGTCGGTCTAGGCTGATTCATCCAACAATGCCGCTGAATCAAGAATCAACTAGTGATGGCAAGCAATATGTATATACCCATGCCCACAACTCATTTGTGTTCTACTCGTGCATATAACATCTACGCATAAACCTGGCTCGGATGCCACTGTTGGGGAACGCAGTAATTTCAAATTTTCCTACGCACACGCAAGATCATGGTGATGCATAGCAACGAGAGGGGTGAGTATCGTCTACGTACCCTTGTAGACTGTAAGAAGAAGCGTTATGACAACGCGGTTGATGTAGTCGTACGTCTTCATGATCGACCGATCTAGTACCGAAGATACGGCACCTCCGGGATCTGCACACGTTCGACTCGGTGACGTCCCGCGAACTCACGATCTAGTAGAGCTTTGAGGGAGAGCTTCGTCAGCACGACGGTGTGATGACGGTGATGATGTTGCTACCGGAACAGGACTTCGCCTAAGCACCGCTACGATATTACCAAGGTGGATTATGGTGGAGGGGGGCACCGCACACAGCTAAAGATTAATGATCAACTTGTGTGTGTATGGGGTGCCCCCCTCCCCCGTATATAAAGGAGTGGAGGAGGGGAGGGCCGACCCTCCTATGGCGCGCCCCATGGGGAGTCCTACTCCCACTGGGAGTAGGATTCCCCCCTTTCCATGTAATAGGAGTAGGAGAAGGAAGGAGGAAAGGGGGGCGCCGGCCGCCCCCCTTCCTAGTCCAATTCAGACCAAAGGGGGAGAGGGCACGCAGCCTGCCCTGGCATCCCCTCCTCTCTTTCCACTAAGTCCCATAAGACCCATTAAACTCCTTGGGGGGTTCCGGTAACCCCCCTATACTCCGGTATATGCCCGAGCTTCACTCGGAACCCTACCGATGTCCAAACATAGTCGTCCAATATATCGATCTTTATGTCTCAACCATTTCGAGACTCCTCGTCATGTCCATGATCAAATCCGGGACTCCGAACTACCTTCAGTACATCAAAACACATAAACTCATAATACGATCGCCACCGAACGTTAAGCGTGCGGACCCTACGGGTTCGAGAACTATGTAGACATGACCGAGACATGTCTCCGGTCAATAACAAATAGCGAAACCTGGATGCTCATATTGGTTCCTACATATTCTACGAAGATCTTTATCGGTCAAACCGCATAACGATATACGTTGTTCCCTTTGTAATGGGTATGTTACTTGCCCAAGATTCGATCGTCGGTATCTCAATACCTAGTTCAATCTCGTTACCGGCAAGTCTCTTTACGCGTTCCGTAATGCTATATCCCGTAACTAACTCATTAACTACATTACTTGCAAGGCTTATAGTGATGTACATTACCGAGAGGGCCCAGAGATACCTCTCCGACAATCGGAGTGACAAATCCCAATCTTGATCCATGCCAACTCAACAAACACCATCGGAGACACCTGTAGAGAACCTTTATAATCACCCAGTTACGTTGTGACGTTTGGTAGCACACAAAGTGTTCCTCCGGTATTCGGGAGTTGCATGATCTCACAGTCATAGGAACATGTATAGTTATGGAGAAAGCAATAGCAACAAACTAAACGATCATCGTGCTAAGCTAACGGATGGGTCAAGTCAATCACATTATTCTCTAATGATGTGATCCCGTTAATCAAATGACAACTCATGTCTATGGTTAGGAAACATAAGCATCATTGATTCAACGAGCTTGTCAAGTAGAGGCAAACTAGTGACACTCTGTTTGTCTATGTATTCACACATGTACCAAGTTTCCGGTTAATACAATTCTAGCATGAATAATAAAAATTTATCATGATATAAGGAAATATAAATAACAACTTTATTATTGCCTCTAGGGCATATTTCCTTCACAAATGTGAAGTAGCCCGTTTTCAAACCCATCGCAACATCGGGAGTGTACACCGTGGGAAACGGAGGTTTCAAAAGAAGAAGAAAAAGAAGCTAATTGCATGCGTGGGAATCCGTGGTCATAAATATTATATGAACAAAAAGAGACAATTTTTGAAGGGCTTGTGGCCATTTTTTCATGGAGTCAGTGGTGGGCGAGTAGTCGAGAACAACCAACAGGATCGCCTCTCGCGGATCGCCCCATGATCCAATAATGCGGAGCCGTCCTTGTGATCCAATGGTCCAGAGCCTGCACGCAGCCAGCCAGCCGAATTCCTTCTAGAAGACCACATCTGAGAGCTGTCGCTTGGCGCCAGGGTATGATCGGACGGATGCCGTTCGGAGCTAGGGTTAGGCGAAACCCTGCGGGGTTTAGAGGGGTTTTGAGCTGGTCAACGAGGTTTGGAAAGCTTTGACTGAGCATAACTAATTTTAAAAAATCAAAAAATATGAAACCTTCACCTTTCGTCTTTTTATAAGAGACACTAACATGGAAAAAATACTAAACTTGGTCTATGGTCATTTTCATGAGAAAACCCTAGCTGGCACGATCGAGGTCAAATGAGCACCATTAATTTTAAAAAATATAAAGCATGCGCATGATGTTGTCTTATGTGAGACGTTACCAACAAAAAATCATAAACTTGGTCTATGGTCATTTTCATGAGAAAACCTTCACACATATGACTATATGAGCTATTACCTACAAGATTTCATAGAGTTTAAGGACATGAGGTAGGGTTACCTTCTGTTTTTGAAAAATTAAAAAAAAATCAAAAAATCACCAAAGCTTTATTTCGAAGTGAATAAGAAGGATATGAACTTAGTTTTCCATTTTCATATTTTAAACGTGTTTTTAATAGTTTTTATATTAAAGAATATTTTTTCAAAAGAAAATGTATAAATATGAAGATTAATTCAAAAAATAGTGAGACTTCGAATCTACACTATATAGATTGAATAGGTGTTAGTAAAAACATTTGGCTCATTTAGAGTAGGTCCAAAAAAACTTGATTACAAATGGGTTGTTTACCTTCGCCTGGGATCTCATTTGGAGCACATTTCTCAAATTCAAATTTCTTTGACCTCCTCTAAATCACCTCAAATTTTGCACACATGTTCTCCTACACAAACATAAATAGTTTGCCAAGGTTTTATTTTTTTGCATTTATTTGATTTGATCAATAAACATGAGACAAATAACATGTGTAATCATTGAAGCAACACTGAAACAACATGTGTAATCAGTGAAGCAACACTGAAACAACTTGTGTGATCAGTAAAGCAACACTGAAATAACATGTCTGATCAATGAAGCAACACTGAAACAACATGTGTGATCATTGCAGCACCTAAACTCATGGTTCACAACACATCTAAACATAACTAACCATACACCACAGGCAAATTTAAGGACAGACAAATATAGATAGCATAATACATTACTACCATAATATAGATTCAGTTCAACACACCATAAGTTTACCAATAGTAACTGGACCCAAAGTAACCCAAAAGATAAAGTTCATCACAGCATCACATCATCACATCATCACATCACGCCGGAGTTAGGGCCTTCACGAGCGCAGCATGCTGCCCCCTGATCATGTAGTCCTCCCCGCGAATCGCTACATCCTCTGCATGAGACAGAAGGTGATCGTTGCGGTCATTCTTTGGCTTTGGCTTGGTGGTGCAGTAGGGGCAGTGCCACTTCTTGATCTTGCGGTTGTAGAAGGAAACAACTCCCTTGGCATTGATCTTCTGCACCTCCTTGGCTGTGAAGGACACGACGTTGCCCTTGTACACATCATCTCCAGAATCATACTGCACACATGAATGAATCGCATTAATACATTATAGATTCATATACACAATGTCAAAGGAACTAAATGAACAATCCAAATTTCAAGTAGGCTTACCTCATATTCTTTGTCGTCACTAAACTCTGGATTGTACGGGTCGTACTGGGCCAGCTTCCTCTTCCCTCTCCCCCCAACCATCATCCTCCTGAATATACAATTACATCCATCACGCCAATTGAAAATTTAGATATGCACACATGACACAATGATCATAGGGCTAATATACTCCCAATATACTATGATCCTATTTGCATTTTCCATTGTCAAGCACACATATTGAACAACAAAGCTAATATAACTACATATTGTGGACAAATTTATATATTAATGAATCAAATAACTTCTTAATCAATGGATTCCATTTGGGCATATGACATTTAAAACCCCAATCTGAGTAGCATTCAAAAACAAATCTAATAGGGACCCAATCTAATAAGCATACATGTCTGTAGCATTAAAAACCTCAATCTGTGAGCATTAAAAACAAATCTAATAAGCATACATCTATGTAGTATTGAAGCACATCTAATAAACAGAACTATCTAGCATTTTTGCAACGAATTTATCCAACAAACCCTAGTACAAAACCCCCATCCCCCCAATACAGAAACCCTGACCCACCTGTTAAACCAACTACTCTAACCATCTGAACTACCGTATGAATCCACAATCTAACCAATCCAACTAACTCTACAAGCTAATACCCTAAAGCAAAGCAAGTGCAAATACCTCCTGCTCCTCGCCAGGCTGCGCATCGGGGTTATCAGGATGGACTGCACCGCTCGACACTGTCACCTTCTGTAGCGCTGAGGCGGAGCCCGCCACCTCCTTCTCCACATCCACAGGGATTGCGAGTTTCCCCGCACCGCCATGGACGCCGCCGACATCCACGGTCACCGTGCCCTGCAGCTCGACCACATCTCCGGCTGGTGCGTCGGCGTCACCACGAGCATTGGCCATCTCCGGGTAGATGGAGGCGATGAAGGTGAGGAAGAGGATGCAATGGGGGAGAGCGAGACGGTGCAGTGGAGGCAGTTGAGGAGAGCGAGACGACACCGGTGGGGAAGAGGGAGGGGATGCGGCAGGGAGGGGATTTGGGGGAAAATGGTAGGGGCGACGCGCAGGGAGGTGGTTCCCCCTCTTTATACGATGGGACGTTTCGGGCATGTCCCATGGACACGTGCTACCCACGACCGCGGCAGTTGCATGCACCGACGTATACGAATACATGTACGGTCAGCATATGAAACAACTATATGGGTAACGGTCAAAGGTGTACTCGGCCCTACGCGCCCCACTCGTCAGAGTTAACGGTCAAAGGCATTGACCCGACGGCAACGTCCGTTGTAACCTGTTCTGAGGGTTTCAGGCAAGGGAGTGGCGAAAAGTGAGCAACAGGTAACCAAGTGGGGATGAATGAGTAGTGCTAAGGAACCAGGGGCACAGAAATAAAAATCACATTTTATTATGTTAATAGCTGGCAACATACTACATGGAGCGAACTTGAAACGTCAATTGTCATGCCGTCTTGTTCGAGAGTGATGCACCAGCTATACCAAAAGTTCGGCACCAAAGAGAATGGAGTCGAACTGCATGTTTTGCACCAGCTCTCTGGAGCCGACACTTGGTACACAAATTTCGACATAGTTCTCAAAAGAGGTAGATGTAGTTGAAGTTGCAATGAAGGCCCAGATTCATCAAATAATACGGTCTCTAGGGATCAAAGGGGTTGGCCCAAACACACCCCGTGTGCCAAATGAGCCTTCGGGGATCTCCGAGTTTTCTACGCCCCTCAGCGACTATCCTCGCAAAACCCTCCCAACCCCCTTTTATCAAACGAGGCCTCGGGGAGGTAGGGAGGAGATGACAATCCATACCCACAACATATATCATATTTGAAACAACACTTCAGATTAAGCTGGCAAACCCTCAGCTTGGTAAGCTACCAACAAAAATTTGCAATCAAAGATTGTTAGGACATATTTCTCTCTCAGTGGTTTTGGTGACTGATGGCAATGCTTTTGCGGACTAATCGTGTGCATTCAGCATTTCAGATATTCCTTCATGCGGCACGAGACGATTTCTACCCCTCCGTGTTTAAAGAGAAGATGATGCATTTTCCTTCACTTCATTTTTGGTGGACTTGAGTCATAGAATATACCGTACTATCAAGAGGGGGTCCGTATCGGAAAGGTTTGGGTGGAATAAACACGTACACATCTCCTTTGCACCCTGAGTTCTTACCCGCTTCTCTGGAGTATTTGCCGTGGTGTTGGCAGTGGCTCAGGATGGAGCCAGCGGTAGTACCGTGGCTGGCAGTGGTAGTACCCCCTGTAGCGGCAGGCGGTAGTACCGCTCGTACTACCGCCTCTATTCGGGACTCGAGTTTCTCGTGTCGGGTTCAGCGGTAGTCCAGCAGTGGTCCCACTGGCATACTACCACTGACCCTAGTTGGTCCCATTTGAGCAGCGGCAGTAGGAGCGGTAGTACCGCTTATAAGCAGTAGTACCGCGCCTATCACCGCTCCTGCTACCGCTCGTGGCGTGTTCCTTCTACTTGGGGTCTCCCCCCATATAAAGGGGGTCTTCTTCTCCAACAATACCACCTCTTCCTCCCCCAAATTCCATTGTTGCTCCAAAGCTCATTTTCGCCCGATCTCTCTCCCTAGCCAATCAAACATGTTGATTTTCTAGGAATTGGTTAAGAAGGCCCCGATCTACACTTCCACCAAGAGAAATTTGATCCCCCCACTAATCCCTTATGGATCTTGTTACTCTTGGGTGTTTGAGCATCCTAGATGGTTGAGGTCACCTCGGAGCCATGTTCCATTGTGGTGAATCTTCGTGGTGTTGTTGGGAGCCTCCAATTAAGTTGTGGAGATTTCCCCCAACCTTTTTTGTAAAGGTTCGGTCGTTGCCTTCAAGGGCATCACTAGTGGAATCACGATATCTCGCATTGTGTGAGGGCGTGAGGAGAATACGGTGGCCCTAGTGGCTTCTTGGGAGCATTGTGCTTCCACACTGCCCCAACGAAGATGTACTTCCTCTCAAAGAGAAGGAACTTCGGTAACACATTCTCGTCTCCACCGGCTCCACTTGTGGTTATTTCTTACCTTTACTTTGTGCAAGCTTTACTTGTGTATTATCTCTAGCTTGCTTGTGTTGCTTGCATCATATAGGTTGCTCACCTAGTCGCATATCTAGACAACCTATTTGTTGCACATCCTAATTTGTTAAGAAAACTAAAAATTGGTAGTTGCCTAACCGAGTTGTAAATCCCATAGTTGAGATTCGCCTATTTCCTACACCTGCACATCATCACACACGCGTGCGCGCACACACACAGTAGTGGGCACAACACAAGAAATCTAACAAAAAGGTCGGATCCTTCTTCCACTCACCAGATAAGTTGAGAGGTAGAGTCTTGCATGTTGATACGTCTCCAACGTATCTATAATTTTTGATTGCTCCATGCTACTTTATCTACTGTTTTGGACTATATTGGGCTTTATTTTCCACTTTTATATTATTTTTGGGACTAACCTATTAACCGGAGGCCCAGCCCAGAATTGTTGTTTTTTGCCTATTTCAGTATTTCGAGGAAACAGAATATCAAACGGAGTCCAAACGGAATGAAACCTTCGGGAACGTGATCTTCTCACCGAACGTGATCCAGGAGACTTGGACCCTACTCCAAGAAGTTTCCGGGGAGGTCACGAGGGTGGAGGGCGCGCCCCCTGCCTCGTGGGGCCCCTCGGAGCTCCACCGACGTGCTCCTTCCTCCTATATATACCTACGTACCCCCATTAGACCAAAGACGGAGCCAAAAACCTAATTCCACCACCGCAACTTCCTGTATCCACGAGATCCCATCTTGGGGCCTGTTCCGGAGCTCCGCCGGAGAGGGCATCCATCACGGAGGGCTTCTACATCAACATCATAGCCCTTCCGATGAAGTGTGAGTAGTTTACTTCAGACCTTCGGGTCCATAGCTAGTAGCTAGATGGCCTCTTCTCTCTTTTTGGATCTCAATACAATGTTCTCCCCCTCTCTCGTGGAGATCTATTCGATGTAATCTTCTTTTTGCGGTGTGTTTGTTGAGACCGATGAATTGTGGGTTTATGATCCAACTTATCTATGAATAATATTTGAATCTTCTCTGAATTCTTTTATGTATGATTGAGTTATCTTTGCAAGTCTCTTCGAATTATCCGTTTGGTTTGGCCAACTAGATTGGTAGTTCTTGCCATGGGAGAAGTGCTTAGCTTTGGGTTCAATCTTGCGGTGTCCTTACTCAGTGACAAAAAGAGTTGCAAGGCACGTATTGTATTGTTGCCATCGAGGATAACAAGATGGGGTATTTATCATATTGCATGAATTTATTCCTCTACATCATGTCATCTTGCTTAAGGCGTTACTCTGTTTTTAACTAAATACTCTAGATGCATGCTGGATAGCGGTCGATGAGTGGAGTAATAGTAGTAGATGCAGGAAGGAGTCGGTCTACTTGTCACGGACGTGATGCCTATATACATGATCATACCTAGATAACCTCATAACTATGCTCAATTCTATCAATTGCTCAACAGTAATTTGTTCACCCACCGTAGAATATCTATGCTCTTGAGAGAAGCCACGAGTGAAACCTATGGCCCCCGGGTCTATTCTCATCATATCAATCTCCATTACTTTATTTTACTTGTTTTGCTTTTACTTTTTCACTTCGCATCTTTATACCAAAAATACCAAAAATATTATCTCTATCAGATCTCACTCTCATAAGTGACCGTGAAGGGATTGACAACCCCTAAGCGTTGGTTGCGAGTTGCTACCGTTTTGTGCAGGTACGAGGGACTTGCGCGTGACCTCCTACTGGATTGATACCTTGGTTCTCAAAAACTGAGGGAAATACTTACGCTATTGTGCTGCATCACCCCCTCCTCTTCGGGGAAAACCTTCGCTAGCTCGAGACGTAGCACATGTCAGCGAGTGGTGTTTGGGTCGTGACATGGTTTAGTAGTAGGCTTTCCAGCATGTTCGTGGGTCTTCTAGCCTTTGTTCTGTTGCTTTGGAGTCGGAGTTGTTGTGGCGGGTCCGAGCTACAACGATGGCGGGCGATGTGCGTTTGGCTATGGGTATCATTGGTGGCACAGTCCTTGCATGTTCCTCTCATCACTCGTCATCGAAATAGGAGGTGCTTTGCCACTCTTGTGTGTGTGTGGTCAGTTATTTGGCATATGCCGGCATGGGCTTTGGGCAACTGGTTCTATGGCGACCTCATGCTGGGTTCAATGCAGCAAAGTCAAATTCGCTTGCTCGAAAGAAGTAATGAAAACGACTCCTGGAACCTCATGGGTGGTTCAATGCGCGAAGCCAGAATCGCTTGCTCGGAAGAAGTAATGACGATGGCTCTTGAAACAACCTCGACGGTGGTCTAACCAAGATCGATTACACTGGATCTCAATGATTTCGCAAGAAGCTAAACCAAACATGTTTGGTTTTTCCCCTTCCGTTTACATTACGTTTATGTTTACTATGCCTAACCAAAAGTAACTTCGTAGTATCTCAGAGTTATTGTTCTCAAGCATCACCATCAAATGTAGTGGAAAGACCATAATAACATTACAAAACGGATGCATGGAGGTGAGCTTAGTGGGCAAACAAACTTGATTGCATAGAGACAGGAAATATACAAGACACTAGTTTAACACACTGCAGCACAAAGTAGATTAAGAGAACTTAATACAGCAACAAAGAGTTCAGCTTAGAAGTGGATAAAACCAAGCCTTCGCCACAATAACACGATGTATTGATGGCTGCATGCATCGGTTGATGCAGAGGTCGGGGGTCATCCTCCTTTTCAAAATAAATAAATAACACAATGTACTGCAGCCCAAAAGAGCAGTGTCACCAACTTATCCATCATCCTTGTTGTTCCATAGATGTATCGGCGTGTCTGCAAACTGGCCACTTCTGTGCCTGAACCAACAAATAATGCTTATTAGTTAGAACATGCAGACAAAAACATAGAAAAAATCAAATATAGGATCTAGCTAGTGAATTAATTCTTTACCTTGAACCTCCCGCGTCTGCGTGATTTTACTTTTTTTTGTTATTGTTCCTTTCATCGTAAGATTCATTGTCAGATAAACCCACCATAAGATTCGTCAAGTTTATCATAGGAAACAACAGTAAATTACACTTCAGGCGAATAGCATAAATGCAACAAGAACAAGATAATAAGTACTCCCTCCGATACAAAATAAGTATCGTGGTTTTGAGCTCATACATTCGTGCTACATGAGAAAGCGAATCTTCCGTGGAAGTAACAGGAGCGACAACGCCAACACTGGGAGCTGAAACGACAAGTGATGCTTGTTAGCGAGAATTTGCACACGCAGAACATAAATAATTAACCCGTATACAGGCTGAAGCCAGTGCATTTGAGTTTCTACTTTGGGACATTCCCATGATCTTCCTTTTTCTGCAGTCTGTGTTGATGTGGCAAGATTCAAATGGACTGGCAGGAGCAGCACTCCTGGTTGTTATGGGACTTTCAATTTCCTCGCTTGGATTACATAGGTGTCTGATAGCAGATCGAGAATGGAATCACACTACTGAACCAACAATTGAAATGCAATATAATAAAAAAATAATATTATAATTCAGATCATACTCTATATCATTGCTTCCCATGGCAATACGAGCATCCTTGATTGAAGTATATTTGATCTCAGATTTATGAGGAAAGAATTCCCTAATGATCTTCAAAAGGTCCAGCATATATTCCCGGATGTTGGAAATATTAGCACTTTTTCAACTAATCTAATCCACGAGTAAATAGTAAACATGGCAAATACGGTATGCATTTCATACCGATACCTAAGCATGTGAGCACGTACAGTACATAGAAACGAAACATCTATGAACAACATATATACGGCCAGCACATGAACAAGCAGATAGGGGATGAACGAGTCATATCCTCCGGTTAGCCCGGCCAACGCGGCGACGGCAGCAGTAGCCTCGGCATCAGCCAAGGCCTTCTTCTTGGCGACTTCGTCGTCATCCATGTAGTCGATGTAGAGGAAGTAGTGGAAACAGAGGCAGACAAAGACAGGGACAGATCGGGAGCAGTCGCGTCGAGATGCTCCCCAAAAATCTTATTGCCGTTCTCCCGGGCAGGATCTCAAAAGACAGGATTTCAGAGGCACCTGCTCTCCTGACCAACTGTGCACACTGTCGTCGGGATGGGATCGCCGGAAGCAACACACAGAGAGAAACAGTAGCTGATGGCTAGGGTTGTAAGAGAGGGAGTGAGTGAACTAAGTTCGGATTCACTCCACTAGCTAGCGCCTTCTTATATAGGTCGTCAGGTAGATGGGCCTAGGCCAGGCCCACGATGGAGTCCGTGAACAACCCACGGTGCAACGTCTCGGACAGCGGCGCTTCCATAAGCGACTTGTTAATTAATTAACAATTCCTAAGCGGCAAAAAAGGTTCAGCTTGGCTCATTCCCACAACCCGTGGCATGCGCGCGCGTCGTGATGAGGCGAGGCGAGGTGGGCGGCAGAGGAGGAGCGAGCGTGTACAACTCCTATTCCCAAGCTCCCAATAGAAAGTGATGGAGCGGCCCTTATAAAGAGGTCTCACTCTTCTTACTGTAGCAGTATGATACTAAACTTCCCACACTTCTCACCACTTGACGTATACATAAATGAGCCTTAGAGATTAACCAGGGATTATTGTCTTATATGGGCCTAAGCCCGTCCATAATCCAAAAATCCCCCACCAGATCTCGAGGCACATAAGTTTGTCAACTGTTCCAAATAATGTTTGATATACCAGAATTTTCAGTGGAGACTATTAAGTTGAACTTCCACCTAGAGCAATGGGATTAGACTTCTTCACAACTGAACAATGGACTATGCCTTGAATTGTCAGTTTGGCATGTAGAAGTTTGGCCCATTGTCAGCTGATACATGGCTGCCGAAGGCTAAACCCCATGGGTGGAGCTTATTAGTCATACTTCTTACCTTCTCATGAACTTCCTAGAGATCACCCAATCTCATAGACTGTGACCAGCAGTCGGGCTCACATAGGTGTGTTCCTCCAAAGAATGCTCTCTAGTTTAGCATCTTGCTTTCATAAGCTTTGGAACACATTAAGTCAAAAGTCAGCCTGCCTTACAGAATTGAGAGTATTATTGCATCTCCAACGGAGTGGGTTAATTAAGGATACTCTCCTCAGTTGACCGCTGGATTGTTTTCCCAGGTCCTAATTCACGGGATCTCCGATCACATAGGTTGGGTTACCTCATGGAAACTTACGTGGGTCTCATACCCATCTCCCTCGATACATTTTCTATCACAATCCATGATAGCCCTTTCGTAAAAGGGTCTGCTAGATTTTTAGTCATCTGGATATAATCCAACGCTATCACTCCGGAGTTTCTTGATTTTTCTGACAGATTTTATTATTCTTCTTATGTGCTTTGTGGATTTTGCTACCTCTTGAGCACTGCGTTGGTTTTCCCTTGAATAGGAAAGGGTGGTACAGTAAAGCAGCGTAAGTATTTCCCTCAGTTTTTGAGAACCAAGGCATTAATCCAATAGGAGACCACGCGCAAGTTACCTCATACCTACACAAACAAATAAGAACCTCGCAACCAACGCGATAAAGGGGTTGTCAATCCCTTCACGGCCACTTGCAAGAGTGAGATCTAATAGAGATGATAACAATAAGATAAATATTTTTGGTATTTTTATGATATAGATTGAAAGTAAAGATAGCAAAATAAAGTAGATTGGAAACTTGTATGATGGAAAATAGACCCCGGGGCCATAGGTTTCACTAGTGGCTTCTCTCAGGATAGCATATGTATTACGGTGGGTGAATAAATTACTGTCAAGCAATTGACAGAAAAGCGAATAATTATGAGAATATCTAGGCATGATCATGTATATAGGCATCACGTCTAAGACAAGTAGACCGAAACAATTCTGCATCTACTACTATTACTCCACACATCGACTACTATCCAGCATGCATCTAGAGTATTAAGTTCATAAGAACAGAGTAACGCCTTAAGCAAGATGACATGATGTAGATGGATAAACTCATGCAATATGATATAAACCCCATCTTGTTATCCTCAATGGCAACAATACAATACGTGTCGTTTCCCTTTCTGTCACCGGGATCGAGCACCGGAAGTTTGAACCCAAAGCTAAGCACTTCTCCCATTGCAAGAAAGATCAATCTAGTAGGCCAAACCAAACTGATAATTCGAAGAGACTTGCAAAGATAAACCAATCATGCATAAAAGAATTCAGAGAAGATTCAAATATTGTTCATAGATAGACTTGATCATAAACCCACAATTCATCGGATCTCGACAAACACACTGCAAAAAGAGTTACATCGAATAGATGTCCAAGAGAATCGAGGAGAACTCTGTATTGGCATCCAAAGAGAGAGAAGAATCCATCTAGCTACTAGCTATGGACCCGTAGGTCTGATGTAAACTACTCACACATTACCGAAGAGGCCATGGAGTTGATGTAGAGGCCCTCCGTGATCAATGCCCCCTCCGGCGGAGCTCTGGAAAAGGCCCCAAGATGGGATCTCTTGGGTACAGAAGGTTGCGGTAGTGGAAATAGGGTTTCGTGGTGCTCTTGGATGTTTGCGGGGTATGTGAACATATATAGGAGGAAGAAGTAGGTCGGTGGAGCAACGAGGGGCCCACGAGGGGGAGGGCGCGCCCAGGGGCGTAGGCGCGCCCCCTGCCTCGTGGCTGCGTCATTGATTGCTTGACGTCCACTCCAAGTCCTCTGGATCACGTTTGTTCCAAAAATCACGTTCTCGAAGGTTTCATTCCGTTTGGACTTCGTTTGATATTCCTTTTCTATGAAACACTGAAATAGGCAAAAAAACAGCAATTTGGGTTGGGCCTCCGGTTAATAGGTTAGTCCCAAAAATAATATAAAAGTGTAAAATGAAGCCCATTAACATCCAAAACATATACTATAATAGCACGGAACAATCAAAAATTATAGATACGTTGGAGACGTATCAGATTTCATATTGTCCTTTGAACTCTTAGCCTTGGTAATCACCGGATATAAAAGTTCTCAGATTGACCTGGAAATCAACGGAGATTATTTTTGGAATATATAAAAAATACTGGAAGAATAATCCACGTCGGGGGGCCCACACCCTGTCCACAAGGGTGGGAGCATGCCTACCCCCTTGGGCGCGCCCCCTGCCTCATGGGCCCCTTGATGCTCCACCAACCTCAACTCCAACTCCATATATTTGTGTTCGGGGAGAAAAAAATCAGAGAGAAGGATTCATCGCGTTTTACGATACGGAGCCGCCGCCAAGCCCTAAACTCTCTCGAGAGGGCTGGTCCGGAGTTCGTTCGGGGCTCCGGAGAGGGGAATCCGTCGCCATCATCATCATCAACCTTCCTCCATCACCAATTTCATGATGCTCACCGCTGTGCGTGAGTAATTCCATCGTAGGCTTCCTGGATGGTGATGGGTTGGATGAGATTTATTATGTAATCAAGTTAGTTTTGTTAGGGTTTGATTCCTAGTATCCACTATGTTCTGAGATTGATGTTGCTATGACTTTCCTATGCTTAATGCTTGTCACTAGGGCCCGTGTGCCATGATTTCAGATCTGAACCTATTATGTTTTCATGAATATATGTGAGTTCTTGATCCTATCTTGCAAGTCTATAGTCACATATTATGTGTTATGATCCGTTAACCCCGAAGTGACAATAATTGGGATACTTACCGGTGATGACCGTAGTTTGAGGAGTTCATGTATTCACTATGTGTTAATGCTTTGGTCCGGTACTCTATTAAAAGCAGGCCTTAATATCCCTTAGTTTCCATTAGGACCCGCCTGCCACGGGAGGGTAGGACAAAAGATGTCATGCAAGTTCTTTTCCATAAGCATGTATGACTATATTCGAAATACATGCCTACATTACATTGATGAACTGGAGCTAGTTCTGTGTCACCCTATGTTATAACTGTTGCATGATCGATCGCATCCAACATAATTCTCCATCACCGATCCAATGCCTACGAGCTTTTCCTATATTGTTCTTCGCTTATTTACTTTTCCGTTGCTACTGCTACAATCACTATAAAACCAAAAATATTACTTTTGCTACCTTTACCACTACTAACATATTATTTTGCTACTAAACACTTTGCTGCAGATATTAAGTTTCCAGGTGTGGTTGAATTGACAACTCAGCTGCTAATACTTGAGAATATTCTTTGGCTCCCCTTGTGTCAAATCAATAAATTTTGGTTGAATACTCTACCCTCGAAAACTGTTGTGATCCCCTATAGTTGTGGGTTATCAAGACAATTTTCTATCGTCGTTGCCGGGGAGCATAGCTCTATTCTTTGAGGCACTTGGGATTTATATCTGCTTATCATTATGAAGAACTTGAGAGATCCAAAAACCAAGATTTATCCCTCAACTACAAGGGGAGGTAAGGAACTGCCATCTATCTCTGCACTTGATTCACCTTCTGTTTTGAGTAAACTTGCGACACCTACACATGATATAGATTCTGATAGGTCATATGTTATTGATGATGCCACTTCTGCTTTGCATGATACTTATGATGAAACTGCTTCTATGCTTGATAATCTTGTGTCACTAGGTGAATTTCTTGATGAACAACTTGCTAGGGTTAGAGAGAATGAAATTATTGAAACTGATAATATTGATGTAAGTGATGATTAAGATTCTCCCCCTAGATATGAATTGCCTGTTGTGCCTGAGGGTTGTCTTATGGATGAAGAAACTGCTAGAGACTTCTTAGCTTGCAATGATAGATCAGATCTTAAGAAATTATTAGCTAAGCTTAAAGAAAAGTCTTTGAATGCTAGAATGAAATATGACCCTGCTTTTGCTACTTCACCTATCTTTATTACTGATAAGGATTATGATTTCTCTGTCGATCCTGAGTTAATTGCTAAATTTGATCCTTTTTATGGCTATGACTCTGAAACTGTTGTGACACATCTTACAAAATTAAATGATATAGCCACCCTGTTCACTCATGATGAGAAAACTCGCTATTATTTTATCCTTAAGTTATTTCCATTCTCATTAAAGAGTGATGCTAAAACATGGTTTAATTCTCTTGATCCTGGTTGTGTGTGTGGTCCCCAGGATATGATTAATTTCTTCTCTGCTAAATATTTCCCCGCTCATAAGAAACAAGCTGCCTTAGGGGAAATATATAATTTCGTGCAAATTGAAAAAGAGAGTCTCCCACAAGCTTGGGGGAGGCTTCTCCGATTACTTAATGCTTTGCCTGATCATCCTCTCAAGAAAAATGAAATACTTGATATCTTTTATAATGGACTAATCGATACTTCCAGAGACCACCTGGATAGTTGTGCTGGTTGTGTTTTCAGGGAAAGAACTGTCGATCAAGCTGAATTGTTATTGAATAATATGTTGACTAATGAAAATAATTGGACACTTCCTGAACCAACTCCTAAGCCAACTCCGAAGAAAAGGGTTATTCTATTTCTAAGTCATGAAGATACGCAAGAGGCAAAGAAATCTATGAAATAAAAAGGTATTAAAGCTGAAGATGTTAAGAATTTACCACCTATTGAAGAAATACATGGTCTTGATAACCCGACACAGGTAGTAAAGGTAAATTCTCTATATATTTGATAAATGTGAAATCCCATTTACTAAGTTTGCTAGCCAATGCTTGGATGAGTTTGATGACGTTATGGTTAAACAAGAAAACTTTAATGCTTATGTTGGTAGACAATTGAAACACAATGCTGATATGCTTGAACACTTGAGTGATTATATGTCTAGAGTTAAAGGTGAACTTAAACTTATTAGTAAACATTCTTCTATGGTTACCACTCAAGTAGAACAAGTAGTTAATGCTCAGAATGATTTACTCAATGAATTAAATAATAAGAAAAATGATAATGCTGTTAGAGTTATGACTAGAGGAGGTAAAATGACTCAGGAACCCTTGTATCCTGAGGGCCACCCTAAGAGAATTGTGCAATATTCTCAGAGAACTAATTTTGATACACCTAGTCCTTCTAAGAGGAAGAAAAAGAAAAATGATAGGACTTTGCATGCTTCTAGTGAACCTGTTGTTGACACACCTGGGAATCCCAATGATATTTCTATTTCTGATGCTGAAACACAATCTGGTAATGAACATGAACCTAGTGATAATGTTAATGATGATGTTCATGTTGATGCTCAACCTAGCAACAATAATGACATAGAAATTGAACCTGTTGTTGATCTTGATAACCCACAATCAAAGAATCAATGTTATGATAAGAGAGACTTTGTTGCTAGGAAGCACGGTAAAGAAAGAGAACCATGGGTTCAGAAACCCATGCCTTTTCCTCCTAAATCATCCAAAAAAAGGATGACGAGGATTCTGAGCGCTTTGCTGAAATGATTAGACCTATCTTTTTGCGTATGCGTTTGACTGATATGCTTAAAATGAATCCTTATGATAAATATATGAAAGATATAGTTACTAATAAAAGAAAGATACCGGAAGCTGAAATTTCCACCATGCTTTCTAATTACACTTTTAAGGGTGGAATACCAAAGAAACTTGGAGATCTAGGAGTACCAACTATACCATGCTCCATTAAAAGAAACTATGTTAAAACTGCTTTATGTGATCTTGGAGCCGGTGTTAGTGTTATGCCTCTCTCTTTATATCGTAGACTTGATTTGAATAAGTTGACACCTACTGAAATATCTTTGCAAATGGCTGATAAATCAACTGCTATACCTGTCGGTATTTGTGAGGATGTGCCTGTTGTGGTTGCAAACGCTACTATTTTAATGGACTTTGTTATTCTTGATATTCCCGAGGACGGCAATATGTCGATTATCCTTGGTAGACCCTTTTTGAATACTGCATGGGCTGTTATTAATTGCAACAAAGGCAATGTCACTTTTCATGTTAATGGTAATGAGCATACGGTACACTTTCCGAGGAAAGAACCTCAAGTCCATGATGACCCATAAGTATAGGGGATCAATCATAGTCCTTTCGATGAGTAAGAGTGTCGAACCCAACAAGGAGCAGAAGGAAATGATAAGAGGTTTTCAGCAAGGTATTCTCTGCAAGTACTGAAATAAGTGGTAACAGATAGTTTTGTGATAGGATAAATTGTAACGAGCAACAAGTAACAAAAGTAAATAAAGTGCAGCAAGATGGCCCAATCCTTTTGTAGCAAAGGACAAGCTGGAACAAACTCTTATAATAGGAAAAGCGCTCCCGAGGACACATGGGAATATCGTCAAGCTAGTTTTCATCACGTTCATATGATTCGCGTTCGATACTTTGATAATTTGATATGTGGGTGGACCGGTGCTTGGGTTCTGTTCTTACTTGAACAAGCATCCCACTTATGATTAACCTCTATTGCACGCATCCGCAACTACAACAAAAGTATTAAGGTAAACCTAACCATAGCATGAAACATATGGATCCAAATCAGCCCCTTACGAAGCAACACATAAACTAGGGTTTAAGCTTCTGTCACTCTAGCAACCCATCATCTACTTATTACTTCCCAATGCCTTCCTTTAGGCCCAAATAATGGTGAAGTGTTATGTAGTTGACGTTCACATAACACCACTAGAGGCTAGACAACATACATCTTATCAAAATATCAAACGAATACCAAATTCACATGACTACTCATAGCAAGACTTCTCCCTTGTCCTCAGGAACGAACGTAATTACTCACAAAGCATATTCATGTTCATAATCAGAGGGGTAATAATATGCATATAGGATCTGAACATATGATCTTCCACCAATTAAACCAACTAGCACCAACTACAAGGAGTAATCAACACTACTAGCAACCTACTAGCACCAATCCCGGACTTTGAGACAAGAATTGGATACAAGAGATGAACTAGGGATTGGAGATGAGATGGTGCTGTTGAAGATGTTGATGGAGATTTCCCTCTCCCGATGAGAGGAGCGTGGGTGATGACGATGGTGATGATTTCCCCCTCCGGGAGGGAAGTATCCCTGGCAGAACAGCTCTGCCGGAGCTCTAGATTGGATCCGCCAAGGTTCCGCCTCGTGGCGGCGGAGTCTCGTCCCGAAAAGTTCCTCTTTATTTTTTTCTCATAGAAAGACCTCATATAGAAGAAGATGGGCATCGGAGAGCCACCAGGGGGCCCACGAGATAGGGGGCACGCCCTAGGGGGGGCGCGCCCCCCACCCTCGTGAGCAGGGTGTGGGCCCCCTGGCCTTCATCTTTGGCTGGATTTTTCTTTATTTCTTTTAAGACGTTCCGTGGAGTTTCAGGACTTTTGGAGTTGCGCAGAGTAGGTCTCTAATATTTGCTCCTTTTCCAGGCCAGAATTCCAGCTGCCGGCATTCTCCCTCTGTGTGTAAACCTTGTAAAATAAGAGAGAATAGCCATAAGTATTGTGATATGAACTGAAATAACAGTCCATAATACGATAAATATCAATATAAAAGCATGATGCAAAATGGATGTATCAACTCCCCCAAGCTTAGACCTCACTTGTCCTCAAGCGAAAAGCCGATAACAATAAATATGTCCTCATGTTTAGAGGTAGAGGCGTAGATAAAAATAAACGGACATGAAGGCATCATGATTATTCTTATAACAGCAACATATATATAGGTTTTGTCATATGATTACTTATGTTCAAGTGATGATCTATTCACAATGCAAAAGTATAAATCATAAACCTTATTGGGCTCCAATAAACTATAATCTCAGTCATTGAAGCAATTGCAATTTATCATAACATCGGAAAGAGTCTATGTCAGAGCTAAAAAGCAAGTCCACATACTCAACTATCATTTAGTCCTCCATAATTGCTAACACTCACGCGATACTTGTGGTTACAGAGTTTTAATTGGACATAGAGAAAGATAGGGGCTTATAGTTTTTGCCCCATAACCTTTTACCTCAAGGGTAATGTCAACAATAATGGTTCATGCTCCCCTACATCCAATTAGATATATATATATCATGTTCTTTCCAACATGCTGAGCTTGCCAAAGGATAAAATGAAAAAAGAAAGGTGAAGATCACCGTGACTCTTGCATAAGGTAGAAGATAATAATAAAGGATAGGCCCTTCGCAGAGGGAAGAAGAGGTTGCCGTGCGCTTGGTTGGATATATAAAATCTCAATGCAAAAGAACGTCACTTTATATTGCCACTTGTGATATGAACCTTTATTATGCAGTCCGTCGCTTTTATTACTTCCACATCACAAGATCGTATAAAGCTGATTTCTCCCACACCAATCAATCATACATATTTAGAGCAATTTTTATTGCTTTGCACCGATGACAACTTACTTGAAGGATCTTACTCAATCCATAGGTAGATATGGTGGACTCTCATGGCAAAACTGGTTTAGGGATATTTGGAAGCACAAGTAGTATTTCTACTTGGTGCTGAGAATTTGGCTAGCATGAGGGGGAAAGGCAAGCTCAACAAGTTAGAGGAACCATGACAACATACTTTATCTCAGATATAAGAAAGACATAACTCATTACGTTGTCTTCCTTGTCCAACATCAACTCTTTAGCATGTTATATTTTAATGAGTGCTCCCAATCATAAAAGATGTCAATGAATATATATCTATATGTGAAAACCTCTCTTTCCTTATTACTTCCTATTAATTGCAACAATGACCAAAGCTATGTCTGCCAACTCCCAACAACTTTTAATCATCATACTCTTTCTATGTGAAGCCATTACTCTCAATAAGATCAATATGAACTTTTTGTTTCTTTTTGTTCTTTTTATCTTTCTTTTATTCACCCAAGATCATGGCAAAATAATCAAGCCCTTGACTCAACACTAATCTTTATTATATATAGCTCACGGACTCGATTACATAGAGGGATCATAAAGCAAAACTCAAAACTAGATCATGCCATAAACTTCATTTTACTAGATCAAGATACTACTAATAGGATCGAACTAAGAAAAACGGTAAAGATAGGGGTTGTGATTGTGATACGATACCGGGGCACCTCCCCCAAGCTTGGCAGTTGCCAAGGGGAGTGCCCATACCCATGTGATTATATCTCCTTGGTTGGTGAAGAAGGTGGCGGTGACGGATAATCGCACATCGAGCGTAAGAGGTCCTCCAGCTTGCGAATAATGCCCTTGAGTGCAACAATATGCTCCTTCAACAAAATATTTTCTTGTGTGAGATACTTGTTTTGTATATGAGCTAACTCAATCATCTTGAAAGCTTCGATCTCAGTTGGGGTGAGAAGATTATGATCAAGTTGGAGGGTGTCTTTTGCTGCGGGAGCTTGATCCTCCGTGGCCTTCTTGATCCTTCCATCCTTGTTGACCCTCGTGGCTTCTTCCCTCTTCAGATCTATCTTCATTAGCCAAGCATCATTGTCACCATTGTTGGAGGAGGGAGACGACATGACGCCTAGCCTGGAAAACCCTGACAAAAAATAGCTCGAAACAAGAACAGAGGAGGTTTGCGTGATACGGGAGTCAAAACCTTCGGGAGAATATATAATGAATTTTTACCGACCAAAATACGTAACGTGCAAGAAAACGGAGTCCGGAGGGCACACGAGGCGCTCACGAGGTAGGGGGCGCGCCCAGGGGGTAGGGCGCGCCCACCACCCTCGTGAGGCCCTCGTGTCCTTCCCGGACTGCTACTTATTTTTCTATTTTTCTATATATTCCAAAATGGAGAAATATTGCCTTAAAAATTGTTTTGGAGTCGGTTTACTTACCGTACCACATACCTATTCCTTTTCGGGGTCTGAAACGTTCTGGAAAGTGTCCCTTATGTATTCCTCGGGGTTCTGGTTTCAATAATATTGGTTTCAACATTTATGGGATTACCTAAGATATAATGTTTAATTCTTTGACCATTTACCACCTTCGGATTTGTGCCCTTGAAGTTGTTGATTTTTATGGCACCGGAATGATAGACCTCTTCGATGACGTAGGGGCCTTCCCATTTAGAGAGAAGTTTTCTTACAAGAAAACTTAAACGAGAGTTGTATAGCAATACATAATCACCTATATTAAACTCACGCTTTTGTATCCTTTTGTCATGCCATCTTTTAACTTTTTCTTTAAACAACTTGGCATTTTCATAAGCTTGGGTTCTCCATTCATCAAGTGAGCTAATATCAAATAACCTCTTTTCACTGGCAAGTTTAAAATCATAGTTAAGCTCTTTAATAGCCCAATATGCCTTATGTTCTAGTTCGAGAGGAAAGTGACATGCTTTTCCATAGACAATTTTATATGGAGACATACCCACAGGATTTTTATATGCAGTTCTATAAGCCCATAATGCATCATCAAGTTTCTTAGACCAATTCTTTCTAGACCTATTAATAGTCTTTTGCAAAATTAATTTGAGCTCTCTATTGCTCAACTCTACTTGACCACTAGACTGTGGGTGATAAGGAGATGCAATTCTATGATTAACATCATATTTAGCAAGCATTTTACGGAAGGCACCATGAATAAAGTGTGAACCACCATCAGTCATTAAATATCTAGGGACTCCAAACCTCGGAAAAATAACTTCCTTAAGCATTTTAATAGAAGTGTTATGATCAGCACTACTAGTTGGAATAGCTTATACCCATTTAGTAACGTAATCAACAGCAACTAGAATATGTGTATATCCATTAGAGGCAGGAAAAGGTCCTCAAAGCCCCAAACATCAAACAGTTCAATAACAAGTGAATAATTCATAGGCATTTCTTGACGTCTACTAATATTAGCAATTCTTTGACATTCATCGCAAGACAAGACAAACTTACGGGCATCCTTGAAGAGAGTAGGCCAATAAAAACTAGATTGCAATACCTTATGTGCAGTTCTATCTCCAGCGTGGTGTCCTCCATAAGACTTGGAATGACACTTGCGTAGGATCTGTTCCTGTTCATGCTCAGGTACACAACGTCTAATAACACCATCTACTCCTTCCTTATAAAGATGTGGGTCATCCCAAAAGTAATGTCTTAAATCATAGAAAAACTTTTTCTTTTGCTGGTATGTGAAGCTAGGTGGTATAAACTTAGCAACAATATAATTAGCATAATCAGCATACCATGGAGTACTACGAGAAGTACTTATAACATTTAATTGTTCATCAGGAAAGTCATCATTAATAGGTAGTGGGTCATCAAGAATATTTTCTAACCTAGATAAGTTGTCTGCAACGGGGTTCTCAGCTCCCTTTTTATCAACAATATTTAAATCAAATTCTAGTAGCAAGAGAACTCATCTAATAAGTCTAGGTTTAGCATCTTTCTTTTCCATAAGATATTTAATAGCAGCATGATCAGTGTGAATAGTTACTTTAGAATCAACAATATAAGATCTGAACTTATCACAAGCAAATACAACTGCTAAAAGTTCTTTTTCAGTAGTAGCATAATTTCTTTGAGCATTGTCTAGAGTCTTACTAGCATAATGGATAACATTTAATTTCTTATCAACTCTTTGCCCTAGAACAGCACCTATAGCATAATCACTAGCATCACACATAATTTCAAAGGGTAAATTCCAATCAGGTGGCCGAACAATAGGTGCAGAGACTAATGCTTTCTTAAGTATTTAAAATGCTTCTACACAATCATCATCAAAGACAAATGGTATATCTTTTGCAATAAATTAGTCAGAGGCCGAGAAATTTTTGAGAAGTCCTTAATGAACCTCCTGTAAAATCCGGTGTGACCAAGGAAACTTCTTATACCTTTGATGTCCTTGGGACATGGCATCTTTTCAATAGCATCAACCTTGGCTTTATCAACTTCAATACCTCCTTCAGAAACTTTGTGCCCCAAGACAATACCTTCATTAACCATAAAGTGGCACTTTTCCCAATTCAAGACAAGATTAGTTCTTCACATCTCTGCAAAACTCGATCAAGATTGCTCAAGCAATCATCAAAAGAGGAACCATAGACGGAAAAGTCATCCATGAAAACCTCACAAATCTTTTCACAAAAGTCAGAGAATATAGCCATCATGCATCTTTGAAAGGTAGCAGGTGCATTACATAAACTAAAAGGCATACGTCTATAAGCAAAAGTACCAAAAGGGCATGTAAAAGTAGTCTTTGATTGATCTTTAGCCGACACAGGTATTTGAGAGAAACCAGAATAACCATCTAGAAAGCAATAGTGTGTATGTTTGCATAATCTTTCTAGCATTTGATCAATAAAAGGTAAGGGGTAATGATCTTTCTTAGTAGCTTTATTTAATTTGTGGAAATCAATTACCATCCTATAACCTATGATAATTCTTTGTGGAATCAATTCATCTTTATCATTAGGAACAACAGTAATACCTCCCTTCTTAGGGACACAATGGACAGGACTTACCCACTCACTATCAGCAACGGGATAGATTATACCTGCCTCCAGAAGCTTTAGTATTTCTTTTCTTACCACTTCTTTCATTTTAGGATTCAGACGTCGTTGAGGATCACGAACTGGTTTGGCATCTGCTTCCAAATTTATTTTATGTTAACATAGAGTGGGACTAATGCCCTTAAGATCATCAAGAGTATATCCAATAGCAGCACGATGCTTCTTCACAGTTTTCAATAATCTTTGTTCTTCATGCTCTGAAAGGTTAGCACTAATAATAACAGGATATATCTTCTTTTCATCAAGATAAGCATATTTAAGATTATCAGGCAAAGGTTTAAGCTCAAACACGGGATCACCCTTAGGCGGAGGAGGGTCCCCTAGGATTTCAAAAGGCAAATTGTGTTTCAGAATAGGTTCCTGTTTAAAGAATACTTCATCTATTTCCCTTCTTTCATTCATGAACATATCATTTTCATGGTCTAGCAAATAGTGTTCTAAAGGATCACTAGGAGGTACGGCAATAGAAGCAAGACCAATAATCTCATCCTTACTAGGTAATTCTTCCTCACGATGTTGTTTACTAAATTTAGAGAAATTAAACTCATGAACCATATCATCCAAGCCAACAGTAACAATATTCTTAATGCAGTCTATGGTAGCATTGACAGTATTTAAGAAGGGTCTACCAAATATAATGGGACAAAAGCTATCTTGTGGGGAACCAAGAACAAGAAAATCAGCAGGATATTTAGTTTTCCCACACAAGACTTCAACATCTCTAACAATTCCCATTGCTGAAATAGTATCTCTATTGGCAAGTTTAATTGTGACATCAATATCTTCTAACTCAACAGGTGCAATTTCATTCTTAATTTGTTTGTATTAGTCATGAGGTATAACACTAGCACTAGCACCCATGTCACATAAGCCATGATAACAATGATCTCCTATTTTAATAGAAATAACAGGCATGCCTACCACAGGTCTATGTTTATCTTTAGCACAAGGCTTAGCAATTCTAGCAGTTTCACCTTCGAACTGAATAACATGCCCATCAATATTATCAGACAAGAGATCTTTAACTATAGCAATATTAGGTTCTACTTTAACATGCTCAGGAGGTGTATAAGTTCTAATATTGCTTTTACGAACAACAGTTGAAGCTTTAGCATGATCCTTTATTCTAACAGGGGAAGGTGGTTTCTCAATATAAGAAGTAGGAACAATAGGATCATTATAAGTGACAGTCTTTTCTTCAACTTTAATAGGTGCAGCTACTTTTACTTCTATGGGAGGATGATATTTAAACCACTTCTCCTTAGGGAGATCAACATAAGTAGCAAAAGATTCACAGAAAGAAGCTACTATCTCAGAGTCAAGTCCATATTTAGTGCTAAACTTACGAAAAATATCGGTATCCATAAAATATTTAACACAATCAAACTTAGGTGTCATACCTGACTCCTTACCTTCGTCGAGGTCCCAATCTTCAGAGTTGCGTTTAATTCTATCCAATAAATTCCATCTGAATTCAATAGTCTTCATCATAAAAGAGCCAGCACAAGAAGTATCGAGCATGTTGTGATTGTTTTCAGAAAGCCGAGCATAAAAACTTTGCATTATTATTTCTCTTGAGAGCTCATGATTGGGGCATGAATATAACATTGATTTAAGCCTCCCCCAAGCTTGAGCGATGCTTTCTCCTTCGCGAGGCCAAAAATTATATATATATAATTGCGATCACGATGAACAAGATGCATAGGGTAATACTTTTGATGAAATTCTAACTTCAATCTTTTATAGTCCCATGATCTCATATCATCACATTGCATATACCATACCAATGCGTCTCCCTTCAAAGATAAAGGGAAGACCTTCTTCTTAGCAACATCATCGGGTATACCTGCAAGCTTAAATAATCCACAAACTTCATCCACATATATTAAGTGCTCATCAGTGTGCTTTGTTCCATCTCCTGTAAAAGGGTCAGCTAGCAGTCTTTCCATCATACCTGAAGGAAATTCAAAAGGAGTTTCATTTTCAATAGGTTCAGTAGGTTGAGGAGCAACTCTTTGCTCTACTAGACGGGGTGAAGATACCCCGAACAAGCCCCTCAGAGAATTACTTTCCATAGCAACAAGTGACAGTAAATTTCAGCACACTATATAAATTTTTCCTTACCAAATTCCACCTACCAAAGGCGCTACACTCCCCGGCAACGGCGCCAGAAAAGAGTCTTGATGACCCACAAGTATAGGGGGTCTACCGTAGTCCTTCCGATAAGTAAGAGTGTCGAACCCAACGAGGAGCAGAAGGAAATGATAAGCGGTTTTCAGCAAGGTATTCTCTGCAAGTACTGAAATAAGTGGTAACAGATAGTTTTGTGATAGGATAAATTGCAACGAGCAACAAGTAACAAAAGTAAATAAAGTGCAGCAAGATGGCCCAATCCTTTTGTAGCAAAGGACAAGCCGGAACAAACTCTTATAATAGGAAAAGCGCTCCCGAGGACACATGGGAATATCGTCAAGCTAGTTTTCATCACGTTCATATGATTCGCGTTCGATACTTTGATAATTTGATATGTGGGTGGACCAGTGCTTGGGTGCTATTCTTACTTGAACAAGCATCCCACTTATTATTAACCTCTATTGCAAGCATCCGCAACAACAACAAAAGTATTAAGGTAAACCTAACCATAGCATGAAACATATGGATCCAAATCAGCCCCTTACGAAGCAACGCATAAACTAGGGTTTAAGCTTCTGTCACTCTAGCAACCCATCATCTACTTATTACTTCCCAATGCCTTCCTCTAGGCCCAAATAATGGTGAAGTGTTATGTAGTCGACGTTCACATAACTCCACTAGAGGCTAGACAACATACATCTTACCAAAATATCAAACGAATACCAAATTCACATGACTACTCGACTTCTCCCTTGTCCTCAGGAACGAACGTAATTACTCACAAAGCATATTCATGTTCATAATCAGAGGGGTAATAATATGCATATAGGATATGAACATATGATCTTCCACCAATTAAACCAACCAGCATCAACTACAAGGAGTAATCAACATTACTAGCAACCTACTAGCACCAATCCCGGACTTTGAGACAAGAATTGGATACAAGAGATGAACTAGGGTTTGGAGATGAGATGGTGCTGTTGAAGATGTTGATGGAGATTTCCCTCTCCCGATGAGAGGAGCGTTGGTGATGACGATGGTGATGATTTCCCCCTCCGAGAGGGAAGTATCCCCGGCAGAACAGCTCTGCCGGAGCTCTAGATTGGATCCGCCAAGGTTCCGCCTCGTGGTGGCGGAGTCTCGTCCCGAAAAGTTCCTCTTTATTTTTTTCTCATCGGAAGACCTCATATAGGAGAAGATGGGCATCGGAGAGCCACCAAGGGGCCCACGAGATAGGGGGCGCGCCCTAGGGGGGGGCACCCTCGTGAGCAGGGTGTGGGCCCCCTGGCCTTCATCATTGGCATGGATTTTTCTTTATTTCTTTTAAGACGTTCCGTGGAGTTTCAGGACTTTTGGAGTTGTGCAGAATAGGTCTAATATTTGCTCCTTTTCCAGGCCAGAATTCAAGTTGCCGGCTTTCTCCCTCCTTGTGTAAACCTTGTAAAATAAGAGAGAATAGCCATAAGTATTGTGATATAAAGTGAAATAACAGTCCATAATACGATAAATATCGATATAAAAGCATGATGCAAAATGGACGTATCAGTCCACAGTATCAATTCTATTGGAAAATTTTCAACAATTACTATTGGCGGTTTTGATCCTCTTCCCACTGTCAAGAAGAAGTATGATATTCTTATTGTTGGGGATGTGCATATCCCCATTGAGGTAACCTAGTGTTATTCGAAATTTCTCCGGTTTCATGTTGTTCGGAGTGAGTTTGTTAACAAGACCTGATCAACCTTGTTAGTGGATTCCTTTTGATGAGCATGAGATGGATGAAGTTAGAAAACACAACTCTTTGTACCCTATTTTTACTTTCTGTTATTTATATTAAATAAAGCAAAATAGTATTTTTCTATCGGTTTTCTGAATTATCCATGCAACAAAAAATACCCCAAAAATAAAAGTTCTCCAAATGCCCTGAAATTTAAATATGATTTTTTCTAGAATATTTAAGAATATCTGGCACTGAGGACACGGCAGGGGGAGCAGCCATGTGCCCACGAGGGTGGAGGGTGCGCCCACTCCCCTGGGCGCGCCCCCTTGCCTCGTGGACCCCACGCGGGTCGCCTCCACTTATTCCAGCCACCACACACTCCTTCCTCCCAAAAAAATCACTAGCCAACTCAAACCCGAGTTCTTGCTCACCTTGCTGCCATTTTCGATCTGCTTGCTCAAAGCTTCATTCACAAAACTGCTTTGGGGAATTGTTCTTTGGTATGTGACTCCTCCAATGGTCCGATTAGTTTTTGTTTTAGTGCTTTGTTTATTGCAAATTTTCGCTTCTTAGGTGACCCTGTTCTTGAGCTTGCATGTCAAATTTATGTGGTCAAAAGTAGCTTTAATGCATGATATAGCCTCTAGGCACTTGTAGGAGTAATTGCTATCAATTTTGTTGAGTTTGGTTCACTTTTATTTTAAGTTACTAAAAATTTCATAAATTTTCAGAAAAAGATGAAGAGATTTTTTAGGGGCTCATCGAGCCGAAGCTCGAAGGATAAGCAAAGTGAAGAGAACAAGAATCCCAAGTATAATCTCCCTCATACTGCGGAGGTTCGGCCATGTGAGTGGCCTTGTGATGAGTTCTTGAAAGAGGTGGGGATTCATGAAGATTTTTATCATTTGGCTGAGAATGCAGGCCTCACCGCCTTCCTCCATGACCAGCGTGAACAGTACCTCTTACTCACCAATATCTTTGTGCAAAATTTTCATTTCCATGCTAGGAGATCAACACCTTTGGTGGAATTTTATTTATATGATGAGCATAAGGAGATGTCACTTTATGATTTTTGCCGGGTCGGTTTGATACCCTTTGAGGGCAGCATAGAGGAACCACATCGTAATGATGTGGAGGGATTTATTGATATGATTGTTGTAGGGGAAACGAGGAAAGTTTCCGATGCGAGAATCACTAGCATACATTTTCCTGTTCTACGTTACTTTGCAATATTTTCTAGTAGATTCTTAATTGGTCGCGGGAACTGTGGGAACCTTAGTGCTCCTGATATTGCTATTTTGCGCCATGCCTTGTTTCATGATACTACTTTCAGCTTAGGCGCTATTGTTACTAGACGGTTAAATCTGAACCGTACAAAGGGCCCCGTCCTCGGAGGCATCTTTGCCTCGCGCCTTGCTGCACACTTTAACATACCTATCAGGCATTATGAGAAAAAGGAAAAGTTGCTGCCTCCTATTGCTCTAGGTTATAAGAGTATGGTAGCACATGAGTTTATTGTTAAGGATAAAAATAAGACACTAAATATAAATTGATATTTAACAAAAATTATTGTGAGTTTATTACCTTGCCCGTGCCCTCTTTGTTTAACATATTTTCAGGCATATACCTTGTTCCGCCGGAGGACATTCATGCCTACCGGAGCCAGATGTCAGCTGTAGAGCCGGAGCCACCATCTGACCCTCACCGTCAGTCCGTTTACCAGTGGAATCCGGAGGAGATCGCCAGCCAGTGGCAATCTGACGACCCTTCTCAGTACGACCCCAACTATAGTTTTGACCCATGAGCATAGACCAACTTAGGCCAAAAGCCCCCCAAAAAAATTAGTTGTAGCTTTCAGTTAGTTTACTTTCCATGCATGTAGTAGTAGTAATTAAAAGAAGACCCAAAAAGATTTCTTCTTCTTTTGCTTGTTGGGAGCTTTCCCGTGTAAATAGTTTCGTTTCTTTTCTTTCCTTTGGAGGTCGAGAGGAGAAGACCATAATGAAAATGTTGAGTGGCTCTCATATGCATTATTGTTGATCTAACAAAGAGCCCATATTACCTTGTCTTCTCCCATGAATTGAATGCTTGCAGATTCCAGCTTAGTCCAATGCACGTGCACTATTATTATTATCCACACCGTTCGGTCGTCCAAGTGAAAGGCAATAATCATGATTATTTGATGGACTGATTGAGATGAGAAAAGCTGGTATGAACTCGACCTCTCTTGTTTTTGTAAATATGATTAGTTCATCGTTCCTGATTCAGCCTATTATGAAAGAAACATGTTTGCAGTGACAATTAGAGATTGTAGTTGCTTATGCCATGCTTAATTAGCTAGGAGTTTATAATGGTTTACCTTGCATGCCAACATGCTATTAAAATGGTTGTGATGTGGTATGATAGGGTGGTATCCTCCTTTGAATGATTCGAGTGGTTTGACTTGGCACATGTTCACGCATGTAGTTGAAATAAAATCAACATAGCCTCTATGATATTTATGTTCATGGTGCATTATATCCTACTCATGCTTGCATTCAGTGTTGATTAATTTTAATGCATGTTCATGACTGTTGTCACTCTCCAGCTGGTCTCTTCCCAGTCTTTTTCTAGCCTTCACTTGTACTAAGCAGGAATACTGCTTGTGCATCCAATTCCATAAACCCCAAAGTTATTCCATATGAGTCCATCATACCTACCTATATACGGTATCTACATGCCGTTCCAAGTAAATTTATATGTGCCAAACTCTAAACCTTTGAATAAACATTCTGTTTTGTATGCTCGAATAGCTCATGTATCAACTAGGGTTGTCTGTATCCTCCATGCTAGGTGGGTTATTCTCAAGAGGAGTGGACTCCGCTCCTCATTCACGAGAAAATGGCTGGTCACCGGGATGCCCAGTCCCTTGCTCAAATCAAATCAAAATAATTGCAAACAAAACTCCCCCAGAATTGTTGTTAGTTGGAGACACCCTTTGTTTCGGGCAAGCCATGGATTGATGCCTATTTGGCGGTGGGGGAGTATAAACTTTACCATTCTACTTGGGAACCGCCTATAATGTGTGTAGCATGGAAGATATCGATATCTCTCGGTTGTTATGTTGACAATGAAAGTATACCGCTCAAAATATTATTCATCTCTATTTCAAAATCAAGCTCTGGCACCACTACAAATCCCTGCTTCCCTCTGCGAAGGGCCTATCCATTTACTTTTATGTTGAGTCATCATCCTCTTATTAAAAAGCACCAGTTGGAGAGCACTGCTGTCATTTGCATCCATTACTTTTAGTTTACATTGAGTATGACCGTGACTAGATCTCTTTTACCATGAATTACAATGTATAGTCAGTCCTTGATCTTTAAAGGTGCTCTGCATTTATGTTTTGCGGTCTCAGAAAGGGCTAGCGAGATACCATCTTGTTATATCATATTATGATTGTTTTGAGAAAGTGTTGTCATCTGAGATTTATTATTATTGCTCGCTAGTTGATTATGTCATTGATATGAGTAAACATGAGACCTAAATGTTATTGTGAATATGGTCAGTTCATAATCTTTGCTGAAAACTTGAATGCTGGCTTTACATATTTACAACAACAAGTTCAAACAGAGTTTGTAAAAGTTTTTCTTTATCACTTTCAGTTTATCAACTGAATTGCTTGAGGACAAGCAAAGGTTTAAGCTTGGGGGAGTTGATACGTCTCGGTCGTATCTACTTTTCCAAATACTTTTGCCCTTGTTTTGGACTTTAACTTGCATGATTTGAATGGAACTAACCTAGACTGATGTTGTTTTCAGCAGAATTGCCATGGTGTTATTTTTTTGCAGAAATAAAAGTTCTCGGATTGACCTGAAAATCAACAGAGATTATTTTTGGAATATATAAAAATACTGGAAGAAGAATCTATGTCAGGGGGCCCACACCCTGTCCACAAGGTTGGGGGGCGTGCCCCCTGCCTCGTGGGCCCCCTGACGCTCCACCGACCTCAACTCCAACCCCATATATTCGTGTTCGGGGAGAAAAAAATCAGAGAGAAGGATTCATCGTGTTTTACGATACAGAGCCGCCACCAAGCCCTAAACTCTCTCGGGAGGGCTGATCTGGAGTCCGTTCGGGGCTCCGGAGAGGGGAATCCATCGCCATCGTCATCATCAAACTTCCTCCATCACCAACTTCATGATGCTCACCGCTATGCGTGAGTAATTCCATCGTAGGCTTGCTGGATGGTGATGGGTTGGATGAGATTTATCATGTAATCGAGTTAGTTTTGTTAGGGTTTGATCCCTAGTATCCACTATGTTCTGAGATTGATGTTGCTATGACTTTTCTATGCTTAATGCTTGTCACTAGGGCCCGTGTGCCATGATTTCAGATCTGAACCTATTATGTTTTCATGAATATATGTGAGTTCTTGATCCTATCTTGCAAGTCTATAGTCACCTATTTTGTGTTATGATCCGTTAACCCCGAAGTGACAATAATCGGGATACTTACCATTGATGACCGTAGTTTGAGGAGTTCATGTATTCACTATGTGTTAATGCTTTGGTCTGGTACTCTATTAAAAGGAGGCCTTAATATCCCTTAGTTTCTATTAGGACCCCGCTGCCACGGGGGGGTAGGACAAAAGATGTCATGCAAGTTCTTTTCCATAAGCATGTATGACTATATTCGGAATACATGCTTACGTTACATTGATGAACTGGAGCTAGTTCTGTGTCACCCTATGTTATAACTGTTGCATGATCAATCGCATCCGACATAATTCTCCATCACCGATCCAATGCCTACGAGCTTTTCCTATATTGTTCTTCGCTTATTTACTTTTCCATTGCTACTGTTACAATCACTATAAAACCAAAAAATATTACTTTTGCTACCGTTACCACTACTATCATATTACTTTGCTACTAAACACTTTGCTGCAGATATTAAGTTTCCAGGTGTGGTTGAATTGACAACTCAGCTGCTAATACTTGAGAATATTCTTTGGCCCCCCTTGTGTCGAATCAATACATTTGGGTTGAATACTCTACCCTCGAAAACTGTTGCGATCTCCTATACTTGTGGGTTATCAAGGATCATATGGTGTTGTAGAAGGTTTGTAGCCTGAATATCCAAAACGGCTCAAAATCTTCTCAACATAGTGGGATTGCAAAAGTGTAATTCCACCCTCAGTATTTCTTAGTAGCTTGATGTTCAAGATAACACCAACCACGCCCAAGTCTTTCATCTCAAAGATATGAGATAGAAAAGCCTTGACCTCCTCAATGACTTTGAGGTGGGTCCCAAATATCAATATGTCATCGACATACAGATACAGTATAACTCCTTCGCCCACACCGTAGCGATAGTATACACATTTGTCAGCTTCGTTAACAACAAAGCCAGCAGATGTCAGAGTAGTGTTGAACTTCTCATGCCATTGCTTAGGCGCTTTTTTTAGGCCATACAAAGATTTCACTAGCTTGCACACATTTCTTTCCTGACCATTTACTACAAAGCCATATGGTTGTTGCATGTAAATTTCCTCGTCTACCTCTCCGTTGAGGAAAGCCGTCTTAACGTCCATCTGAGGAAGGAGAAGACCATGCGAGGCAGCCAATGCGAGTAACACTCAATTGGTCACTCTAGCCACAGGTGAGTAAGTATCAAAGAAATCATCTTCTTCTTTTTGGGTATAACCCTTGGCCACAAGCCTAGCCTTGTACTTCTCAATAGTACCATCGGGCCAAAACTTCTTCTTGAACACCCACTTACATCTCAATGGTTGGCAACCATAGGGACTATCAGTGATCTCCCATGTCCCGTTTGCCAAGATGGAATCCATCTCGCTATGGACCGCATCATTCCAGTAGTCACCATCCGGAGATGCATAAGCTTCTGAAATGGAACTGGGAGTGTCGTTATCCACGAGGTACACGAGGAAATCGTCACCAAAAGACTTTCCAGTCCTTTGTCTCTTGCTCCTAACAGGAGCTTCCTCGTCATCCTCTTATGAACTTTCATCACTTTTGTGTTCATAATATTCCATCAGAATGGCAGGCAGGTTCAGGAGTCACATCAGATTCCAATCTAGAAGTGCTTTGCATATCTCTCATGGGGAAAATATCCTCAAAGAATGTAGCATCCTTAGACTCTATAATTGTACCAACCTTCTGGTCAGGTACCTCGGATTTCACTACTAGAAATCTATAGCCAACGATATTCTTAGTGTAGCGCAAATTAACGCAGTCCACGGTCTTTGGTCCAAGCTTATGCTTTTTGGGGATCGGCACATTGACTTTCGCCAAATGATATGTCTCCAACGTATCTATAATTTTTGATTGTTCCATGCTACTATATTATCAACCTTGGATGTTTTATATGCATTTATATGCTATTTTATATGATTTTTGGGACTAACCTATTAACCTAGAGCCCAGCGCCAGTTTCTGTTTTTTTCCTTGTTTTTGAGTATCGCACAAAAGGAGAACCAAACAGAGTCCAATTGACCTGAAATTTCACGGAGATCATTTTTGGACCAAAAGAAGCCCACGGAGTACCAGAGATGGGCCAGAAGAGTCCTGATGCCACCACGAGGGTGGGGGCGCGCCCTACCCCCTGGGCGCGCGCCCCTACCTCGTGGCTGCCTCGGGGCCCTCCTGACTTATTCCCGACACCAACACCTCTTATATATACCCAAACTTCCAGAAAGAAACCTAGATCGGGAGTTCCGCCGCCGCAAGCCTCTATAGCCACCAAAAAAACCAATCTAGACCCGTTCCGTCACCCTGCCGGAGGGGGGGAATCCCTCTTCGGTGGCCATCTTCATCATCCCGGCGCTCTCCATGACGAGGAGGGAGTAGTTCACCCTCGGGGCTGAGGGTATGTACCAGTAGTATGTGTTTGATCTCTCTCTCTCTCTCTCGTGTTCTTGATTTGGCACGATCTTGATGTATCGCGAGCTTTGCTATTATAGTTGGATCTTATGATGTTTCTCCCCCTTACTCTCTTGTAATGGATTGAGTTTTCCCTTTGAAGTTATCTTATCCGATTGAGTCTTTAAGGATTTGAGAACACTTGATGTATGTCTTGCATGTGCTTATCTGTGGTGACAATGGTATATCACGTGATCCACTTGATGTATGTTTTGGTGATCAACTTGCGAGTTCCGTGACCTTGTGAACTTATGCATAGGGGTTGGCACACGTTTTCGTCTTGACTCTCCGGTAGAAACTTTGGGGCACTCTTTGAAGTTCTTTGTGTTGGTTGAATAGATGAATATGAGATTGTGTGATGCATATCGTATAATCATACACATGGATACTTGAGGTGACATTGGAGTATCTAGGTGACATTAGGGTTTTGGTTGATTTGTGTCTTAAGGTGTTATTCTAGTATGAACTCTAGGATAGATTGAACGGAAAGAATAGCTTCGTGTTATTTTACTATGGACTCTTGAATAGATCGATCAGAAAGGATAACTTTGAGGTGGTTTCGTACCCTACAATAATATCTTCGTTTGTTCTCCGCTATTAATGACTTCGGAGTGAATCTTTGTTGCATGTTGAGGGATAGTTATATGATCCAATTATGTTATTATTGTTGAGAGAACTTGCACTAGTGAAAGTATGAACCCTTGGCCTTGTTTCAACGCATTGCAATACCATTTTCACTCACTTTTATCATTAGTTACCTTGCTGTTTTTATATTTACAGATTACAAAAACATATATCTACCATCCATATTGCACTTGTATCACCATCTCTTCGCTGAACTAGTGCACCTATACAATTTACCATTGTATTGGGTGTGTTGGGGACACAAGATACTCTTTGCTATTTGGTTGCAGGGTTGTTTGAGAGAGACCATCTTCATCCTACGCCTCCCACGGACTGATAAACCTTAGGTCATCCACTTGAGGGAAATTTGCTACTGTCCTACAAACCTCTACACTTGGAGGCCCAACAACATCTACAAGAAGAAGGTTTTGTAGTAGACATCAAGCTCTTTTCTGGCGCCGTTGCCGGGGAGGTTAGCGCTTGAAGGTATATCTTTAGATCTTGCAATCGAATCTTTTAGTTTCTTTTTTTATCACTAGTTTAGTTTATAAAAGAAAACTACAAAAAATGGAATTAAGGTTGCCTCATATGCTTCATCTTTTTAATGTCTTTCGTGAAAATGATGGGAAGGATTCCGATAATTGTGACAAAATTCTAGAAGAAGAATGCATTAAAATGTTTGGCACTAAATCTTTGAATGATGAGCATGGTTGCAATGTTGTTAGTACGAACTCCTTGAATATCCATAGTACTAATGATGATTGCACTAGTCATGATGAAAATATCTCATATAAGCATGTCAATTTTTGTGGAGTGCATAGAGTTTGCAAGTACACACCAAATAGGGAAGATAGATTTTGCAAGAGGCATAAGTATTTAGAAACTAAATGGTTACAAGAAAGGCTAGATGCTTGTGTTGAAGATTTAAAATTTCTTTGCCATCCTTGTGAACTTTGCAATGAACGTGATCATTTAAATATCCAATGCAAATGGTTTCATGATCGAATCATGTCCAAAAATTGTGATGAGTTGATTTCCCTTGCGCATCATAATGAACTTAGTTTGCTTTTGGGTTGTGAAGAAATGAAACGTATAACTAAGGATATTCTAGAATTTGCCCTTGATAAAGTTATTGATTTTCATCTAGAGGAAATTTATATGTATTGTGCGCTGAATTGCATTGAAAATACTTACATTGCCAATTACATAAAGACAAGAAAACAAATAGAAGATGAAGAGAATACTAATGAAAGGGAAGAGACTTCCCAATATCCTCCTATTATTTCTTATGATGAATCGGGTAACGAGGAGGAGCCTTCTATTCAACCAATCTCATTAATAAGGAGCTCCAAAAGGATGATTAAACCCACACATGATGTGAAGAAGAAAAAGGAAATACGGAGAAGCAAAGGTAAAAAGGTATCCCTCCCAAATGATGTTGCTCCTATTACTCATTGTGATGATTATAATTGTTATACTATTGGTGCTATCCATACTATTAATGATGAGAGTGATTATGCTTATGATATGAAAAGGCCCAAGCTTGGGGATGCTATGTTGGATGAGAATGACATGTTTGAGAATTTACTTGCTGCAATTAATGTTTGTCCCAAGCTTGGGTATGCCATGTTTAATAAAGATGATATGTTTAACCTCCCAAGTTTTGATATGCAAATTTATCATGATGATAGCATGACTCCTATTTACGATGATTATATTGATGAAAGTGGGTTTGGAAGAATGTCAACTTTAGGAAGTAATGGTCCCACTATTTTGGAGGGTGTTCAATCTTATTGTGACAATTATGAAAGTGGATTTGGAGAGGTCATAACTTTATTTAGTAATGATTCCACTATTTTGGAAGAGGTTTCAATTGATTGTGATGAGAACAAAGTTGCTACTTATGATGATTATTGTGATAACACTTATGCTATAAAAAGTAGTGATGATTATATTTATAAAACTTGTCATGATTATGATTACCCTTTTTCTGAACATCACTCTTATAATGTGGAAACCATTTATAGTATTCGGGTTTCTTATGATACTCCCACTATTCCGAATGAGAAGAATTTTGCTTATGTGGGGAATAGTAAATTTTATATGCTTGTAGATCATGAAAAGAATGCTTTATGTGATGGTTATATTGTTGAATTCATTCATGATGCTACTGAAAATTATTGTGAGGGAGGAACATATGCTTGTAGGAATTGCAATAATATCAAGTTTCCTCTCTATGTGTTGAAAATCTTGAAGATTTGCTTGTTTTACCTTCCTATGCAAGTTGATTCTTGTTCCCACAAGTTGTTTGCTCATAAAATCCCTATGCATAAGAAGTGGGTTAGACTTAAATGTGCTAGTCATATTCTTCATGATGCTCTCTTTATGTTTCAATTCTTATCTTTTATGTGAGCATCATTGAAATCATCATGCCTAGCTAGGGGCGTTAAACGATAGCGCTTGTTGGGAGCCAACCCAATTTTATTTATGTTCCTTTATTTTTGCTCCTGTTTAGTAATAAATAATTCATCTATACTCTGTTTAGATGTGTTTTTATGTTTTAATTAGTGTTTGTGCCAAGTAGAACCTTTGGGAAGACTTGGGTGAAGTCTGTGCGATCTTGCTGTAAAAAACATCAACTTTTGCGCTCACGAGATTAGCTTCCACTTTTTACAGGAGAGTGCGTTTAGGTTGATTCTTTTTGCAGATGATTAATAGACAAATTACTCAGGTCCACAAATTTATTTCATAATTTTTGAATTTATAGAAGTATTCGAAACCTACAGATTACTATAGACTATTCTGTTTTTTGATTGATTCTTTTTTCTATGTGTTGTTTGCTTATTTTGATGAATCTATGAGTAGTATCGGAGGGTATGAGCCATAGAGAAGTTGTAATATAGTAGATATTACACCAATATGAATTTAGAATGAGTTCACAACAGTACCTAAGTGGTGGTTTTATTTTCTTATACTAACGGAGCTTACGAGTTTTCTGTTGAGTTTTGTATTGTGAAGTTTTCAAGTTTTGGGTAAAGATTCGATGAACTATGGAATAAGGAGTGGCAAGAGCCTAATATTGGGTATGCCCAAGGCACCCCAAGGTAATATTCAAGGGCAACCAAGAGCCTAAGCTTGGGGATGCCCCGGATGGCATCCCCTCTTTCGTCTTCATTCATCGGTAACTTTACTTGGAGCTATATTTTTATTCACCACATGATATGTCTTTTGCTTGGAGCGTCATTTTATTTTCTTTTGTTTTGATTGATGCTTGAATGATATGCCAAGATCTGAAATTATTAAATGTTAGAGTGTCTTCACATAGTTGCATAATTATTCGACTACTCATTGATCTTCACTTATTTCTTTCGGAGTAGTTTGTCATTTGCTCTAGTGCTTCACTTATATCCTTTTAGAGCACGGTGGTGGTTTTATTTTGAAAAAATAGATGAAATATCGTGCTTCACTTATATTATATTGAGAGTCTTTAGAACAGCATGGTAGTTTGCTTTGGTTATGAAACTAGTCCTAATATGATGGGCATCCAAGATGGGTATAATAAAAACTTTCATATAGAGTGCATTGAATACTATAAGAAGTTTGATACTTGATGATTGTTTTGAGATATGAAGATTGTAATATTAGAGTCATGTTGCTTGTGTAATTGTGAATTTGAGAAATACTTGTGTTGAGGTTTGCAAGTCCCGTAGCATGCACGTATGGTAACCGTTGTGTAACAAATTTGAAGCATGAGGTGTTTCTTTGATTGTCCTCCTTATGAGTGGCGGTCGGGGACGATCGATGGTCTTTTCCTACCAATCTATCCCCCTAGGAGCATGCGCGTAGTGCTTGGTTTTGATGACTTGTAGATTTTTGCAATAAGTATGTGAGTTCTTTATGACTAATGTTGAGTCCATGGATTATACACACTCTCACCCTTCCATCATTGCTAGCCTCTTCGGTACCGTGCATTGCCCTTTCTCACCTCGAGAGTTGGTGAAAACTTCGCCGGTGCATCCAAACCCCGTGATACGATACACTCTATCACACATAAACCTCCTTATATCTTCCTCAAAACAGCCACCATACCTACCTATTATGGCATTTCCATAGCCATTCTGAGATATATTGCCATGCAACTTTCCACCGTTCCGTTTATTATGACACACTTCATCATTGTCATATTGCCATGCATGATCATGTAGTTGACATCGTATTCGTGGAAAAGCCACCGTTCATAATATTTTCATACATGTCACTCTTGATTCATTGCATATCCCGGTACACCGCCAGAGGCATTCATATAGAGTTATATTTTGTTCTAAGTATCGAGTTGTAATCCTTGATTTGTAAATAAATAGAAGTGTGATGATCATCATTATTAGAGCATTCTCCCGTGTGAGGAAATAAAAAAAGAGAAAGTCCAGAAAAAAAGAGAAGGCCCAAAAAAACAAAAAAACAAAAAAACAAAAAATGAGAGAAAAAGAGAGAAGGGGTAATGCTACTATCCTTTTACCACACTTGTGCTTCAAAGTAGTGAAGGAAATATGCCCTAGAGGCAATACTAAAGTTATTATTTATTTCCTTATATCATGATAAATGTTTATTATTCATGCTAGAATTGTATTAACCGGAAACATAATACATGTGTGAATACATGGACAAACAGAGTGTCACTAGTATGCCTCTACTTTACTAGCTCGTTGATCAAAGATGGTTATGTTTCCTAACCATAGACATGAGTTGTCATTTGATTAACGGGATCACATCATTAGGAGAATGATATGATTGACTTGACCCATTCCGTTAGCTTAGCACTTGGTCGTTTAGTTTGTTGCTATTGCTTTCTTCATAACTTATACATGTTCCTATGACTATGAGATTATGCAACTCCCGTTTACCGGAGGAACACTTTGTGTGCTACCAAACGTCACAACGTAACTGGGTGATTATAAAGGTGCTCTACAGGTGTCTCCAAAGGTACTTGTTGGGTTGGCGTATTTCGAGATTAGGATTTGTCACTCCGATTGTCGGAGAGGTATCTCTGGGCCCTCTCGGTAATGCACATCACTTAAGCCTTGCAAGCATTGCAACTAAATGAGTTAGTTGCGGAATGATGTATTATGGAACGAGTAAAGAGACTTGCTGGTAATGAGATTGAACTAGGTATTGAGATACCGACGATCGAATCTCGGGCAAGTAACATACCGATGACAAAGGGAACAACGTATGTTGTTATGCGGTCTGACCGATAAAGATCTTCGTAGAATATGTGGGAGCCAATATGAGCATCCAGGTTCCGCTATTGGTTATTGACCGGAGACATGTCTCGGTCATGTCTACATAGTTCTCAAACCCGTAGGGTCCGCACGCGTAACGTTTTGATGTCAGTTATATTATGAGTTTATGAGTTTTGATGTACCGAAGGTTGTTCGGAGTCCCGGATGTGATCACAGACATGACGAGGAGTCTTGAAATGGTCGAGACATGAAGATTGATATATTGGACGACTATATTCGGACACCGGAATGGTTCCGGGGGTTATCGGATATATACCGGAGTACCGGGGGGTTACAGGAATCCCCCCGAGGGTTATTGGGCCTCACGGGCCCAAAGTAGTGGAAGAGGAGAGGCAGCAGGAGGTGGCGCGCAGCCCCCCTTGCCCCAATCCGAATTGGGAAAGGGAAGGGGGCGCGGCCCCCCTTCTCCTTCCTTCTCTCCACCTCCTCCTCCCCCCTTCTCCTAGTTGGAATAGGAAAGGGGGGGCAAAACCTACTTGGAGTAGGATTGCCCCCCTTGGGCGCGCCTCCTCCTCTTGGCCGGCCCCCTCCTCCTCCACTCCTTTATATACGTGGCCAGGGGGTACCCCATAGACACAACAATTGATCTCTTGATCTCTTAGCCGTGTGCAGAGCCCCCTTCCACCATAATCCACCTCGATCATATCGTAGCGGTGCTTAGGCGAAGCCCTGCGACGGTAGAACATCATCATCGTCACCACGCCGTCGTGCTGACGGAACTCTCCCGTGAAGCTCTACTGGATTGGAGTTCGCGAGACGTCATCGAGCTGAACATGTGCTGAACTCGGAGGTGCTGTGCGTTCGGTACTTGGATCGGTCGGATCGTGAAGACGTACGACTACATCAACCGCATTGTGCTAATGCTTCCGCTTTCGGTCTACGAGGGTACGTAGACAACACTCTCCCCTCTCGTTGCTATGCATCACCATGATCTTGCGTCTGCGTAGGAATTTTTTTGAAATTACTACGTTCCCCAACAAGTAGCACCATGGTCTTCATGATAGAGAGTCTCTTATTCTGCCACTTTCATATACTAGTGGGAATTTTCATTATAGAACTTGGCTTGTGTATTCCAACAATGGGCTACCTCAAATGCCCTAGGTCTTCGTGAGCAAGCAAGTTGGATGCACACCCACTTAGTTTCTTTTGTTGAGATTTCATACATTTATAGCTCTAGTGCATCTGTTGCATGGCAATCCCTACTCCTCGCATTGACATCAATTGATGGGCATCTCCATAGCCCGTCGATTAGCCGCGTCAATGTGAGACTTTCTCCCTTTTGTCTTCTTCACACAACCTCCATCATCATATTCTATTCCACCCATAGTGCTATGTCCATGGCTCGCGCTCATGTCTTGCGTGAAAGTTGAAAAAGTTTGAGAATACTAAAGTATGAAACAATTGCTTGGCTTGTCATCGGGGTTGTGCATGATGGGAGCATTTTGTGTGACGAAAATGAAGCGTGGCCAAACTATATAATTTTGTAGGCATGAGCTTTCTTTGGCCATGTTATTTTGAGAAGACATAATTGCTTAGTTAGTATGCTTGAAGTATTATTATTTTTATGTCAATATTAAACTTTTGTCTTGAATCTTATGGATCTGAATATTCTTGCCACAATAAAGAATATTACATTGATAAATATGTTAAGTAGCATTCCACATCAAAAATTCTGTTTTTATCATTTACCTACTCGAGGACGAGCAGGAATTAAGCTTGGGGATGCTTGATACGTCTCCAACGTATCTGTAATTTTTGATTGTTCCATGCTATTATACTATCAATCTTGGATGTTTTATATGTATTTATATGCTATTTTATATGATTTTTCGGACTAACCTATTAACCTAGAGCCCAGTGCCAGTTTCTATTTTTTTCCTTATTTTTGAGTATCGCAGAAAGGGAAAACCAAACGGAGTCCAATTGACCTGAAATTTGACGGAGATCATTTTTGGACCAGAAGAATTCCATGGAGTACCGGAGATGGGCCAGAAGTGTCCCGAGGCCACCACGAGGGTGGGGGCGCGCCCTACCCCCCTGGGCGCACCCCCCTACCTCGTGGCCGCCTCGGGGACCCCCCTGACTTGTTCCCGACTCCAACACCTCTTATATATACCCAAACTTCCAGAAAGAAACCTAGATCGGGAGTTCCGCCGCCGCAAGCCTCTGTAGCCACCAAAAACCAATCTAGACCCGTCCCGGCACCCTGCCGGAGGGGGGGAATCCCTCTCCGGTGGCCATCTTCATCATACCGGCGCTCTCCATGACGAGGAGGGAGTAGTTCACCCTTGGGGCTGAGGGTATGTACCAGTAGTATGTGTTTGATCTCTCTCTCTCTCTCGTGTTCTTGATTTGGCACGATCTTGATGTATCGCGAGCTTTGCTATTATAGTTGGATCTTATGATGTTTCTCCCCCTCTACTCTCTTGTAATGGATTGAGTTTTCCCTTTGAAGTTATCTTATCGGATTGAGTCTTTAAGGATTTGAGAACACTTGATGTATGTCTTGCATGTGCTTATCTGTGGTGACAATGGGATATCACGTGATCCACTTGATGTATGTTTTGGTGATCAACTTGCGAGTTCCGTGACCTTGTGAACTTATGCATAGGGGTTGGCACACGTTTTCGTCTTGACTCTCCGGTAGAAACTTTGGGGCACTCTTTGAAGTTCTTTGTGTTGGTTGAATAGATGAATATGAGATTGTGTGATGCATATCGTATAATCATACACATGGATACTTGAGGTGACATTGGAGTATCTAGGTGACATTAGGGTTTTGGTTGATTTGTGTCTTAAGGTGTTATTCTAGTACGAACTCTAGGATAGATTGAACGGAAAGAATAGCTTCGTGTTATTTTACTACGGACTCTTGAATAGATCGATCAGAAAGGATAACTTTGAGGTGGTTTCGTACCCTACAATAATCTCTTCATTTGTTCTCCGCTATTAGTGACTTTGGAGTGAATCTTTGTTGCATGTTGAGGGATAGTTATATGACCCAATTATGTTATTATTGTCGAGAGAACTTGCACTAGTGAAAGTATGAACCCTATGCCTGGTTTCAATGCATTGCAATACCGTTTTCACTCACTTTTATCATTAGTTACCTTGCTGTTTTTATATTTACAGATTACAAAAACATATATCTACCATCCATATTGCACTTGTATCACCATCTCTTCGCTGAACTAGTGCACCTATACAATTTAACATTGTATTGGGGACACAAGAGACTCTTTGCTATTTGGTTGCAGGGTTGTTTGAGAGAGACCATCTTCATCCTATGCCTCCCATGGATTGATAAAGCTTAGGTCATCCACTTGAGGGAAATTTGCTACTGTCCTACAAACCTCTACACTTGGAGGCCCAACAATGTTTACAAGAAGAATATTGTGTAGTAGACATCACCAAACAACCCCAAGTGCGCAAGTAAGAGCGTGTAGTTCTTCTCTTTTCCCATTGATCATAGGGAGTAGTCTCATTATCCTTCACGGGAACTTTATTGAGGACATGACATGATGTCAATACAGCCTCCCCCCACCATGCCTTGGATAAACCCGATGTATCTAACATGACGTTAGCCAACTCTGTTAGAGTATGGTTTTTCCGTTCGGCAACCCCGTTTGACTAGGGTGAATAGGGAGGCATCCTCTCATGAATAATACCATGTTCCGCACAAAATAAATTGAACTCACTAGAAAAGTACTCTCCACCACGATCAGACTAGACTCATTTTATTTTCTTCTCAAGTTGGTTCTCAACTTCAGCCTTATAGATTTTAAAGTAGTGTAGAGCCTCATCCTTTGTATTTAATAAATACACATAACAGAATCTAGTGAAATCATCAATCAAAGTCATGAAGTATTTCTTTCCACCTTTAGTCAGCACACCATTCATCTCATAGAGATCTGAATGTATGAGCTCTAGTGGTGCCAGGTGTCTCTCCTTCGCAGGCTTGTGAGGCATACGGGGTTGCTTTGTTTGCACACACGCATGGCACTTAGAGCCTTTGGCTAAAGTGAAACTCTGGATTAGATTCATCTTAGCTAGCCGCATCATACAACCGAAATTTATGTGACAAAGATGTGAATGCCAAACCTCACATTCGTTCACATTGGAATGAATTTGGTTCACGACTTTATTACAAAAATCTTCCAGGGAAAGGCGGAACAAACCACCACACCCATATCCTTTTCCAACAAATAGTCTGTAACGAGATACGACTACTTTGTTAGACTCAAATACTAGTTTAAACCCTTGTTTACATAGAAGGGATCCACTAACGAGATTCTTCTTGATAGCGGGGACATGCTGCACGTTCTTCAGTTGTACGATCTTTCCCGAAGTAAACTTCAGACCTATCGTGCCAACACCATGAACAGAAGCATGTGAGTCGTTCCCCATCAGGACGGAACAATCTCGTGTGACCTGGTAAGAAGAAAACAAAGACACATCAGCACACATGAATATTGGCCCTAGTGGCAACCCACCAATCAGTGGACCACTACTGGAATCAGCTAATTTGCCATCTGCCAGCTCTTTGCCGTCCGCTAGCTGACGGCAAAGAAGCTCTTTGCCATCAGCTACCAAAAAGCAGAAGGCAAAGATCTGGCGGACGGCAAAGAAGCTCTTTGCCGTCCGCCAGATCTTTGCCCTCCGCCAGCGGACGGCAAAGAGAGAGGTGGCCCCCACCCCCCGCCCGTTTTGGGAAAAACTTAACGGCCCACCTCTTTGCCGTCTGCCAGCAGACGGCAAAGAGGCAAAAGGGCGGACGGCAAAGAGGGGCGGACGGCAAAGAGGCAGTATCTAACGGCCCGTGCCCCCCGCCCCTCTCTGTTCTCTCCTCGCCCCACCACCCCACCGCCGCCGCCTCTCGCCCCCGCCGCCGCCGCCCCGTCGCCCCCGCCGCCCCGGCCCCCCGCCGCCCCGCGCCCCCCCCCCCCGCCCCGGCCCCACGCCGCCCCGGCCCCCCGCCGCCCCGGCGCCCCGCCGCCCCGCGCCCCACCGCCCCGGGCCCGGCCCCCCGCCGCCCCAGGCCGGCCCCGCCCCCGGCCAGCTCCTCCACCGCCCCGGGCCCGGCCCCCCGCCGCCCCAGGCCGCCCCGGCGCCCCGGCCAGCTCCTCCACCGCCCCGGGCCCGGCCCCCCGCCGGCCCCGGCCAGCTCCTCCACCGCCCCGCCCCCCCTCCTCCATCGGCCCTGCCCCAGGTGAGCCCCCCTCCTTTTTTCTGTTTTTTTCTGTTTATTCTTTTTTAGTTTTAGTTTAGATTTAGATTTAGTTTAAGTTTTAGTTTAGTTTTAGGTTTAGATTTAGTTTTTTCCTTTTTTCTGTTTTATTAGTTTTAGGTTTATGTTTAGTTTAGATTTAGTTTTAGTTTTAGTTTTAGGTTTAGTTTAGTTTGAGGAAAGAAGAAGAAGAAGAAAAAAGAGGAGAGGAGGAGAAGAAGAAGAGGAAAAAGGAAAGGAAGAAGAAGAAGAGGAGGAGGAGAAGAAAAAAGAAGAAGAGGAAGAAGAAGAAGAAAAAAGAGGAGAGGAGGAGAAGAAGAAAAGGAAAAAGGAAAGAAGAAGAAGAAGAAGAAGAAGAAGAAGAAGAAGAAGAAGAAGAAGGAAGAAAAGGAAGAAAAGGAAGAATAGGAAGAAGAAGAAAAGGAAAAAAGAGGAAAAAACCCCGACCCGACACGGCACCCCGACACGACACCCCGACCCCTAGACCCCGACCCCGACACCCCGACCCCGACCCCGACACCCCGACCCCGACACCCCGACCCCGAGCCTGACCCGACACCCCGACCCCGACACCGACACGGCACCCCGACCCCGACCCGGCACCCCGACCCGACACCCCGACCCCGAGACCCCGACACGGCACCCCGACACCGACAGGACACCCCGACCACCGACACCTCCCGAAAAGGTGTTCTTTGGCCTTCCAGAGGCCGACGGGATCATATATTTGTGAATTATTAGTTAGGTCATATATTTTTCGATTTTGTTATGAAAAACATCATATATAATTGTGTTGATCGTGTAGTTTTAAATGTACAGTTGTTTCATCGCTGCGAGGTTTGGTGTTCGACGACCTCGCCGTGCGTTTGACGAGCTCTGCCCCTTCGTTCGTGGGTGAGCACAAATGACAAGTCCTCCTCCCCCATTAATTATTTGATCTATTCCGATGAAACTTGATAGCTAGCTATGTATGTGTCTTGAATCATCAGTATGCGTAACCAATATGTGTCTCCCGTTCGAAAGCGTCATAGTTATAAATATGCATGCATTTGCATATTTATAACCTTGATTCTTTCGAATTGTCCAACGCTATCCATGGACAGCCCGAGTATGTGTAGATTGGGTTCGTTTTTCCATATGCTTTGCTCCGGATCCGACGCATATATTTCGTCAGTGCCTCCCCTGTTGTTCTCCGGGTACACATCCTCTCTGTTTATTGCAGAGACGTGTATCAGGAGAACAACGGGGAGGTGCTGCCGAAATTTTGCGTCGGATCCGGAGCATAGCATGGGAAAATAAACCCAATCTACACATACACGGGTGGGATTAGGACCTATCATTACCTATTAGAGTGTAGGTTGCATGGACGTAATAAAATTGACAAAGTAGATCAACTGATGAATATATACATGGTGAATTACATATATAATTGTTGTGTGTCCAGTAGCTCTGAAAGTCAAGATGAGTGACCGTGCTTGGATGTATACCGGTCACACTGGTCAGAACAAATGGAGCGCTGAATGGTTCACAAAGACTAAGGGGTTTGTGCAAGCCGCATTTGCAAATGGCCAAAAGAAAACCTGGTGCCCCTGTTTCCGGTGCGGCAATTGGGAAAAGAAGACAGAGGCTGAAATGGGCAAACACCTGCAGAAGAGTGGTTTTACGCCCGATTATACGGTGTGGACATTTCATGGTGAGTCTGCCCAACGTGACCGAGCTGAGGTGGATCGTCGTCGCACCGACGAGCATGGTACCGGGATGGAAAACATGGTGCAAGGCTATGATGATGCTCGGGATTCGGACGAGGAGATGGAGGAATCTGCAAAGGCCTTCAATGGTGAGTTGAAGCAATTTATGAACTTCTGCTCTATGGTGAAAATCCACCGAATGTCGTAGTCTTCAAATGTTATTGGTTTCAGCCGAAGGAGACTAGAAGGACTCATGAACATGTAGGGCTAGTTGAAATCAACCAAAGCACTCATTTAGATGTTCCTGATGTCTATATTATGGCTCAACAGGCGACCCAAGTATTCTATCTATCGTGGGCCTGCCAAACTAATCCAAATCTGAAAGGTTGGGATGTCGTTTATGAAGTGCCGCCACGTGCTAGACTTTCTCCCCCAAAGGAAGAGGATTATGAACCTCACATTAACCCAGACACATATGAAGGAGAATTCTTCCAAGAGACACGTCTTTCCAAAAAGCGTTTCAAGAACCGCTATACTTCACCCCAAAACATTGAAGTAGACAGCGACAATGAATCCGACATCACCCCAGAGGAGGAACAAGAAGAGCCGGAACAAGAAGAGGTTACTGCTGCGGATGACCTGTCAATGCTTGACCGATTACGTCAAGGTGGCCTTGCACATGTTGATGCCAATGAACCCTATGAGCCCGTCATTGATTATAGTGATGATGATGATTATGCATTTATTGATGATACTGATCAAGATTATTAGTAGTGTCAGGTATTACATTTTTTTATGTTGTACTTGATGATGATACACTTAAGTGATACACATATTATTATTCATGTCGGTCTTTTTTTATGTTGTACTAATTTCGTTTACTGTTTGTCATGGCAGGTGTTGAAAGATGGTGGGCGCTGGTCGGGAGCATGGTCTGAGGTCTTCCATTCCAGACGCACCTCTCCGCCGAGCGTTGCTGGACAGTATGGCCACACCGCTGGGCCCTTCTTCGTCGACCGCGGTGCCCAGTAGGGGACGAGGTAGGAAGAGAGGAGGTGGGGCACGTGGTCGTGGGAGAGGAGGTAGGGTGACTGCTACGGCGCCTTCCTCACCGCCACCCCCAGCCGTTTCACCCGAGCACATGACTGCTAGGGTGGACTCGTCCGAGGAGGAGGCTACACGGACTCCGGTCCACGAGCCTTCGGTCCACGGGTCTTGGGCCCACGAGCCTCGGGTCGACTGGCCTTCGGCCCACGAGAGTTCGGCCCACGTGACCCCAGAGGAGCACACGTCCGGATGGGGTACCTGGCCGGATCAGCCCGAGGAGCCGAGTGGCCGTGCTGATGATGGCGGGGAGCCGACTGATCTTGAGGAGGAGGGGGGCACCGTCTACCAGCGTGGTGCTACACAGCTCCCGTCCGTGCCGGTGACCCGCGAGCAGAGGTGGTTGATTTTCCCTGATGGGGAGAGGTACGTAAGTGCATTTAATATTTTTGTACCTTGTGCATTCACGTTTTTTCAAATAACTAATGCGTTGGCCTTGTCATGCTGCAGGGGGTTGGGACCACCATCATAGTGTCCGCCGGCCCAACTCCGTCCTTGGAGTTCTTTGCCGGCAAAACTTCCCAGGGTTTGTCACGTTGCCTGGTGAGGGTCGGCTTCCAGAGCTTGGATTGAGCTGGGAGCACTACGTGGCTGCCCCGGCCCCACCGGATGAGATTATCGACGGTGTCGTGTGCAACACGAGGGCAGACATGGTGATCAGAAAGTTCTGGGTAATTTCTCCTTTACACATTTAAAAATCTTCAACTAGCTAGTTATTAATTGTACTAATCAATATTGTCTCATTTGATTGCAGACATTCTACAGGTGTGAGGAGGGATACGAGGAGGACGCGACACATGTTATCGAGAACGTCTTCAAGCGCCTACTCCAGAACTTACGGCACGAGGCTCGGGTGCAGGCTGTTCGAGACTACTACGCCTTGCGTGGTATCAAGAAGACCAAGCCGGCGTGCCGCGATAAGTTCCTGAGTAAGGAGCAGTACATGAAGGTAATTCTTAAGGCCTTCTCTACTTAAGTTCCTTCATTTAGTAATTCTTAGCCGTAGCGCTCAAGTTTCTATTTGCTAACTTAGGCGCCTCCGAGATGGTGTGCGGATCGGATGGATTGTTGGGAGGTGTTGGTCGATGAGTGGTGCTCAGAACGATGGCTAGCCCTCCACAACGAGGCCAAGGACAAACGTGCCCAAATGGAAGGTGTGCCACACCATCAAGGCAGCTCCAACTTATATCAGTTCGGGCGCAACTGGGTATGTGGTTTGCTTCATGATTCATGCAATTCATTCATCATGCTAGCTTGAGCCCTTTAATTACTAATTTTCATTGTTTCTCTCTTTCAAGCACGCTACAATAAGGCGGATAAGGTGCCAGAGGTGTACGACCTGTATGCCATGGCCCACACTGCCTCTTTCAAGAAAGTCAAGGCTTTCTCTCAGTCTGACCTCGATGATGCAAACAACTTCACCAACATCTCCTCCCACAACAAGCTCGTGAGATATAGAGATAGGGGAAGGCGAGGAAAGGGGAGGACTTTAACCCGAGCCAGGGTCCCATTGATCCAGAGCTGTTGATGATATCTGGTGGCGGGAGGTCCCATGGCTCCATAGCCATTGGAGATGGACTTATCCGTTGTCCTAGCACTCTCCCGGAGATCAAGGCGCGCCAGTCGAGCTCCGCTCCTGAGATAAGGCCTCGTGAACGGCCAGTGCAACTCGCCATCAAGGTTAGTGATACGTACTCAGTTATCTTTCTCCATTACATTGTGTGCGCTTCCATCAATGATTACAAATGGTCATGTGAGTGGTGTTGCAGGCTGCTATACAGAGTGAGAGAGATAGAACGGAGAAACTTCTGGCGGAGGCGGCGGAGAGGCAGCGGGAGTTGGAGGAGAGGACGACAAAGATGATGGAGGAGGAGAGGGCACGGAATGACATGCAGGCAAGGGCCATGTACGAGCTCCTTGTGGTAAGTTTCTTTTGCAGATTAGCCAAAACATTCATGTAGTGTTTGTCTCATTACTAACTAGTATGACTGAGTCGTCAAAACCAAATGTGCAGTCTGTGTGCGAGAAGACAGGTCAGACCGCTCCGCCGATGCCAGTGATTGCTCCTGGGACCACGGTGAGTTTTATCGAATGGACATTACTTGCTAGTCTTAACATTTGAGTGTCATCATGCTAACAAGACATTGGAAATGATCTTTGGTGCAGCGTAACTCCAGACAAGCATCGCACGATCCTTCTCCAGCTACCGACACGAGCCACCCCGCTCCTACACCTCCTACATCTTGGTAAGTTTATCTAGTGTTTTGCTTAACACATGCATAAAGACCTAGACTTAGCTTTATTTCCTCCAATGCTTACCATAATGACCTAGACTTAGCTTCTTCACCTCCAAAATGACTTAATAAGCTTACTGACCTCCAAAACCATCCATTTTACCTAAGTTAGCTCTAAAACGATCTGTACTTAGCTTACTTATGTCAAAAATTGCATAATTAGCTTAGTTAGCTTATAGACGATCCATTTTACCTAAGTTAGCTCTAAAATGACCCATTTTACCTAGGTTAGATTATAAATGATCCAGTTCATCCAAGTTAGCTCAAAAATGACCCATTTTACCTAGATTAGCTCCTAAATGATCCATTTTACCTACGTTAGCTTTAAAATGACCCATTTCACCTAGGTTAACTCCAAAATGACCAATCTTACCTAGGTTATCTCATAAACGATCCATTTCAACTAATTTAGCTCATAAACGATCCATTTCACCTAGGTTACCTAAAAAACGATCCATTTCACCTAAATTAGCTTATAAATGATCCATTTCACCTAAGTTAGCTCAAAAAGATCCATTTCAACTAGATTAGCTCATAAATGATCCATTTCACCTAAGTTAGCTCAAAAACGATCCATTTCAACTAAGTTAGCTCATAAATGATCCATTTCATCTAAGTTAGCTAAAAAAGATCCATTTCACCTCAGTTACCTGAAAAACGATCCATTTGACCTTAGTTAGCTCATAAACGACCCATTTCAACTAAGTTAGCTCATAAATGATCCATTTCACCTTAGCTAGCTCATAAATGACCCATTTCAACTTAGTTAGCTCATATATGATCCATTTCAACTAAGTTAGCTCATAAATGATCCATTTCACCTTAGCTAGCTCATAAACGACCCATTTCAACTTAGTTAGCTCATATATGATCCATTTCAACTAAGTTAGCTCATAAATGATCCATTTCACCTTAGCTAGCTCATAAACGACCCATTTCAACTTAGTTAGCTCATATATGATCCATTTCAACTAAGTTAGCTCATAAATGATCCATTTCACCTTAGCTAGCTCATAAACGACCCATTTCAACTTAGTTAGCTCATATATGATCCATTTCACGTAAGTTAGCTCATAAATGACATACTCTTCTTGTTCTAGTCTTCTTCTTATTCTACTCTTCTTGTTCTAGTCTTTTGCTTGTTCTACTCTTCTTCTTGTTCTACTCTTCTTCTTGTTCTACTCTTCTTGTTCTAACTTTCTTATTTTTCATTTTGCAGAGTTCATTCACTTGACGAAAGCTTGCATAGATGGAGTGCTCCTTATCCCTTTCTCTGTTTCTTTTGTATCGTTGAACTATGCATGTATCGTTGGATGAAACTATTGTAATATATATGGTTGGATGCCTCTATGTTGAACGATGAAGTTATGTGTTGGATATCTTATATGTTTGCTCTGTAATGGCCTTTTGAAATATATCTATATATGTCATATATATTTTGTGATGAAAATTGTTGGATTTAATAAAAAACAGATAGAAGAGCCAATATGCAGGCTCTTTGCCGTCTGCCACCGACGGCAAAGGGCTCTTTGCCGTCTGCCGCGGACGGCAAAGAAGGCACGTGGCATCCAGCTGTGCTTCCTGGGAGCTGACCCGTTTGGTCAGTTTGCCTACAGTGGCAGACGGCAAAGACTTTGCCATCAGTGGCAGATGGCAAAGAACCTGCCATGTAGTGACGTGTAGATGACATCATACGGCGGACGGCAAAGACATTAGAAAGTTTGCCGTCAGCGGCGGACGGCAAAGGCCTGCCGTTAGCCACTTAACGGACTGACAGCGCAATTATTGCCGTCCGCCATCTTTGCCGTCTGCCGCGCTCTCTTTGCCGTCTGCGGCGGACGGCAAAGACTTTGCCATCAGTAGCAGACGGCAAAGTAGCTGTTTACCGAAGCCTACTTTGCCGGAGCCTTTTGCCGTCCGCCATTCATGCCTTTGCCGTCCGCCGTGGCGGACGGCAAAGTAGCTGATTCCTGTAGTGGACTGACAAACTGAAAGTACGGTAAACATATTACCATACCCTGATGCCGCATCATTGTTCCTCAGAGTCATATTGATAGACTTGGCATCATGTCCTGGCTTCTTATACTTGTTTGGACACTTGTTTGCCCAATTTTCATCTGAACCACAAGTTAAGCAGCCATATCTCTTCTTATCTTTCTTCTTACCCTTCTTCTTGAAGGTAGTATTCTGCTGGACAGAGTTCTTTCCCTTGAACTTGTGGAAGTTCTTCTACACCACATTGGCGCTAGAAGAACCCTCTGCCCCTTTCACGTGTGAGTCCTTTGCTCTCGAGTTTTGCTCAACACTTAGATGACCGATGACATAGTCAACAGAGAATTCATGTCTCAAGTGCTTGAGAGAAGTAGCAAAGTTCCTCCATCCAGGAGGGAGTTTTGCAATAATGCAACCCGCGACAAACTTGTCCGGTAACTCACACTTCAGGAGCTCCAGCTCTTTAGCGATGCATTGTATCTCATGGGCCTGGTCCAATACAGAACGGTTATCAACCATTTTGTAATCATGGAACTGCTCCATAGCATACAACTCGCTTCCAGCATTGGTTGTGCGAACTTAGCCTTGAGCGCATCTCACAAATTATTGGCAACGCGCATATGGAGATGTGCGTCCACAAGCTTGTCTCCGATCACAGTAAGAACGGCTCCCACAAAGATGGTGGTTGCCTCCCTAAACGCGTTCTTCTGTTCAGGAGCAATCGTTACTGTGGGAGCCACACCACCAACTCAGAACACGTTCATTGTTGTGAGCCACAAGGTGGTCCTCGTCTGCCAACGCTTAAAATGTGTTGCAGTAAACTTTTCCGGTTTAAGAGTAGCGGTGAAGCCATGAGTCAAAAAGTGCCTAAAATAAGGTTTTTGGATTGTTGGAAATATTAGCACTTTTTCGACTAATCTAATCCACGAGTAAACAGTAAGTATGGCAAATACGGTATGCATCTCATACCGATACCTAAGCATGTGAGCACGTACAGTACATAGAAACGAAACATCTATGAACAGCATATATATGGTCAGCACATGAACGAGCAAATAGGGGATGAACGAGTCATACCCTCTGATTGGCCAGGCCAGCGCGGCGGCGGCAGTAGCAGCCTCGGCATCAGCCAAGGCCTTCTTCTTGGCGACTTCGTCGTCAGCCATGGAGTCGATGTAGAGGAAGTAGTGGAAGCAGAGGCAGACGAAGACGGGAATGGATCGGGAGCAGTCGCGTCGAGACGCTCCCCAAAAATCTTATTGCCGTTCTCCCGGGCAGGATCTCGAACGACAGGGTTCCGGAGGCACCTACTCTCCCGACCAACCATGCACGCGGTCGTCGGGATGGGATCGCCGGAAGCAGCACAGAGAGAGAAACAGTAGATGATGGCTAGGGTTGTACGAGAGGGAGTGAGTGAACTGAGTTCGGATTCACTCCACTGGCCAGCACCTTCTTATATAGGCCGTCAGATAGATGGGCCTGGGCCAGACCCATGACCGAGTCCGCGAACAGCCCACGGTCTAATGTCTCGGACAGCGATGCTTCCACAAGCGACTCGTTAATTAATTAACCATTCCTGAGCGGCAAAAATAAGCTTTGCCTCGGCTCATTCCCGCAACCCGCAACCCGCGGCGCGCGCGCGTCATGACGAGGCGAGGCGGGCAGCGGCGGAGGAGGAGCGCGCGTGTACAACTCCTATTTCCATGCTCCCAATAACAATTGATGGAGCAGCCCTTATAAAGAGGTCTCACTCTTCTTACTGTAGCAGTATGTTACTAAACTTCCCACACTTCCCACCACTTGTCGTACACATGCATGGGCCTTAGAGATTAACCAAGGATTATTGTCTTATATGGGCCTAATCCCATCCATAATCCAACACCGGATATCTTTAGAAACCTGAAGTTCGTCCCCAATGCTATCAACTTCTTGATCCAGCAACTTAGATGCTGGATTGCCTCCCTTTGCATACCCTTCAAAGCATCATTTTACAGTTGGTTGACTGAAGCATGAACACCGGATATTAGGTAAGGCATGAACATACCAGCATGGTAGTATAGACTTGCTTAGAGTAAGGCCCTTTGTAGGTGGTCAGAATGTCGACTGCAACCTGTCGAACCTCGGTGCAAAATTCAAAATACATTTACCACAGTCTATCCCGGAAACTCATCAGCATTGATGTTGGACATTGTCAATACCACATTAACTTGATGAAGACATCGTCAAGCAACTGTCGTTAACCTACTCGTGCCGCTCTAGAAGAAATCCTAAGATCACCGGATCGAACGATGGCGACGCTGCGGTGTCATGTTCCCTATTGGGGGCATCGTTTGTGGAGCGGCGCCGGATGGAAGAGGCGTGAGGTGGTCTGGCGTGCCTTCTCTCGCGTCGACGACGGCGGATCTCGGTGGCATGGAGTAGCGGGGAATCGTCGGTGGGCGTGTGACGATGGACGAACGCAGGATGGTGGCATTGTCTGGTGTCATGGTGGCGTCGACGGCAACTAGACCGGGCAAGATAGATGCAGCAATACATCACTCAAGATGGATTGATGGCAGGTGGCTGCGACGGCCTCATACCCAGACTAACAGCATCCTTATATCAACTGGATAGGAGTAGCGATAGATGTTGCCTAGACGATGGCTTTAGTCTTACTGTTGTATGACTTTATAAAGTCTTATGTGAATAATTAATAAAATGGCTGCATGCATCGTCCAGATGCAAAGGCCAAAGGAGCTCCTCCTTTTCTAGCAAAGAATATCACATTAACTTGGCCTCCTCTGTGATGCACTACAAAACAACAATGGTGTTTTAATTGGTGCAAAAAGAAGTACTCCGAACGGGGACATGCTGCACGTGAATAGGCAGTGGCACAGATTGACAACATATGTATGTATTTTGCAGACTGTATCATAAAGCATGCAACTGGAAGAATTGAACCAGCTGGAACAATGGGTTGAGAAGCTAGCTCCGTGAAATTGAGTGCTTCCTCATACTTCCTCCATTTCAAAATAGATAACCCAACTTTGTATTAAATTTGTACTAAAGTTAATACAAAGTTGATTTATCTATTTTGGAACGGAGGGAGTATGTGCGTTCATCTGCACTAATCATCGCCACCATCGCACGTACCTAAAGCCAGGTCTCCGCCTTCTCCTCCTTTCCTAAGAAAGAAAGTTAGGGTTTGTGTTTCTTGTCGACGCCGATGCAGGTCCGCCTCGTCTTCAGTGGCCCTACGGCCATGGAGACGCGGTGGATCCTAACAAGGGTCGACGGAAGGGCTTTGTTTTTAGTCGTTTTTTTAATTTTGCTAGGGTTTGTGTCCTATTTAGGAAGGCGAGACGGTGGTGGTTTCCTGAAGATGGAATAAAGGTCTCCCCGCCTAGCCCCGTTCCGGCGGTACGTCTAGCATCGTTGGTGGGCGTGTGGAGGTGTGTCTCCGGCAGATCTATCTTTGATGGATTTGCTCGGATCTCGTCGTTATTCGTCTACGTTCGTGTGTCTTTGGTTTGGATCCTTACGATCTACGTTATTTTTCATCGGCGGCGGTTGTTGTTCTGGGGTGCTGGTCCTATGAGGCCTTAGCACGACGACTTCCCGACTGTCTACTACAACTAGTTGTGCCCGGCTCCGGCGATGACGGCGGCACGCCTTCGGCTCACTTCGATACTTGTAGTTGTCGCTAGGTGATCTATGAATCTGGAGGTATTTTTTATTTCTAGTGTTTGTTTTACTATCATGATTGAAGATAAATAGATTAGAAGTTTTTCCGTAAAAAATAAAAATAAAAAAATTGAGTGCTTCGTCCGTGATCCTCTGGCTCAGGCCAAGATGGTCATGAGGTATTGTTTTCAGTCCACCATGGACTGCAACGATATCATTCAAGGCTGTTCATACATTCGGTGGCTGCTGCAGCGTTGAGACGTGCTTCTCCATCGCCGATATTCACGTTGAGATAACCAAAAAGATCATTTTTATTTATGTCATTATGCTGCCTAAGATAGCCAAAATAGTTTTCGAAAAGAACACAATCCCATTACAGTGTGTTTGGTTCAGGGGAATTAGAGACGAGGAATGGGAGTTGAGGGGTAAGGAGATTAAAAATGCACTGTTTGATTAGAGGGAATGGGAGTTTAAGTGGGAAGGGGACTGGGAGTTGAGAAAACCAATTCCCACCGATTTCTTCTCAGGGGGTATCCTGTTAATTCGTGAGCAGAATTCTATCCCACGTCAATTCACATCATATGCCAAACAGGGAAATGGGAGTAAAAATCTACTTCCCATACCTAATCCCTTCATAAACACCCTTGAGCAAACTCTCATTCCTTGCCCAAATGTTTACCAAACAGGCTGTAGTGCAGTTTGCTAGCTCGTTGTAGGTTCGCCCTGGTCTGGTTTTATTTGGGTTTTTTGGTTTCTTTTATTTATTTATTTTTCCTTTTTTCTTCATTTTACTTTGATTTTCTTTGTTTTCTCATTGGATTTTTGGTTTTTCTTTTTTTTTCTTAGTTGAACTTTCGTTTTCCTTGTTTGCTTCTTGGTTTTCTTCAGGTTTTTTTGCTTTTCTTTTGTTTCTTTATCAGTTCCTTTTTTGCCAACACATATCTACTTTATTCTTAGTATACAATGTACATTTTTAGAGCACACGTGAAACATTTTTCTGATACATGCCAGACATTTTTCAAACACATCATGTATATTTAAAAAAATACATGTTTTGAACACTTTTTGAATACATGGTAACATTTCCCAAATACAAATTTTACATTTTTTTACTGGCAATAAATATTTTTATTAAACTAAGGGAACATTTTATTACATTTTTAGTTAAAATAAAGAAATTTAAACATGTAAATATTTTCTGAGCCTCTTGGATGTTAAAGGAAATAGAAGATCCATCAGCCTGTCCAAATAAGGTTTTTATAAAAAACAGTGATGTATTTGAGAAAATTCTCTTCTCCCTCAACAATCGCTTCTTCTTGCTCTAAGGGAGACAATTTTTTAGTCAACTTCACTGAAACATCAAACTCCAAGGAGACAACACCACAGAGCAGAAGGCGGAGAACATCTGCATTCAGTAGCGCATTTTTTTAGTGGAGACCAGCACATAAATACAGCTGTTACAATGTACAGGTCAAATTCTACAGAAACAATAATCTATTCTGCATAACCACTAACTGAACTAATATATGTACACAAAGCTGAAATGGCTACAAAATTTCCTGGCCCTCCTTTGAGGCGCTCCAACCAAATTCACTCCTGGCTCCTGGCAGATCATTTGGTAGAAGCAGCAATAGCTAATGAGGAAACTGCCCCAGTGTTTGTTCAGAATCATCTGCAATCATTTCTGGATTACGTAGTTCGGTACAATGGTATTGTGATTGGCATATCTTATTACCATTGACTCCTGAGATCATCTCTTCTCATTGTACAGACCATCATTCAGAAGCAAAGGGCGAAGACCTTGAAATCAGGCTATACCACTGTCAGGAACCCTTACATTCTCATAACCTTTCAGTGTCTCTTGAGTAAAAGACTCCAACGCTTCAAATATTGGAGCCAGGCCTGCTTTCAGGTCAGTTGCACTTGACTCTTGGATTTCTCTCACAGTCTCCTCATGCCTAGCTCTCTGCTCATCCAATCTTGTGTGCAATGCATCCAGAGCTACCATGCGGCTATTGACCGCCCTGCCATTGTCGCCGTCGGGTAAAACCGCCTTACCAGCTTTAGGATGCCCAGGCAAGGCTTGATCCTTTTGGTGAGATTTGAGCCTCTTTGAGAAGTCTCTAGATAAATAGTCGGCTTTCATCTTCTGCTGCTGCGCTTCGTCCTGTCGCTCCCATAATATGTGCACATTAACAGCAAAAGCCTCCATCGCATCCACGACAGCGCCTTCTGGTATCCTTTTCATGGTCTGACACCAATCATTTGCTGTGATGAACACACCAGGGGCTCCAAGTCTACCAGGAGAGAACGGCGCGATGCCGTCGGATGTTTCCTCCTTTTCCTGAGGAAGCCATTTGAGTAACCAGCCATTGAGGGTTTCGATATACGCCTTTTGTGATATGATCCAATTTCTGAAACAGGAACACCAGTTCAGAAGTTCCATTTCTAGTTCTAGTGTAACCTTGGATGTTTCTCTTTCAGGTCCATTCTTGGGGATAAGAATATGAGATTTAGTTTCAAGTATGGAATGAAATTGCTTCCTGTGGCACTCAAGAATGAATTTCCACATTCTAACATGCCTGCACCATAATGACAACAGTTTATGGTCAGTCCGCTGAAAAATCTTATCTTGCAATATAGTAGGAGATCAAGAATCTTTGCAAGATATAAATGAGCAAAAAATACTGTTTGAGACAATAGCTATGTGCCAGGGAATCTTTTGTTTTATTAAAGCAAGTCACATAAGAGGCCAAGGCCATATCTGTTTACATGACAAGTGCCCTGCTCAATACAAAACAGGATAACCAAACTTTAGGATGTCCTAACTGAAGCTTAATTTAGTGGCGCAATCAGAAATTTATCCAATTAAACTGTGATTATAAACACATCCTAAAAGTAGCTGATCATAGGTAATGTTGCGATGGTTCTCATGAAAAAAAAACTGTATTCAAACTGTTGCAACATCCAGTGCTAATAATTCAAATATTGGACATGATATCAACACATTGTAGCATGGTTTAAACAAGGGCAACAATGTTCCTTATGACTGCAAAAATAAAAAAAGTAGTGAATGTCATCCTAACAATTTCACAGAAATAATAAATGCTTGGAATTTCAACCATTTCAAGATCAACTCAATAGGATAAAAAAGTTGAACTAGACTTCACATACCCCTGAATGAGCTTAACGAGGTGTGGATGTAGCTCATCATCCCGTAGTATGTGGATTCTCCTAGAAATAACTTTGGCTGATCTCATTGCAATATTGATTCTGGTGAGCAGTGTCCTTATAGAGGCACGTGTGGAATCAATTTTATACGGTTCTGCACCACTCTCATCCAACTCTTTAAGGCGCTTCCATTCTTTGTCATATGTAATCCTCAACTTTTCTTCCTCCTAACAAAATTCAAGGAAAAATGCTAATGAGATACTTGCAAAAAAACGCATGAAAAATGAAAAGCACCACTTCATAGATAAAGATAAAATTAATTTAACACCACTATGAGGCTCAATTTTGTGCATATGAGTCAACCAATGCATTTCAGAGCATACGAGCTCGACAGATGGAGAATATTACGTAGAGTTTGAGAGCACTATCAGGCTTTGAACTTCTGAGAGTTGATCATTATAGGAATCATGACAGCAGGAATAAAGGCACACTTTTTATGATGAAGAGTAGCATACCATGATCTCCTTATGAAGTCTTTTCTCCCACACATACAATCTGTCCATTATAGAAGACAGGGTATTAATTTCAACACCGCTGGTACCATCGATTCTTTTACTTGAATTCTGAGTTCTGCTGGATGAACCAATTGCTGATTGTTCCGCGTTCTTCACTGAAGGTTCAGAGAACAACAAGGCAAAGGTTCCTATCATCCGTGAAACTATCACTGCGTCAAGGTAATGGCCAAGTTAGTTAACCTATTAAGACATAGTATGATTGAAAAAGAGCAGGCAAGGTGAGGAAGAATTTCTTTCTGTGGACAGATCAATATGATCAGAAGAAAGATACACAATACCATATCTCATACATTATGTTATGTACTCCGATTAATAATTACTAGAAAATGCTATGTGCATCATAATGATGCAGAGGCCGGAGGTTTAATCTCCTTTTTGGAAAAAAAAATTCTCATATATGAACCTTAGGAAAAAAAATTAGTGCTAAGTTAATACAGGAGCATATTAGCTAAGTTGGCTTGAGTTTGCATAAGAATCTGATGCTGTTAGGAATTCAGAGTACACTTTCAGTGTCACAGCAATTGAACATGTATGTACAATCAATTGAAAAGAGAAGCGGGTATACTCACATTTCAAGATTCTACTCCGCGGTCTGTACCGAATGCTCCCGACCTCAAGGATCCTGGCAACATCATCTCCACAGGCGACGGCAGAGTTGAATTGCTCCTTTATCTCCTCCACAACCTCTGCAACATCCCTCGTCCCAAAGCTCGGCAGCGGCGGATTCTCACCGACCACCATGGATGAGTGCTCCTCTGAGCTTACCCTCTTCACCTTTGCCGGATCATCGCCAACCGGCGCTGCCGCTCCTCCTCCAGCATTGGCATTGTCACAGTCACAGCTACACACGCTCCCCTCCCCTGACTCGAGAACCGAAGCACTGAGGACGCTGTCAATCTCGCACTCGGTGTGCTCCATTGACACCTTCACCTTGGCACTGACATCCGCATTGTCGATCCGGTTCGACGCCGTGCTCTCCACCGCCTTCCTCGCCTTGAGCGACTCCCTCATCGACGACTCGTGTTCCGTCTCCTCCTCCAGCTCCGGGATCCCCTCCCGCTCCCTCACCTCGCTGGAGTTGGGGCTGCTGGAGAACGACCCGTCCGGAGCAAACCCCTTTTGGTTGTAGTGTGGAAGGTCCTGGTTGTAGGAGTCGAACGGGTTGAAGAAGTCCCACGGCGACGCTTCCGGCATCGGCATCGGCGGCGGCGGCGGCGGCGCCGGAGCCGCCGCCTCCCGGCCACGATGCTCCACCGGCTGGCCCCCCTCCGGCACGCCGTACATTGGGTTGTTGTACCCGTACTCGTACCCCATGTAGGAAGGCACATTGGTGGCGAAGTTGCTGTAGCCGTATGGTTCTTGGTACACCGTGTTCGCCGCCGCCGAACTGGCCTTCATGTAGTAGGCATTGGGAATTGCGACATCTGGGATTGGGAACGAAGAAGGGTAGGCGTCGTAGGAGGCCTGCGCCCATGGCATCTCGGGCCTGCCGTCCCACGGCATTTGGGGCATGCCGCCCCACGGCATCTCGGGCCTGCCATCCCAGGGCATGGCGGGCCTGCCCTGCCATGGCATGGCCGGCCTGGCCGCTGCAGGCTCTGGGATGTGACGCTGCTGGGGCACTCCAGTCGGCGGCGGGATCTTGCCGCGGGCGCCGTGCCCGTGGCCGGGGTCATCGCAGGCGCAGTCGTCGGCGGAGTCGGGATCAGAGTCGGAGGCGTCGGAGTGGAAGTGGAGGTGGGAGTGGCCGGAGTCGGTGTGCGGGGTGGAGCTGGAGGCGCTGGGCTTCTTGGGCTCGTCGTGGTCGGAGGGGGGCAGCGTGAGCACGGGCGACCCGGGCGGCGAGGCGGCGTGGTGCTCGTGCGCGAACCGCGCGAGCGCGTCGGCCACCCGCGGGAGCGCGCGGAAGTAGGCGGCGTGCGCGGCCGCGAGCGCGGCCCGGCGGTCCCCCGCCGCGAGCATCAGGTCGCGGCGCTCCCGGCAGAGCGCGGCCACGGGGGACACGTCCGCCGCGTCCAGCCGCGAGCTCCGGCACCCCATCCTGCCCTACGCCCTCGCCCGCGACGGCATTGCCCGCCCCCGACGCCGCCAACTCCGTGCCCCGCCCGCCGGAAAGAAAGAGGAGCCACGAAACAAGCGCGGGGGAGGGAGCAAAGGTGGCGTGGGCGCGTGAGCTAGCTAGCTAGTGTACTGAACACCGAGCTGCGCGCGCGCGCGACGCGAGCGTGGCACGGCGGGCACGGGCACGTGGAGGAGCTGCGACGAGGAACGTTTATTATTGAGCATGAGCATGAGCATGAGCAGGCTACTGACACTGGCAGTGGCGACGGGTTAAAGCAGATGCAACGCACTGCTCATTCGGTACAGCAGGGTGAGCGAAAAGACGCTTGCTCTTCGCTCACATCACCGGAAAGATGTCTCGGGGCTGCCGGAGGCGAGGGCTCGGGGAGGGGCCATGGAATCGCGGAGGAGCAGTGCCGATCCGATCGCCCGTGTATGGGTCGCCGAGGGAGAGAGAGAGATGGAGACGGGCCGGCGATCTGTTACCGCTGCGGTAAGTAAATTGACAGAACGCGTTTCGTTTCACCGTGGAACGACAGAGAGGAGAGGGCACGGGGTGGGTAGTGGGTAGGTAAGTTTCAGCGCAGCGGCAGTAACATCATTGCGTTGCGTCTCGCTCCCATTTCTGTGCGCGACGGTGACAGTAATATTTACTCGCTCTGCAGCCCCCGCAGTACACGCGTTAATTCTGTGCTCCGTGGCGAATCTGGCGTGATAATTACCCGATGCTCCTCCATCATGGCCATGTTTGCTCAAAAGATTTTACTAGCACGATTACATCCGGCGCCCGCTGCAGTACGGTGCGTTGGTCCTGTTTTAGATAAGAACCGCTTGCTCAATTAAGAGAAATAATACAGTAAGTTAAACCCTCGTCGTGCAGGGGCAAGGGCACGGCATTGATGGTCAAAGATTCCGCGCCACTGAACTGAACCCCTAAAAATTCTGAGCTCCCGCGCTTTGCCTCCCTCGCCCGCGCACGGCACGCGCGCACACATGACCACGCATCTCGATCCAACTACGAGAACTCCGGCCCGCTAAATCGGATCACGTGGGTCGCTGGAGCGCATCGAGGACGCCACGGCCACACCCCTCCACTGGAGCCTATTCTCAGTAAATCCAAGGGCTGGCACTGTTCTAGATTCTGCACCATTTACTGGAGACTAGAGCACGCACTCGTAACAACAAGTAGCTCTCCCTCTCTCTCGCCGTGCTTTCCCGTCTGGGCTAGTAGTAGCTTACCTAATCGATGGGGTGGCGATCTGAAAGGAGGCAGGGCAGAGGCAGGCACATGCATGGCACGCTAATCACTCATGGCGGAGAAGGAATCAACACATGGGGGACGGAGATAACGTTCAGTTTCCGGATCGTCGCTAGAGTCGGGATCGCCTGCGCAGTCGCATCTCATCATCACGCCGGGCCATTGCGGCTTCTGCAAGCTCCGTGCCTGTGCACAAGACTGGCTTAGCCGCTTGCATAATGCGATCCAGATCTGGGCCGGGCAGCAGGAACCGAACCACGGACGAGTTGGCGTCAGGCTGGTCGTGCTACTCCTACTGCTACAACAGTGCTAACCCGTAGAGTGATTTGGTTTGGTAGTAGCATAACGCTGCTGTTACGGCAGGGTCACGGGGTTTATGATAGATTAAGATTATTGAGGCCTACGAGAGGCATGCAGAACGGAGGTGGAGTGCGCTGCTAGTGCTAGTGCTTGGAGAGGAACGAGGGGTGGGGGCACGTGAGCCGGGTCGAAAGCGGGGACTTTTTGTCCGGCCGGCCATGGAAAACCAACCCCGGCTCGTCTTGATCGGAGCACGTTGCTCGGTTTAGTTAATCCGCCCGAAGACAAGAGGACCGTACGTACCGCTGCTCCACGCAGCCATGCTGGGCGTTCACGAGGCCCCAATTCCCGAGGAGCGTCTGTGGCACTGGGGCAGGTCAAAGCGCGCATTGACTGATCGGACCGGTGACAGGCGGGGCCCCACGGCGAGCTTAATTGATTGATTGTACTTCCGTCGCCGTCGTCATCGTGAGGCTGGTCATAATGGAGAGGAACTTAGGAGTAACATCACACACTTTAATACAACTTTGTTTATGTGTCACATATTTAATGAAGAGAGAGGTGCTTGTGGTAACTAGCTAAATTACCGGAACATCACACATTTCAAAAAACAATGAGTCTATAACCTAATAAATACATTGTTGCATGACACTATATAGATGTTCCTACCCACTGTGAAGATAGTAACATAGTCTAGAAAAGTGTGTAAGTTAGTAGACTATGTTCTTGCCCATTGTGACCGGCATGAGGCAGTGAGACGCTCGCCGCACCGACAGCGACGCGGAGGGCGGAGGCGTGGGCTGCGTTTCCGGTACGGGCTAGCTACGGGCGGGCCGCCACGACGGAGTGGCCTCCCTGCGGCGGGTACGCGTACTGCTGCCAGGGCTATAACGTGCGGCGCAGAGCGCAAAACGACGCGACGTGACGAGTGCCGGGCGCACCCCGGCCCGCTCCTGCTCCGGCCGTGTGCGGCATGAGGAAACGGCCTCTTCCGGACGGCGACGGTGAGGAGCGGCACGGGCCCGCTGTGAGTGAGCACGCTCGGCTTTTTCTTTTCGTAATGGAGGCCTGCACTGCACTTGCCGGAGGTTTTTACTGCTTGCCGCCGGCGTCAAGGCCGGTGTTTTTCGCGCTGAACGATCTCGTCGGAGAAGCTCCATGGACGTGGGGCTCTTTCTTATCTTAGGATAAAAAAATGATCCATGGCCGTGGTGGAGAGGACAGCGAAATTCTCGGGCTTGCTTTGTTTTTTGGGGGGCCGAAATTCTCGGGCTTGAATCTGAACCACGGGCCTGGTGCAGCCCATCTATCTGCTCGGGCGAGAGTGTGGGCCGCAAGGCAGCGACAGACAGACAGATTACTGCTCTGATTTCCTCAGCGAAATAAAAGAAGTTTCGTGCTGGTGCGAGCGGGGCCGTCTTCTTCGAGCCTTCATTTTCGACAAGGCCGCAGAAAAAGACCGCGCCTGTGCCCGTACCTGAGGCCGACCGGCGGGCCAAAATGAGCCAGCTTTTTCTGTAACAACGGCGCCCACACGTAACAAGTTGGCCATGGAGGCGTCAGTCCTTTTCACAGGATAAGAATCAGGTGCCAGATTTCCGTTTATCGCTCGTAGGCTTTGCAGTTGCAGGCAACAAAATCTGGTGCCCCAGTGATGAGTTTCATCTTCTAAAAAAAAGAGTGATGAGTGTTTTAATGAGGTAATCTTGGATGGCAAATAAGCAAAGGTGGTGTTTTATGTTTTTTCTCTCTAGAAAAGATGGTGGGGTATGCTTGTATGCCTGTTAACTCTGCCCGGACACTAGAGATGAACAGAGGATAGCCATGCCACCTTCTCTCTTTTTTTTTGTGAGGAGAGATAGCCATGCCACCTTCTCTCTCTTTTTTTTGTGAGGAGAGATAGCCATGCCAGCTGCGAGGTTTATCCAAAAATTGTCCACCCTCCCTATTCGTGCGAAAACGAAAATACAAGTTGGTCATGGATTAATGGGCCGTGTGGGATGAGGTGAGCTAATCCTGGTGGAGCAACAAGTCCATGTACCCTTAATCCAACAGGTTGCCTTCTTCTGAACTGCATGGAAGCTTCACTTGCCGGCCTGTACTTGCCATGAGCAATAGAAAAACGACGGCGTGTAACGAAGCAGATTTTGTACTGTTAAGAAACCACGTTTGCTATACGTAACTTGCTTTTTTGTGTCTCCCCGACACAGGCGAAAGGAAGGAGAGCAAGTTTTCCTTGTCCGCCGAAGGCGAGGCCGTTGCCTGTGGGCTCTCCCTCTCGTCTCGTCGCTCCGGCAGCGGTGGGAGGAGAGTGGGGGAGCCCCGGGGCAGATCCTATTTGACGCTCGCAAGCGTCAAAAGGACATGGCTTCGCTAGAGCTCGGCTCCCTGACGCCCCAGTTTGGGCCGTTAAAATTGTTCATTGTATATCACAATTTTTTAAATATGTATTTATAAATTGTTCAGAGTATATAAATGTTTAATGTGTATTTAAATATTGTTCAGAGTATACAAATTTTCAATGTGTATTTAAATATTTTTGTGATATATGCTGAAAAATATTTAGTGTGTATTTCAAAAAATTGTTCAATGTGTATTTAAATACTTTTCAGTGTATATCACAAAAATATTCAGTGTGTATTTAAAAATTTGTTTAGTGTATATTACAAAATTTCCCAAGTTTTAAAATTTGGTCTGAATTAAAAAAACACCATTCCAAACATTATTCACATTACTAAAACACATTTTTTTCAATAAATGGTTGGAAATTCCTAAAAAAATTAATTTACTGCTGCATTTATTTCTTAATGTTTCTCTCTGCCTGAATATCAGTTACACTCAGCAACTCAAGTGGTAAGGAACACAGATCCTTCAACTTGTGGTTATGAGTTTGATTCCTAAGTATCACATTTTTTGGATTTTCTACTTGCTTTATGACAGCACTTAAGGGGCTAGCCCATTAGGATCGCCCTTGCGCGAAAGCTCTGGAGTATGACACTTGCGGGCGTTGTACAGGGGTCTTGAACCCTGGGTCTTTTCAACAACCGTGTAGATACACTAGTAGAGAAAAGCCTAGCTATGGCGTGACAAAAACGGCCTTGCTGGCGTGGACGTCCGACGCCACCAATATGATGTCATTGCTAAAAGGTAGTGATGGTGTTGGAGCCCACGTCAGCAGTATTTTATGTGCTGCTGGCATGCCACGTGGCCAACACTAGCGGTAAGTTCATCTTAATACTATTGTTCCTTCTTGGCCAACCCCAGCAAATTGATTTTTTGGTAATATTTTTTTTTACTTCACAAACTAAATAATTGTACTTCACAAAAGGTACTAGCTAGTTACTCAATAGATACCCATCAACTTAATAAGTTAATTAAACTTCAAAAAAGTTACTCACCAACTCAAGATGGACTAGATACTTAAAGAACTACTCTTCATCAAGGATTACGTCAGCTGGCGAATCTTCTTTCAATTGCCCTCTCCATCTTTTTTGAAATGAGCTATGTCCACCTTGAGCTCATTCCTCTCTGCCCTGAGGAGTTTTCTCTCCTGCTTCAGCTCATCCCTCTCCTCGATCAGCTTATCCCTCTCGTCCCTTAGCTTTAGTCTTCTGAACGAGCTGAACACTCTTGTTGTGCAGCTCTTTAATCTCTGCCTTTAGCGAGGCATTCACCTCTTGCATGTTGTTGATGGTATATTGATGAGTCTAACAAATCTTTGTTGAGCATGTCCACATCGTACACCTCCTTGTTATTGCCCCCAGAATTGGCCATGACCTAACAAATAAATAATTTGTTAGACAAAGTAGTTTAACATATGCGCTCCTAATTATTTAACACATGGCCGTTTCTACACATACAAACACATACAGTTGAACTAGCATCCATTGGAAGAATGAACTAGCATGCCACACTTTTTGAGTCACATGCCCCACTTTAGTCAATCGGCCACCATAAAAACTGTTGCATGCCACACTTGTGGCACATAAGTGTGGATGGCAACCAAACATTGCCATGTGTATCAAAATGCCTAGAGCATGATTTTGCACTCATTTGGCACTGCTTCAACATGTGTACTGAAATGCCTACAACAAACACAAATTATATATCCATATGGCAGTTTCAATACATGCAAATTATCCATCTATTCAAATTATCATGCACTGCCAAACTTCTAATTTGGCCTACTCACTTCACATTGTAGTTTCTATTCATTTGGCCTACTCACTTCACATTCTAGTTTCTCACAAACTCCTAAATTTTCCTACCTAGTCAAATTATCTTGCACTGCCAAACTGAAACCCTAGTCACCGACAATTTGCAGTCAATGTCGTGGAGGGGATGAACTCACCGTCGATATGTAGTCAATGTCGTGGAGGTGATGAAGGTGGAGGGGATGAACCCTAGCAGTCTATCGTCGTCGTCGCTGAAACCCTAGCGATGCAAATCCAACGAAATCAAACCAAATGAAATCAAATGGTTCTAGAGTAGGGCACACACACACACAGAGAGAGAGAGAGGGAAGGAGGGAGGGAGAGAGAGAGAGAGATTTACCTGTTACCCAACAACCGGAACCCGCCGGAATATAAGGGCAATGAGCGACGAGATAAAGGGGAACGGGAGAGCGAGGGCAAAGTGTGACGCCCGGATAATTAAGCTACAGTAATCTCTGCTAACAATGCCACGTCACCACGATTACGGTTGTTAATCTCGCGATGATTCAATCCCGTTCGGATTCAAAATTCAAATTCAAGTTCAAAAATAAAAGTTTTCAAATATTAAAACCAAAATGTTCTGGATGTGACAAATAATTAGTTAGTAATATTGGTGGAGAAACAACATTTTATAAAATGCTTGACTATCCTAGACTAATCAAAAACAGTGGCTAAAATAATAATTTAATTGCTTTTGAAATTAGGAAAATATTAAACTAATATATTTCGGCTACAAACTAGGTTTGGCAGTGGCCTATATTGATGATACTAATTTAGGTGCTAAATTGATATTTCATAAAACTAATATAAAAGGAATTATAAATGAAAACAGAAAAAAATCAATAAAAGAAAAGAAACACAAACAAAAAAAGTGAAAAGGAAGCCCCCTAGCCAACTGGGCCAAGCGGCCAAGCGGCCCAGCCAGCCAGCACTAGCACCCTGGCCGAAACGGCCCACTCCGACCCACCTGGCCCAGGCCGCACCCACTCACTCCCTTATCCTCTCGCAACGGAAACCCTAGCCCGATCCCACTCTCCACTCCCCCCACTTTCCCACGATCCCCTTCTCCTTCCCCATCGGTCTGGATCGGGATCGGCCCGATCCCGTTGCCCCCGACGCCCGGCGTCCGCCCGTCGCCGTCCACCGCCGCCTGGAGCTCCGCGAGCCTCACCGGAGCCACCCCGTCGCCCCCCTGCCGTCACCATCGCCTGGAGGACCACCTGCCGCGACGCCGCCGCCTCCACCTCGTCATCTACCCCGCCGGCCTGCCTCCCGCTCCGCCTCACCGGACGTCCCTGAGCCCACAGCCAGTGCCCTCCACCACCCGACGTGAGCCGCGCCCCTCCTCTCTTCCCCTCGCCCCGTGCTCGTTCCCTCCGCTGCTCGCCGCTCCCGACCGCCCCGACGAGCTCCGCGCGTCGCGCCCTCGCAGTCGCCGTCCTTGCCGCGCTCGACGCCCGCCCGGGTCGTTCGTGGCTCGCGCCAGGCTGCCCCTTTGCTCACCCCACGCCCCCCTTCGCTTACCCCCCGCTTCCCATCTGCGCGCGCGCTCGCGCTCGTCGCGCGGCGACCGCTGCCGCTCGTGCCCGTGCACAACCGCGCCGCCCTGCAACCCCCCATGCTGCGACCCGCCAACCCCTCCGCTCGCTGGTCGCTGCGGCCCTTCCCGCGCCAATCGCCTGCGTCGGCCGGTGGCCTCGTTTGGTCGCCGGAGTCCGAGCCGCCCCTAGTGCCGTGCGTGCCCAGGTCCGGCCTTCATGGGCGCCCGCGCCCAGGCACCCGCAAGCTCGCGCCCGAACCTGCTATGGCCCTTAGGGCCTATGACATATGGGCCCCGCCCAAAGAACGATATTAAAAAAAGGAATAATAAAATTAATTAATTAATTAATTTAATTAATTAATTCTAATTAATTAAACTAATTAATCATGATTAGTTAGCCTAGTCTATGGCGAACGGGTCCCACTTGCCAGGGTTGACCTAGTCAACCTTTGGTACTGCTGACATCATGCTGATGTCATGCTGACATCATAATTGCGTTTGCTAAATTAAATTAAATCTGTTAATTCTTGAAAATGTTAAAATCTTTATAAATTAATATAAAATAATTCATAACTCAGGTGAAAATACTTTGTACATGAAAATTGCTCAGAACAACGAGACGAATCCAGATACGCAGCCCGTTCGTCCGCCACGCATCCCTAGCATAGCTAACACGTAACTTTCCCCCTCCGATTCATCTGTCCGAAAACGCGAAACACCGAGGATATTTTCCCGGATGTCTTCCCCCTTCACCGGTATCACCTTATACCGCGTTAGGGCACACCTAGCATCGCTACTTGTTATGTCATGCATCGTTATGCATCTGTTTGCATTGTATTCATTGTTTCTTCCCCCTCTTCTATCCGGTAGACTACAAGACTGACGCCGCTGCTGGTACCCAGTACGACTACGGTGTTGACGACCCCTCTCTCTTGCCAGAGCAACCAGGCAAGCCCCCACTTGATCACCAGATATCGCCTACTCTTCTCTATACTGCTTGCATTAGAGTAGTGTAGCATGTTACTGCTTCCGTTAATCCTATCATGATGCATAGCCTGTCCTTGCTACTACTATTGTTAACTTTACCTGCAATCCTTATGCTTAGTATAGGATGCTAGTTTATCATCAGTGGCCCTACATTCTTGTCCGTCTGCCATGCTATACTATCGGGCCGTGATCATGCGGGAAGTAATCACGGGTATATACTTATACATATATACATGCTATACAGGTGGTGACTAAAGTCGGGTCGGCTCGTAGGAGTACCCGCGAGTGATTCCGATGTTGGGGGCTGAAGGGGCAGGTTGCTCCATCCCGGTAGAGGTGGGTCTGAGTTCCCGAAGGCCCCCGACTGTTACTTTGTGGCGGAGCGACAGGGCAGGTTGAGACCACCTAGGAGAGGGGTGGGCCTAGCCCTGGTCGGCGTCCATGGTTATTTCAAAATAACACGCTTAACGACATCTTGGTATTTGATCTGAGTCTGGCCACTGGCCTATACGCACTAACCATCTACGCAGGGACAGTTATGGGCACTCGACGTCGTGGTATCAGCCGAAGCCTTCGTGACGTCAGCGACTGAGCGGCGCGCGCCGGGTTGGACCGCGTAATGCAACTTCCTTTGTAATGGAGGTTGCTAGGTCTGCTCTCCGGCCGCGTTCGCAACGTGCAGGTGTGCAAAGAGCGATGGGCCCAGATGTTGGGTAACGTAGTAATTTCAAAAAAAATCCTACGCACACGCAAGATCATGGTGATGCATAGCAATGAGAGGGGAGAATGTTGTCTACGTACCCTCGTAGACCAGCAACAGAAGTGTTGACACAACGTAGAGGAAGTAGTCGTATGTCTTCCCGATCCGACCGATCCAAGTACCGAACGTACGGCACCTCCGAGTTCTGCACACGTTCAGCTCGATGACGATCCCCGGACTCCGATCCAACAAAGTGTCGGGGAAGAGTTCCGTCAGCACGACGGCGTGGTGACGATCTTGATGTTCTACCATCTTAGGGCTTCGCCTAAGCACCGCTACAATATTATCGAGGAGTATGGTGGAAGGGGGCACCGCACACGGCTAAGAAAACAATCACGAGGATCAACTTGCGTGTCTAGAGGTGCCCCCTGCCCCCGTATATAAAGGAGCAAGGGGGTGCGGCCGGCCCTAGGAGGAGGCGCGCAGGAGGAGTCCTACTCCTACCGCGAGTAGGACTCCCCCCCTTTCCCTAGTTGGATTAGGACTTGGGGGGAAGGAGGAGAGGGAAGAAAGGAAAGGGGGGGGGGGCGCCGCCCCCCTCCTTGTCCAATTCGGACTGGGGGGAGGGGCGTGTGGCAGCCCCTAGGCCTCCTCTCCTCTTCCTCCACTAGGCCCATTAAGGCCCAGTACTCCGGTAAAATGTTGTTTTCACTCGAAACACTTCCGATGTCCAAACATAGGCTTCCAATATATCAATCTTTATGTCTCGACCATTTCGAGACTCCTCGTCATGTCCGTGATCACATCCGGGACTACGAACAAACTTCAGTACATCAAAATATATAAACTCATAATAAAACTGTCATCGTAACGTTAAGCGTGCGGACCCTACGGGTTAGAGAACAATGTAGACATGACCGAGACATGTCTCCGGTCAATAAACAATAGCGGAACTTGGATGCTCATATTGGCTCCTACATATTGTACGAAGATCTTTATCGGTCAGACCGCATAACAACATACGTTGTTCCCTTTGTCATCGGTATGTTACTTGCCCGAGATTCGATCGTCGGTATCTCAATACCTAGTTCAATCTCGTTACCGGCAAGTCTCTTTACTCGTTTCGTAATACATCATCTCGCAACTAACTCATTAGTTGCAATGCTTGCAAGGCTTATGTGATGTGCATTACCGGGAGGGCCCAGAGATACCTCTCCGACAATCGGAGTGACAAATCCTAATCTCGAAATACGCCAACCCAACATGTACCTTTGGAGACACCTGTAGAGCTCCTTTATAATCACCCAGTTACGTCGTGACGTTTGGTAGCACACAAAGTGTTCCTCCGGCAAACGGGAGTTGCATAATCTCATAGTCATAGGAACATGTATAAGTCATGAAGAAAGCAATAGCAACATACTAAACGATCGGGTGCTAAGCTAATGGAATGGGTCATGTCAATCACATCATTCTCCTAATGATGTGATCCTGTTAATCAAATGACAACACATGTCTATGGTTAGGAAACATAACCATCTTTGATTAACAAGCTAGTCAAGTAGAGGCACACTAGTGACGTTTAGTTTGTCTATGTATTCACACAAGTATTATGTTTCCGGATAATACAATTCTAGCATGACTAATAAACAGTTATCATGATATAAGGAAATAAAATAATAACTTTATTATTGCCTCTAGGGCATATTTCCTTCAGTCTCCCACTTGCACTAGAGTCAATAATCTAGATTACACAGTAATGATTCTAACACCCATGGAGCTTTGGTGTTGATCATGTTTTGCTCGTGGAAGAGGCTTAGTCAACGGGTCTTCTACATTCAGATCCGCATGTATCTTGCAAATCTCTATGTCTCCCACCTGGACTAGATCCCGGATGGAATTGAAGTGTCTCTTGATGTGCTTGGTTCTCTTGTGAAATCTGGATTCCTTTGCCAAGGCAATTGCACCAGTATTGTCACAAAAGATTTTCATTAGACCCGATGCACTAGGTATGACACCTAGATCAGATATGAACTCCTTCATCCAGACTCCTTCGTTTGCTGCTTCCGAAGCAGCTATGTACTCCACTTCACATGTAGATCCTGCCACAATGCTTTGTTTACAACTGCACCAACTGACAGCTCCACCGTTTAATGTAAACACGTATCCGGTTTGCGATTTAGAATCGTCCGGATCAGTGTCAAAGCTTGCATCAACGTAACCATTTACGATGAGCTCTTTGTCACCTCCATATACGAGAAACATATCCTTAGTCCTTTTCAGGTATTTCAGGATGTTTTTGACCGCTGTCCAGTGATTCACTCCTAGATTACCTTGGTACCTCCCTGCTTGACTTATAGCAAGACACACATCATGTCTGGTACACAGCATTGCATACATGATAGAGCCTATGGCTGAAGCATAGGGAACATCTTTCATTTTCTCTCTATCTTCTGCATTGGTCGGGCATTGAGTCTTACTCAATTTCACACCTTGTAACACAGGCAAGAATCCTTTCTTTGCTTGATCCATTTTGAACTTCTTCAAAATTTTGTCAAGGTATGTGCTTTGTGAAAGTCCAATTAAGCATTTTGATCTATCTCTATAGATCTTAATGCCCAATATGTAAGCAGCTTCACCAAGGTCTTTCATTGAAAAACTCTTATTCAAGTATCCCTTTATGCTATCCAGAAATTCTATATCATTTTCGATTAGTAATATGTCATCTACATATAATATCAGAAATGCTACAGAGCTCCCACTCACTTTCTTGTAAATACAGGCTTCTCCAAAAGTCTGTACAAAACCAAATGCTTTGATCACACTATCAAAGCGTTTATTCCAACTCCGAGAGGCTTGCACCAGTCCATAAATGGATCGCTGGAGCTTGCACACTTTGTTAGCTCCCTTTGGATCGACAAAACCTTCTGGCTGCATCATATACAACTCTTCTTCCAGAAATCCATTCAGGAATGCAGTTTTGACATCCATCTGCCAAATTTCATAATCATAAAATGCGGCAATTGCTAACATGATTCGGACAGACTTAAGCATCGCTACGGGTGAGAAGGTCTCATTGTAGTCAATCCCTTGAACTTGTCAAAAACCTTTTGCGACAAGTCGAGCTTTGTAGACAGTAACATTACCGTCAGCGTTAGTCTTCTTCTTGAAGATCCATTTATTCTCAATTGCTTGCCGATATTTGGGCAAGTCAACCAAAGTCCACACTTTGTTCTCATACATGGATCCCATCTCAGATTTCATGGCTTCAAGCCATTTTGCGGAATCTGGGCTCACTAGTTGGTGTAGGTGTCACAGAAACCGTTTTCTGTGATGTACTACTTTCCAATAAGGGAGCAGGTACAGTTACCTCATCAAGTTCTACTTTCCTCCCACTCACTTCTTTCGAGAGAAACTCCTTCTCTAGAAAGTTTCCGAATTTAGCAACAAAAGTCTTGCCTTCGGATCTGTGATAGAAGGTGTATCCAATAGTTTCCTTTGGATATCCTATGAAGACACATTTCTCCGATTTGGGTTCGAGCTTATCAGGTTGAAGCTTTTTCACACAAGCATCGCAGCCCAAACTTTCAGAAACGACAACTTTGGTTTCTTGCCAAACCACAGTTCATAAGGCGTCATCGCAACGGATTTTGATGGTGCCCTATTTAACGTGAATGCGGCAGTCTCTAACGCATAACCCCAAAACGATAGCGGTAAATCAGTAAGAGACATCATAGATCGCACCATATCTAGTAAAGTACGATTACGACGTTCGGACACACCATTACACTGTGGTGTTCCGGGTGGCGTGAGTTGCGAAACTATTCCGCATTGTTCCAAATGTACACCAAACTCATAACTCAAATATTCTCCTCCACGATCAGATCGTAGGAATTTTATTTTCTTGTTACGATGATTTTCAACTTCACTCTGAAATTCTTTAAACTTTTCAAATGTTTCAGACTTATGTTTCATTAAGTAGATATACCCATATCTGCTTAAGTCATCTGTGAAGGTGAGAAAATAATGATATCCGCCACGAGCCTCAATATTCATCGGACCACATACATATGTATGTATGATTTCCAACAAATCTGTTGCTCTCTCCATAGTACCGGAGAATGGCGTTTTAGTCACCTTGCCCATGAGGCACGGTTCGCAAGTACCAAGTGATTCATAATCAAGTGGTTCCAAAAGTCCATCACTATGGAGTTTCTTCATGCGCTTTACACCGATATGACCAAAACGGCAGTAACACAAATAAGTTGCACTATCATTATCAACTCTGCATCTTTTGGCTTCAATATTATGAATGTGTGTCACTACTATCGAGATTTAATAAGAATAGACCACAGATATTACTCATATAAATAGAACAACCATTATTCTCTGATTTAAATGAATAACCGTCTCGCATCAAACAAGATCCAGATATAATGTTCATGCTTAACGCTGGCACCAAATAACAATTATTTAGGTCTAATACTAATCCCGAAGGTAGATGTAGAGGTAGCATGCCGACCGCGATCACATCGACTTTGGAACCATTTCCCACGCGCATCGTCACCTCGTCCTTAGCCAATCTTTGCTTATTCCGTAGTCCCTGTTTCGAGTTGCAAATATTAGCAACAGAACCAGTATCAAATACCCAGGTGCTACTGCGAGCATTAGTAAGGTACACATCAATAACATGTATATCACATATACCTTTGTTCACCTTGCCATCCTTCTTATCCGCTAAATACTTGGGGCAGTTCCGCTTCCAGTGACCAGTCTGCTTGCAGTAGAAGCACTCAGTTTCAGGATTAGGTCCAGATTTGGGTTTCTTCTCCTGAGCAACAACTTGCTTGCTGTTCTTTTTGAAGTTCCCCTTCTTCTTCCCTTTGCCCTTTTTCTTGAAACTAGTGGTCTTGTTGACCATCAACACTTGATGCTCCTTTTGATTTCTACCTCCGCGGCTTTCAGCATTGCGAAGAGCTCGGGAATTGTCTTATTCATCCCTTGCATATAATAGTTCATTACGAAGCTCTTGTAGCTAGGTGGAAGTGATTGGAGAATTCTGTCAATGACGCAATCATCTGGAAGATTAACTCCTAATTGAATCAAGTGATTATTATACCCAGACATTTTGAGTATATGCTCACTGACAGAACTGTTCTCCTCCATCTTGCAGCTATAGAACTTATTGGAGACTTCATATCTCTCAATCCGGGCATTTGCTTGAAATATTAACTTCAACTCCTGGAACATCTCATATGCTCCATGACGTTCAAAATGTCGTTGAAGTCCCGATTCTAAGCCGTAAAGCATGGCACACTGAACTATCGAGTAGTCATCAGCTTTGCTCTGCCAGACGTTCATAACATCTGGTGTTGCTCCAGCAGCAGGCCCGACACCCAGCGGTGCTTCCAGGATGTAATTCTTCTGTGCAGCAATGAGGATAATCCTCAAGTTACGGACCCAGTCCGTGTAATTGCTACCATCATCTTTCAACTTTGCTTTCTCAAGGAACACATTGAAATTCAACGGAACAACAGCACGGGCCATCTATCTACAATCAAACATAAACAAGCAAGATACTATCAGGTACTAAGTTCATGATAAATTTAAGTTCAATTAATCATATTACTAAAGAACTCCCACTTAGATAGACATCCCTCTAATCCTCTAAGTGATCTCGTGATCCAAATCAACTAGACCATGTTCGATCATCACGTGAGATGGAGTAGTTTCATTGGTGAACATCACTATGTTGATCATATCTACTATATGATTCACACTCGACCTTTCGGTCTCCGTGTTCCGAGGCCATATCTGTATATGCTTGGCTCATCAAGTATAACCTGAGTATTCCGCGTGTGCAACTGTTTTGCACCCGTTGTATTTGAACGTAGAGCCTATCACACCCGATCATCACGTGGTGTCTCAGCACGAAGAACTTTCGCAACGGTGCATACTCAGGGAGAACACTTCTTGATAATTAGTGAGAGATCATCTTAAAATGCTACCGTCAATCAAAGCAAGATAAGATGCATAAAAGATAAACATCACATGCAATCAATATAAGTGATATGATATGACCATCATCATCTTGTGCTTGTGATCTCCATCTTCGAAGCACCGTTATGATCACCATCGTCACCGGCGCGACACCTTGATCACCATCGTAGCATCATTATCGTCTCGCCAATCTTATGCTTCCACGACTATCGCTACCGCTTAGTGATAAAGTAAAGCATTACAGCGCAATTGCATTGCATACAATAAAGCGACAACCATATGGCTCCTGCCAGTTGCCGATAACTCGGTTACAAAACATGATCATCTCATACAATAAAATTTAGCATCATGTCTTGACCATATCACATCACAACATGCCCTGCAAAAACAAGTTAGACGTCCTCTACTTTGTTGTTGCAAGTTTTACGTGGCTGCTCCGGGCTTAAGCAAGAACTAATTTTACCTACGCATCAAAACCACAACGATAGTTTGTCAAGTTGGTGCTGTTTTAACCTTCGCAAGGACCGGGCGTAGCCACACTCGGTTCAACTAAAGTTGGAGAAACTGACACCCGCCAGCCACTTGTGTGCAAAGCATGTCGGTAGAACCAGTCTCACGTAAGCGTACGCGTAATGTCGGTCCAGGCCGCTTCATCCAACAATACCGCCGAACCAAAGTATGACATGCTGGTAAGCAGTATGCCTTATATCGCCCACAACTCACTTGTGTTCTACTCGTGCATATAACATCAACACATAAAACCTAGGCTCTGATACCACTGTTGGGTAACGTAGTAATTTCAAAAAAAATCCTACGCACACGCAAGATCATGGTGATGCATAGCAACGAGAGAAGAGAGTGTTGTCTACGTACCCTCGTAGACCGGCAACGGAAGTGTTGACACAACGTAGAGGAAGTAGTCGTACGTCTTCCCGATCCGACTGATCCAAGTACCGAACGTACGACACCTCCGAGTTCTGCACACGTTCAGCTCGATGACGATCCCCGGACTCCGATCAAGCAAAGTGTCGGTGAAGAGTTCCGTCAGCATGATGGTGTGGTGACGATCTTGATGTTCTACCGTCGCAGGGCTTCGCCTAAGCACCGCTACAATATTATCGAGGAGTATGGTGGAAGGGGGCACCGCACACGGCTAAGAAAACGATCACGAGGATCAACTTGTGTGTCTAGAGGTGCCCCCCTGCCCCCGTATATAAAGGAGCAAGGGGGTGTGGCCGGCCCTAGGAGGAGGCGCGCAGGAGGAGTCCTACTCCTACCGGGAGTAGGACTCCCCCCTTTCCCTAGTTGGATTAGGACTTGGGGGGAAGGAGGAGAGGGAAGAAAGGAAAGGGGGGGCACCGCCCCCTCCTTGTCCAATTCGGACTTGGGGGGGAGGGGCGTGCGGCAGCCCCTAGGCCTCCTCTCCTCTTCCTCCACTAGGCCCATTAAGGCCCATTAGGTTACCGGGGGGTTCCGGTAACCTCCCGGTACTCCGGTAAAATGTCGTTTTCACTCGGAACACTTCCGATGTCCAAACATAGGCTTCCAATATATCAATCTTTATGTCTCGACCATTTTGAGATTCCTCGTCATGTCCGTGATCACATCCGGGACTCCGAACAAACTTCGGTACATCAAAATATATAAACTCATAATAAAACTGTCATCGTAACGTTAAGCGTGCGGACCCTACGGGTTCGAGAACAATGTAGACATGACCGAGACATGTCTCCGGTCAATAACCAATAGCGGAACCTGGATGCTCATATTGGCTCCTACATATTCTACGAAGATCTTTATCGGTCAGACCACATAACAACATACGTTGTTCCCTTTGTCATCGGTATGTTACTTGCCCGAGATTCGATCGTCGGTATCTCAATACCTAGTTCAATCTCGTTACCGGCAAGTCTCTTTACTCGTTTCGTAATACATCATCTCGCAACTAACTCATTAGTTGCAATGCTTGCAAGGCTTATGTGATGTGCATTACCGAGAGGGCCCAGAGATACCTCTCCGACAATCGGAGTGACAAATCCTAATCTCGAGATACGCCAACCCAACATGTACCTTTGGAGACACCTGTAGAGCTCCTTTATAATCACCCAGTTACGTTGTGACGTTTGGTAGCACACAAAGTGTTCCTCCGGCAAACGGGAGTTGCATAATCTCATAGTCATAGGAACATGTATAAGTCATGAAGAAAGCAATAGCAACATACTAAACGATCGGGTGCTAAGCTAATGGAATGGGTCATGTCAATCACATCATTCTCCTAATGATGTGATCCTGTTAATCAAATGACAACACATGTCTATGGTTAGGAAACATAACCATCTTTGATTAACGAGCTAGTCAAGTAGAGGCACACTAGTGACGTTTAGTTTGTCTATGTATTCACACAAGTATTATGTTTCCGGATAATACAATTCTAGCATGAATAATAAACATTTATCATGATATAAGGAAATAAAATAATAACTTTATTTTTGCCTCTAGGGCATATTTCCTTAACGAGACCCCTGCACCATAGGGTTTAGACCGGCGTGCTGACCTCTCTGTTGTGCCTAGGTAGGGCTGCAACGTGTTGATCTTCCGAGGCCGGGCATGACACAGGAAAATGTGTCCGGCCAAATGGGATCGAGCGTGTTGGGTTATGTGGTGCACCCCTGCAGGGAAGTTGATCTATTCGAATAGTCGTGTCCCTCGGTAAAAGGACGACCCGGAGTTGTACCTTGACCTTATGACAACTAGAACCGGATACTTAATAAAACACACCCTTCCAAGTGCCAGATACAACCGGTGATCGCTCTTTCATAGGGCGACGAAGGGAGGATCATCGGTTAGGATTATGCTAAGCGATGATACTGGGTGAACTTACCATCTACTCTCTTCTTCTGCTGCAAGATGGAGGTTACCAGAAGCGTAGTCTTTGAAAGGACTAGCTATCCCCCTCTTATTTCGGCATTCTGCAGTTCAGTCCACATATGATACCCTTATTTCATTTGATACCAATGCATACATATGTAGTGTAGCTCCTTGCTTGCGAGTACTTTGGATGAGTACTCACGGTTGCTTTGTTCCTTCTTTTCCCCTTTCTATACCCGATTGCTGCGACCAGACGTGGGAGCCCAGGAGCCAGACGCCACCATCGACGACGACTACTACTACTCGGGAGGTGCCTACTACTACGTGCAGCCCGCTGACGACGACCAGGAGTAGTTTAGGAGGATCCCAGGCAGGAGGCCTGCGCCTCTTTCGATCTGTATCCCAGTTTGTGCTAGCCTTCTTAAGGAAAACTTGTTTAACTTATGTCTGTACTCAGATATTGTTGCTTCCGCTGACTCTTCTATGATCGAGCTCTTGTATTCGAGCCCTCGAGGCCCCTGCTTGTAATATGATGCTTGTATGGCTTATTTTATTTGTAGAGTTGTGTTGTGATATCTTCCCGTGAGTTCCTGATCTTGATTGTACACGTTTGCGTGTATGATTAGTGTATGATTGAATGGGGGGCGCCACAAGTTGGTATCAGAGCCGACTGCCTGTAGGAATCCCCCTTCCAACTCCTTGGCCTAAGTTGAGTCTAGTCATTGAAAAGGTTTTTATTAACATGGTTGTGCGGCTTACGGGCCCACGTCGCCATTGGGTGGTACTAGGATCCTTTACTCCTCGATCTTTACTCTGGGACTCTAGTCTCTCCCCTATTTCGGGTTAAATGAATTTGCTAAAATCTAACTTTAGGGTCTCGTGATCACATCCATCCGAAGAGCCCTTTCAGACCAGATGATCATCGGCTGCACCAGAAGATTTCAAAGTTACTCTCTGCTACTCTTTCGAGACTTTATGCCCATCGCCTTTGGAAATTCCCTACCACTGTTATATCATTATGGATAACTACATACACTTGCCCTTTCAAATCCCATTGATCTTGTTATTAAAAGATACATCGAAAATTCTCTCTATTGTTCCAAGAATATTTTGTGCCTACTGCCTTGCAGTTCCTTGCCACCTGAATACCCCTACGGATAATTTCATGCCCTTATCGAGTATCCGCTCATCCCCAGTTGTTCATGTGTTTCACAATGGTCTTCGAAATACTATTCGATCCTCCAAAAATCCTCAGTAGCTTATTGCTCTGCAATATTTGTCTGCTTGCATTATGGAGGCTTTCCATATGTCTGGCAATATTCGTTAGTATCCTTAGACACCATCATTTTGATCCTATTGATTCAACATGAGTGCGAATGCATGTAATCATCAGTTGATCCTTTTAAATTATCTTTCCGGCTCAAACGTCATTTTGAACATGAGCTGGTTCTCGACCAAACTATTTGTCGTCAATTGTGCCACTGGTCTATCCAACTTATCTATCCTTGATCAGAGTGTCTGCTTCTGATCCTTTGTTTTGGAAATCATAATTCCTTTGTTATCTAAGCATCGAATTATTCAGATGTTTTATATTATGATGCCTGTGCATTCTTTCTTCCTCTGATTGAGTACTGATACTCACATCAGCTCCGTTGTGGATCGCCTGATCCATTGTTGGATTTCATCCGACATCGTCCGTCATATTCAATAACCTTGTGAGCCTTTCCACGGGTATATAATGCCTTTGGTAAATTGTATGCTCTGCTTTGTCAACCATGCTCTACTTTTGAGCTTGTGTTATTTACTCCTGAAGTTCGTGGTATATGTTCTAAGAAGCCCCGATGGCTTGAACCTATGCCTTCCTTAATCTGTGTGAACCCGAAAGTTTTCACGGGTCATACTCCTCTGTTAATTCCCCAGGTAGGTTTCCACAATCAATTCCTTTTTAATAAGAGCGAGAAGTGAATGAAAGGTTATGCATTGAGGAAGTGGGAGTCGACCTTGAACTTTGTGTTCATGTCCATGGACACGATGTAGATCCTATCATGGAAGCTTCTTGTAATAGTAACTATTTCCTTGATAAAATATCTTTTGATATCGGTGAATTGATCCTTTGCAATCGTGGTTCCGACCATGTTCTCCTTTAAATACCTTTTCTCGTGCAAGTTTAAGCACTTGTGCTCCGCAGAGCAATACCCCAGTCCAACCACTATTTTGATCTGTCATCGAGTATTACCCCCTGGTATCTCAAGATTATTACGGAACTGCATAACTTCTTATGAGTTCTTCATCAAGTACCGAATTCTCTTTGATTCCATTTTTTCCATGAGCTCTGAATTATTAAACACTCAAAGACATCGATAACTGAATTGAGTCCACACCATGATTAAACTCTTGGTAACCTTCATTACTTACGAGTTTGAACTCGATCACGTCATTCCTAGCCTGCTCGGCTATGTCATTATCGTGCCGATTTTAACTGTGCTACCTGGTCCTTAATCCCGAAGCACAACTTTCGATGGTGAGCTAATCTTACATCGATCTTCCTCGTCGTATCATTTCTCCTTGAACAACAAACTTGATTCCGAGTTTGAGACCTAACCGTGGTTCCAATAACCTTTCGCTTCATAATTCGTTTGACTTGATGTCATCGCCGATCGATTACATCTTCATGAAATCTCTCGACAAATGTGTCGTGATCACCATCAGCATTCTGAGCTCTTCCAGGATATCAATTGAATTCATGATGAGAAATACCATCCTTTCCCCCAATGATTTATGTTATCATCGATCGCCTTATTGCCTTCCGTTCATCACAAACTTGTTCATGTTATGGATGCAACTTGCTATCCAACTTGTATTATGTTCTACCTTGAAGTATTACTGTCTTTTATGTCAAGGATGTTGTGAGGACTGCTCCACCTCTTAGGAAATTCTTGGTGCAGTAATACTTCTTGCCATCTCCATTCATATCTTGGTCACGTGTTGTTTCTAACCGGATTACCAACCATTGAACTATGAGGTGTGAATTCAAAACTTCTAGTAACCCTATTGCGTTGAAGTTAATGGTCGACATTTCATCCTTAGACCATTGGTTATCGAATCACCATTCTAACATCGGTCATGCTACATAAGCCCATATTTTGGGTGCACCTTTCAACTGATGTTTAATTGGGTATGTTTTCCTCGAGCATATCTCATTATACCATTTGATCTAACAAATGTTATCTCCTTGTTCACATAATTGTGGAAATCCATCCTTTGAAATTCTCAATGAATTGTTGCTGAGTCCATCAGCCACCTCCTCATCCTCTCCTTGGTTTACTAATGAACTCTTGTTTCAGAACTCGCTCCCATAGTTCATTTCCCGAGAATCTTATAATGCCTTCTCGTCAATTTGTCACACATTTTCTTCTCAGGCATCCTGAGTCTGAGGTATCCTGACACCAATCAGATCTGAATCTCGGTCAGATATGATGGTTGGAACATATTTCCAAGAGTTATAACATTGGTCTTTATATGACCTCGTAAGGTGATGTCATGCCTAGCACACCTGGCCGGAGGACCTATTGTTATAGTTTCCTTTTCTGCAAGGTTATCCATTCTTGCATGAGGAAATTGTAAGACTTATTCTATAAGTTGTTCCTGATGTATCCCTTGTGTTTCCAAAGTCCGACCTTTGCTTGAAGATCATGTCAATGCTATCTCGAAGCATGTCCGTGGTACTCCGATTTTCGACAAGAACATTTGAAGCCCAATGCTAAATGTTTTCTTGCTCAATTATCCAAACACCATTGTATGGGTAATATCATGAAATCCCTTCCCCTTACCTTAATGGTTTTCTACTTTCTATCCTGTCTTGGACATCATGCTCCGCTTGTCCTTGGAAAGGATATACCCCTGAAATATGTGTTTTAACACATTTTCCTTTCCATTGTTCTGTTTAATATGATAATCATATTTTACTTTCCATTGTTTGTTTGAACCTTTCTTGTGATCTATATGATCTAAGCAGCAATATTCTCCTGCTTATGTAAACACCTCGGTGTACAATTCTGTCAGCAAGAACATGTTACTATTGTTGATGACATTCCGGTAACCACCGATGGACGAGAACTTTGCCTATTGGTCCGCCTCGTTCAACGAGCAAGGAAAATGGTTCTCTTCGTCCCTCGCCCTTGGTATCGATGTTGTTGCCGACATAACTGACAGGCTAGCCTTTGACATGCCTTGCAATCGTGACCATGCAAGATGTCACCACTCCTACTTTTATCCCACATGGTGGGCCCATAACCCACAGTTCCACAGGATCGAAACCTGACTCTCCTATACACCACCTGTTCCCAAGGTTGTTCCTCGCGCTTGAATTCGTATGTAATTCACGGACCACCTGTCTAGTGATCTATTCTGGTATGAGGCGCAATACCTATTCTCGTTGCCCTGAAACCCTTTCACCTTCTGATTAGGCATCGAACGGTTGCCTATCCGTTTGAAGCTTCTCAGGGTACCTTCTTACTTTGCTCTCGATATCTTCTTAAGTTTCAAATCGAAGATACTTATGCTTCTTCCCTGAGTTAATCGTCTGATGCTCGATCTTGTTAGAATCCATCCATATCGAGTTTTCCCTTCTTACCCTTTCGTAAGTACGGTGAAGTTCCTGAAGGAAGAACGACAACTTCATCATGATGCATTGGAATAAAGAATTGAAGACATCAACGAAAGGGATTAACTTCTTCGAGAAGATCCCTTAGAATATCGTAACCTGAACTTTCCCCCTTACTCCCTGCTTCAATCTCGGGATGAGATTTCTTGTAGTGGAGGAGAATTTTGACGCCCGGATAATTAAGCTACAGTAATCTCTGTTGGGGATCGTAGCAGAAATTTAAAATTTTCTACGCATCACCAAGATCAATCTATGGAGTAATCTAGCAACAAGGGGAAAGAGAGTGCATCTACATACCCTTGTAGATCGCTAAGCGGAAGTGTTGCAAGAACGCGTATGAAGGATTCGTACTCGTAGCGATTCAGATCGCGGTTGATTCCGATCTAAGCGCCGAACAACGGCGCCTCCGCGTTCAACACACGTGCAGCCCGGTGACGTCTCCTACGCCTTGATCCAGCAAGGGGAGAAGGAGAGGTTGAGGAAGACTCCTTCCAGCAGCAGCACAACGGCGTGGTGGTGGTGGAGGAGCGCGGGACTCCAGCAGGGCTTCGCCAAGCACTACGAGAGACGAGGAGGGAGAGAGGTAGGGCTGCGCCAAGAGAGAGATCAAATCATGTGTTGGGAAGCCCCCATACCTCAAGTATATATAGGGGAGGGGAGGGGGCTGCGCCCTCTCTAGGGTTCCCACCCCAAGGGGTGCGGCAGCCCCAGATCCCATCTAGGGTGGCGGACACAAGGGGGAGAGGGGGAGGCGCACCTGGGATGGGCCTTAGGGCCCATCTGCCCTAGGGTTTGCCCCCCTCCCCTCTTGGAGGCGCCTTGGGCCTTGGTGGGAGGCGCCCCAGCCCACCTAGGGGATGGTCCCTTCCCACTATTGGCCAATGTAGGCCTCCGGGGCTAGTGGCCCCACCTGGTGGACCCCGGACCCCTCCGGTGGTCCCGGTACACTACCGATGATGCCCGGAACACTTTCGGTGGCCAAAACCATACTTTCTATATATCAATCTTTACCTCCGGACCATTCCGGAACTCCTCGTGACGTCCGGGATCTCATCCGGGACTCCGAACAACATTTGGTAACCGCGTACATACTTTCCCTATAACCCTAGCGTCATCGAACCTTAAGTGTGTAGACCCTACGGGTTCAGGAGTCATGCCGACATGGCCGAGATAACTCTCCAGTCAATAACCAACAGCGGGATCTGGATACCCATGTTGGCTCCCACATGCTCCATGATGATCTCATCGGATGAACCACGATGTCAAGGATTCAATCAATCCCGTATACAATTCCCTTTGTCTATCGGTACGATACTTGCCCGAGATTCGATCGTCGGTATCCCGATACCTTGTGCAATCTCATTACCGGCAAGTCTCTTTACTCGTTTCGTAACACATCATCCCGTGATCAACTCCTTGATCACATTGTGCACATTATAATGATGTCCTACCGAGTAGGCCCAGAGATACCTCTCCGTTTACACAGAGTGACAAATCCCAGTCTCGATTCGTGCCAACCCAACAGACACTTTCAGAGATACCCGTAGTGCACCTTTATAGCCACCCAGTTACGTCGTGACGTTTGGCACACCCAAAGCACTCCTACGGTATCCGGGAGTTGCACAATCTCATGGTCTAAGGAAATGATACTTGACATTAGAAAAGCTTTAGCATACGAACTACACGATCTTGTGCTAGGCTTAGGATTGGGTCTTGTCCATCACATCATTCTCCTAATGATGTGATCCCGTTATCAACGACATCCAATGTCCATGGTTAGGAAACCATAACCATCTATTGATCAACGAGCTAGTCAACTAGAGGCTTACTAGGGACAAGGTGTTGTCTATGTATCCACACATGTATCTGAGTTTCCTATCAATACAATTCTAGCATGGATAATAAACGATTATCATGAACAATGAAATATAAAATAATAATAACTAATTTATTATTGCCTCTAGGGAATATTTCCGACAATCTCTGCTAACAATGCCACGTCACCACGATTACAGTTGTTAATCTCGCGATGATTCAATCCCGTTCGGATTCAAAATTCAAATTCAAGTTCAACAATAAAAGTTTTCAAATATTAAAACCAAAATGTTCTGGATGTGACAAATAATTAGTTAGTAATATTGGTGGAGAAACAACATTTTGTAAAATGCTTGACTACCCTAGACTAATCAAAAACATTGGCTAAAATAATAATTTAATTGCTTTTGAAATTAGGAAAATGTTAAACTAATATATTTCGGCTACAAACTAGGTTTGGCAGTGGCCTATATTGATGATACTAATTTAGGTGGTAAATTGATATTTCATAAAACTAATATAAAAGGAATTATAAACGAAAACAGAAAATAATCAATAAAAGAAAAGAAACACAAACAAAAAAAAGTGAAAAGGAAGCCTCCTAGCCAACTGGGCCAAACGGCCAAGCGGCCCAGCCGGCCAACACTAGCACCCTGGCCGAAACGGCCCACTCCGACCCACCTGGCCCAGGCCGCCCCCACTCACTCCCTTATCCCCTCGCAACGGAAACCCTAGCCCGATCCCACTCTCCACTCCCCCCACTCCCCCACGATCCCCTTCTCCTTCCCCATCGGTCTGGATCGGGATCGGCCCGATCCCATTGCCCCCGATACCCGGCGTCCGCCCATCGCCGTCCACTGCCGCCTGGAGCTCCGCGAGCCTCACCGGAGCCACCCCGTCGCCCTCCTGCCGTCACCATCGCCTGGAGGACCACCTCGCCACGACGCCGCCGCCTCCACCTTGTCGTCTACCCCGTCGGCCTGCCTCCCGCTCCGCCTCACTGGACGTCCCCGAGCCCACTGCCAGTGCCCTCCACCACCCGACGTGAGCCGCGCCCCTTCTCTCTTCCCCTCGCCTTGTGCTCGTTCCCTCCGCTGCTCGCCGCTCCCGACCGTCCCGACAAGCTCCGCCGCGTCGCGCCCCCGCAGTCGCCGTCCTTGCCGCGCTCGACGCCCGCCCGGGTCGTTCGTGGCTCGCGCCAGGCTGCCCCTTTGCTCACCCCACGCCCCCCTTCGCTTACCCCCCGCTTCCCATCTGCGCGCGCGCTCGCGCTCGTCGCGCGGCGACCGCTGCCGCTCGTGCCCATGCACAACCGCGTCGCCCCGCAACCCCCCAGGTTGTGACCCGCCGACCCCTCCGCTCGCTGGCCGCTGCGGCCCTTCCCGCGCAAATTGCCTGCGTCGGCCGGTGGCCTCGTTCGGCCGCTGGAGCCCGAGCCGCCCCTGGTGCCGTACGTGCCCAGGTCCGGCCTTCATGGGCGCCCGCGCCCAGGCACCCGCAAGCCCGCGCCCAAACCTGCTATGGCCCTTAGGGCCTATGACATATGGGCCTCGCCCAAAGAACGATATTAAAAAAAGAATAATAAAAAAGAATAATAAAATTAATCAATTCTGATTAATTAAACTAAATCACTAATTAAACTAATTAATCATGATTAGTTAGCTTAGTCTATGGCGAATGGGTCCCAATTGCCAGGGTTGACCTAGTCAACCTTTGGTCCTGCTGACATCACGCTGATGTCATGCTGACATCATAATTGCGTTTGCTAAATTAAATTAAATCTGTTAATTCTTGAAAATGTTAAAATCTTTGTAAATTAATATAAAATAATTCGTAACTTAGATGAAAATACTTTGTGCATGAAAATTGCCAGAACAACGAGACGAATCCGGATACGTAGCCCGTTCGTCCGCCACGCATCCCTAGCATAGCGAACATGCAACTTTCCCCCTCCGATTCATCTGTCCGAAAACGCGAAACACCGGGGATATTTTCCCGGATGTCTTCCCCCTTCACCGGTATCACCTTATACCGCGTTAGGGCACACCTAGCATCGCTACTTGTTATGTCATGCATCGTTATGCATCTGTTTGCATTGTATTCATTGTTTCTTCCCCCTCTTCTCTCCGGTAGACTATGAGACTGACGCCACTGCTGGTACCCAGTACGACTACGGTGTTGACGACCCCTCTCTCTTGCCAGAGCAACCAGGCAAGCCCCCCACTTGATCACCAGATATCGCCTACTCTTCTCTATACTGCTTGCATTAGAGTAGTGTAGCATGTTACTGCTTCCGTTAATCCTATCATGATGCATAGCCTGTCCTTGCTACTACTATTGTTAACTTTACCTGCAATCCTTATGCTTAGTATAGGATGCTAGTTTATCATCAGTGGCCCTACATTCTTGTCCGTCTGCCATGCTATACTATCGGGCCGTGATCACGCGGGAAGTAATCACGGGTATAGACTTATACATATATACATGCTATACAGGTGGTGACTAACGTTGGGTCGGCTCGTAGGAGTACCCGCGAGTGATTCCGATGTTGGGGGCTGAAGGGGCAGGTTGCTCCATCCCGGTAGAGGTGGGTCTGAGTTCCCGAAGGCCCCCGACTGTTACTTTGTGGCGGAGCGACAGGGCAGGTTGAGACCACCTAGGAGAGAGGTGGGCCTGGCCCTGGTCGGCGTCCGTGCTTATTTCAAAATAACACGCTTAACGAGATCTTGGCATTTGATCTGAGTCTGGCCACTGGCCTATACGCACTAACCATCTACGTGGGGACAGTTATGGGCACTCGACGTCGTGGTATCAGCCAAAGCCTTCGTGACTTCAGCGACTGAGCGGCGCGTGCCTGGTTGGACCGCGTAATGCAACTTCCTTTGTAATGGAGGTTGCTAGGTCTGCTCTCCGGCCGCGTTCGCAACGTGCAGGTGTGAAAAGGGCGATGGGCCCAGACCCCTGCGCCATAGGGTTTAGACCGGCGTGCTGACCTCTCTGTTGTGCCTAGGTAGGGCTGCAACGTGTTGATCTTCCGAGGCCGGGCATGACCCAGGAAAGTGTGTCCGGCCAAATAGGATCGAGCGTGTTGGGTTATGTGGTGCACCCCTACAGGGAAGTTGATCTATTCGAATAGCCATGTCCCTCGATAAAAGGATGACCCGGAGTTGTACCTTGACCTTATGACAACTAGAACCGGATACTTAATAAAACACACCCTTCCAAGTGCCAGATACAACCGGTGATCACTCTTTCACAGGGCGACGAAGGAAGGATCATTGGTTAGGATTATGCTAAGCGATGATACTGGGTGAACTTACCATCTACTCTCTTCTTCTGCTGCAAGATGGAGGTTACCAGAAGAGTAGTCTTCGAAAGGACTAGCTATCCCCCTCTTATTCTGGCATTCTGCAGTTCAGTCCACATATGATACCCTTATTTCATTTGATACCAATGCATACATATGTAGTGTAGCTCCTTGCTTGTGAGTACTTTGGATGAGTACTCACGGTTGCTTTGTTCCTTATTTTCCCCTTTCTATACCCGATTGCTGCGACCAGACGTTGGAGCCCAGGAGCCAGACGCCACCGTCGACGACTACTACTACTACTACTACTACTCGGGAGGTGCCTACTACTACGTGGAGCCCGCTGACAACGACCAGGAGTAGTTTAGGAGGATCCCAGGCAGGATGTCCTGGAATTGTCATGGCAGATGTCCTTAGTGTCAGGACTTAGTCGCGAGACCAACGCATCTATGTGGTAGCTTGAGAGGGGTTGAGCGGGACGAGAGACACGATGTTTTACCCAGGTTCGGCCCCTCATGGTGGAGGTAAAAGCCTACATCCTGCTTCATTGATATTGATGATGATGACCATGGTTACAAGAGTGCTCTATCTCGAGAGCTATTGTCTAAACCTAACTTGTCCAACTTGTGGAACTTGTCCCTCTTGGGGTGCCCTGCCCCTCCTTATATATGTTGAAGGAGCGGGTTACATGTGGAGTCCAACTCGGACTTTAACTTAAACTATTCTGACTTCCCTTCCTGGGCTTCTTAACGTCTGCCGGTTTAACATTGTCTACCGGTTTAACATTGTCTGCCGGTTTAACATTGTCTGCCGGTTTAACACCAGCCGGTTTACCATTGTCTGCCGGTTTAACACCAGCCGGTTTATCGTCTGTCTTAGCCATCTGTCTTGACTCTCTGTCTTAACTCTCCGCCGGTTTACCATCCGCCGGTTTACCAAGTCCCAGCCGGTTTACAACTCCAGCCGGGTCATACCACGGGGTATATCCTCGACATTAGCCCCCAGTTTAATTTGGATTTATCCATGTTAAACTGATCTTGATTATCCTTAAGTCCTTGTCACTTCCTTCTTCTATAAAATCCGAGTCAATAGACCAGCTTCATAATCAATTTGCTAACATCGGTTTGTCATTGTGAAATATTGTGAAGAATAACTCCTTTGACTTCAGCTCCCAATGCTTAACAAAAATATTGGCCTTTGAAATACTCATTTGATCTTCAGCCGGTTTAAGAATGTAGAACTTGCCGGTTTGAGAATGTCAAACTGTGCCGGTTTAAGACTTGAACTTGCCGGTTTATCATTACCGGTTTACAAATATTGACGGCACCAGGTCATAATTGTAGTTAATATCAAGCTTGAAAATATACCTCTGATATGCCTATCACTTGTAGCCCCCAAGTCTTAAGAAGGTAGCATAGCAACAACTTAAGACTTGCTTCAAATACGAATGTCACAAGCTTGAAGAAATCCCGGTTTGTTCGTCTCAATCACCAGTCAAAACTGAGTATCCCATATATGTAGCCCCCAAGTGCCGGGTTGTCATGCTTGCAGCAACCTGGGACTTGAAATTGCCTTATGCTCATAAAAACTTCAACTAGTGTAGCCCCTAAGGGCCGGGTTATTATGCAATAATGAGCAGGGATTTTGTAAATATGATCATGTAAACTTGAGCAGCAATGTGTAGCCCCCAAGGGCCGGATCAATAAGATAAGATTGAGATGGGACTTGATATATTCTTCCATAACATTATACGATGTAACCCCCATCATGGGGCTTGAACCCACGTCCACAAGGTTGAGAGCTTTGTGCTTTACCAACTGAGCAGTGAATCCTTCAATAATAGATGAAAATTCGTGTACCTTGAATTGTTGACAGGAGCAATTGGTAGCCCCCAAGGGCCGACTCATTACGATGTGATGAGTCGGGTCTTCAAATAAGTGAGCCAACAATGATTTTGCATTAGCCCCCAAGTATCATGGTGCATGCTTGCAGCGACATGAGACTTGTGTATTTGATGTAATCCCAACTTGAATAATGTAGCCCCCAAGTGCCGGGTCGTAAACCTGCAACGACTCGGGACTATTCCTTTAATGTAGAATAATTCCTATCCATTGATAAAATAATAGCCATTGAGCCAAAGCGACTTTGAATACCTCATCTGTTGATAACCATAATAAAAAATCCAGCCATGTTGGCTATTTAAAGATTTGAATAATATACTCAATGATTTATAAGCACATGATTCCAATGGCACAATCCAAAAATATATACTGGCGACCTATAGTCCAAAGCCAGACCGGTTTAATAAACACTGGATAATTATCCTGGCAACTTATAATCAACGCCAGACCGGGCTAAGAAAACTCCGGTTTATAATTGAGTTTGTACTAACAACTGATAGTTGAAAGCTTGTGCCTGGTTAAGAAATACCGGACTGATGAAATGACTTATAGTTTGACCGGGTCAATGGACGCCAGTTTACCTTAAAACCTTATCAAAGGAGAAGAAACTTTGACAAAAAGCAAATGAAAAAACTTGTAGTCGAGGCTTTTCAAGGGCTGCCAGGCCCAAACTCGAGGCTTTTCATGGGCTGCCAGGCCGCTGAGTTAAACCATTTGACAAAGCCTTTTAAGATGGGCCTCCAACTAACCAATCATTGTTTTAACTTTGACAAGTTCAGGGTCTGTATAAGAGTAACTTGTCAAACGTTCGGCGGGTCATGCCAGGATTACCTGGATAGGAGTGGCTTACTTGACGAAGGCAGGTTAACCCGGGGTTTAGGTGAATACACCAGGCTTCCAAGCCTTGGGTCGATACCCAATTACAATGGCCCTTTCAAACTCTTTGTTACTTTACACAAAGAGCCCCCAAGTAACTTTGTGAGCTGTGCTCAATGGGTGCCTATGTTTGAGTTGTGCGTAGCAACAAGACTCTCTTTGGCCCTTTGGGTGTGAAGCTCCCAAGCTTTGTTGTGGCGTGATAGCCGGATTAATGGACAGGACTTCGCTTTGCAAGCAGAAGCTCCCATGTGATATATTTCCGACCTGTGCTCGCCGGGTGCCTATGTTTGAGTTGTGGTGTGCAACAAACTCTCTTTGGCCCCTGATGATAATATTGTCTTGATAGCCGCATCAAGAGGGTAGTAACGCCATGTTCTCTTTGGTGAATACACCTATGTTTGAACAGGAAGCCCCCAAGTAATTATATGAAGATGAGCCCATAAGGCAGAACACCCATGTTTGAACCGTGCGTCGGGGCAACAGGTCCTCTTGGGCAACCTTTAACTTTTTACAAGAGATAAATTCTTCTTGAACCGGTATTTTGAACCGGCTATCTAGAGCTTCAAAGCTTTGTGGGAGATAACTTTCCCTTAAGCCGGATATTAAATCGGAATCCTTCTTTTTAAGCCGGAAATTTTCTGACGGCCTTTAAATATTCGCCAATAAAGCAGTAGTCTCCGGGGCCGGGTTATTTTTTCCTCCAATGACCCAGAGTTCATGATTATTGATACTGGCCAATTTTGCCGAGTCATGCCATTGTAGCCCCCGAGTCTTAAGACTATTCGAGGAGTTGGCTTGAGTCTCTCCGTATTTGACAGTGATATAAACCGGTATGAGCCATTCAGCATCTCAGTGATATAACTTGTCCTGCACTGGAGAACTTGCAAGCCAGAGTAATTTCTCTTTTAAAGAAAGCAATATATAATATAAAATATAATGGATGGATTTCACCTGATGCGTCAGGCCAGTAATTATCACCGCGGAGTTGACGATCACCATGGTGAATCTGAAATCAATCATGGCCGAGTCGGCCGCGGGAGCAGACAGATGAGTCGGTCGCGGTGTTATAAGCCGGTGTGGACGAGCAAGTTGTCCTCCTTGTTGTAAGCCGGTGCGGACGTGTGAACCGGTCGCGATAGCAGACAGGCGAGTCGTCCGTGGCATTTTCAACCGGTGCGGTCGCGAGAAATGGCCATGGCGTTGTAAGCCGGTGCAGGAGTCCGTTGAGTAAGGACGACCTCCTGTGCCGAATGATGTAGGCGCACCTCCATCTCTGCGTTATAATGCCACTTTATAATGAATAATTCTCCTGCATATAAAATACCGCAGGGCAAAATAGTTTTGTTTGGATGAATTAATATGTACTCAAAAATAAATAGGATAAATAGCACCTAATTCATTTTGACGATAGATGATCTACACGCAGACTATCAGCATCAACTGATACATGTACTGCATGTTTTCTCCTCCATACTTTTGTCTTGATATTTTGAAGGTGCTGATTTGCAGTCCTGGCTGGGCACTTAGTCAGGCCGGCCGTGTGGGTCAAGCGTGACATGGCGGCTCAGAGGCGATGGCGCAAGCCAGCTGCAGCAAAGGTCCGGCTCAAGGCACAACGACTTGGAGGTGAGTCCGTTCTGACGAGGGTGCTCCGGCGGGTCGTTGAAGTACGGTCGTGGGGCACAACTGTTGACCGTAGTAGCAGAGGTGTGGCCGTCTTACAGCCACAGCAGGGAAAACGGCGGCTTGAACACAGGTTATTTGCTGACTGATTCTTCCATGGACCAGTACTCCCTCTTGCATGTACGTGTATCCAGCTTGATCCCTGTCGTACTTCTAGATTTCCTTGTGTGGCTGGCAGATGTTTCATTGATCTGGGATTTTATAACCTTGCACACCGAACGATGGCAGCAGTGAGTAGGACGCCTAGCTCTCAAGTAAAGAAACGGGCTTTGTGTCCATAATTAACTGCACAAGAGGTTGCATCCCGGCTTGCAATATATAACCAGCATGTTGCTCCCTCACGTGATTAAAACTTCATAACAAACGCAGGTTTGTATATATGCCCGCAGTGGTAGTCTATTGATCCAGAACCGTAGAAGCAACTCGAGGCGAGGCGGTCTGGTGCGGCTATGGCGACGAAATCAGTGGCGTCTCTGGAGGCGCAACGTGCTAGTAGCTCCAGAAGGCACAGCGCGCGACAGCAGCAGCTCCAGAAAACGAGGCTTTGTCGGCAGCGGCCGCGGCCAGCTTGCAACAGAGGCTTGGGGCGACTCGGAGTGAAGACGACCGGCGAGGGCGGGCTGCAGCAGAACGGCACAGCGACGGCCGTGGTCCGGCCGGCTCGGTGCTGCAGAACGCGGGCGGCTCGGATGCGGCTTGGCGGCTCTGCGGAGGCGACTTGAAACGTTGATGCAGCTCATGAGGCGGCCAGCAGCTTGAGGTTTCGGCCGTGATTGGAGCAGCGGCTTGGACGGGGGTAGAGGCAGGCCATTGCCGGAATCAGCTTGAAGGCGACTCAACGATTTGGAGGCCGACGCAGTCGGAGGAGGGTGTCGAGGCGCCGGCGACTCGAAGACAGGCAAATGCCGCGGCGGTTCAGCGGGCGAGGAGGTGGCAGCAGGCCGGTTCTGGCACCAGCGGCGACTCAGCTGTAGCGGCTGAAGCCAGCCGCAAAGGCGGACAACCAGCAGAGCAACGACGGCTCGATAGCGGAATCGTCTTCCGAATAGTTGGTTGTTTCCCAATTTTTTAAATATATTTTTTAAGCTCCACGTACTTGTCTTTGCGTGGCTTTGTAGTAGCACTATCCTTCAGAGTAGTAGTACGCCTTTGGATTGATAGGAAGCAGCAGGAGCTGGGGAATCCATCAGACTTTGTTTTTTGCATTGATCAACACTTGAATCCTTGATCCATATGGCCAAAACTTCACAACAGTTTTAATCACAGAAAAATAGGACCGGTGGCCGCTCATCGATTCCATATTCACACCATGTGCTTTCAAGGTAAAAACTCCGCCGGGCTGAAGCCGCAGTAGAGACCCATGGCAGCAGCGGTGAGTGAGGCCGCGGCGACGCCTAGAACGGGGCAGAAGAAATGACCCAAGAAAGAGAGCCGGTTTGCAAACAGCAGTGGAAAAAACGATCGACGGCTCGCCGGCGGCAGCTTAACGTGGCCATAATGGCGACTTGCAGATGCTCAGAAGCGTTTTGGCGACTCGGATGTTGCAACAAGGGTACTCCGACGGGTCGACGTGATGCGTCCGCGACAGCAACGGGTTGAAGAGGCGCGGCCGTGGCCGGTTCAGCGCGGCCGACGTGGAGGAGGGCTGCGGCGAGGTTAGTCCACGGCGGCCCGGCTGTTGGCGGTTTGGCCATAGCGGCAGAAGAGGCGAGGCGCGACCGACAAAGAAGGCAGTAGAAGCGGAGCGAAGCGGCGACTGCTGTAGACCCGCGGTCGTAGAGCAAGGCCAGCGGAGGCGGTTTGCGGTAGAGGCCGGCCGGCCAGGCGCGTCCGGTCCGGGGTGCAGCCATGGCCACGGTATCGGCAGAGGGCGGCTCGAAAGCGGCTCGAGGTGCAGCGATTGCCGCAGTGGCGGTGGAGGGAGTCCACGCCCTCGACCCCATCCAATCCGGGTCGTGGTTGCTTTGATTTTTTTTTCGATTGACGAATCGTTCGCCCAGGACTTTCCTTTCTTGAATATTTTCTCCGATCCAGCTCTGATTGATTTTGCAAAGTACTAGTCGTACTTAGTAGTTGATCTCCACGGGACTTTAGCCTGTAACCCAGCAGCAACAACTTTATAGAACTCGGCGGATCCAGCCGTAACTTTGGAACGATTTGTATCATACGTGCAGTATATCAACTCTTTGTCGACCTCGGATTTGGCGTAGAAGCGGTTTCAACGAATCACCTTGTCATGTCCGGCGGTGTAGGCGAAGGAACCCTAACCTTTTTATCTCAAACTTCATGTTGTAAACCCCAAAATTAATCATGATTCTGATCACAAAACAATCTTTCGTTCATCTGATCAATCGCAAACTTCTCAATCCCTGTGAGAGATCTCTTCAAGAACTCAACACCACCGTGCGCGGGTCCCACGGTGGGCGCCAACTGTCGTGGAATTGTCACGGCAGATGTTCTTAGTGTCAGGACTTAGTCGCGAGACCAACGCATCTATGTGGTAGCTTGAGAGGGGTTGAGCGGGACGAGAGACACGATGTTTTACCCAGGTTCGGCCCCTCACGGTGGAGATAAAAACCTACATCCTGCTTCATTGATATTGATGATGATGACCACGGTTACAAGAGTGCTCTATCTTGAGAGCTATTGTCTAAATCTAACTTGTCCAACTTGTGGAACTTGTCCCTCTCGGGGTGCCCTGCCCCTCCTTATATATGTTGAAGGGGCGGGTTACATGTGGAGTCCAACTCGGACTTTAACTTAAACTATTCTGACTTCCCTTCCTGGGCTTCTTAACGTCTGCCGGTTTAACATTGTCTGCCGGTTTAACACCAGCCGGTTTATCATTGTCTGCCGGTTTAACACCAGCCGGTTTCTCGTCTGTCTTAGCCATCTGTCTTGACTCTCTGTCTTAACTCTCCGCCGGTTTACCATCCGTCGGTTTACCAAGTCCCAGCCGGTTTACAACTCCAGTCGGGTCATACCGCGGGGTATATCCCCGACACAGGAGGCCTACGCCTCTTTCGATCTGTATCCCAGTTTGTGCTAGCCTTCTTAAGGCAAACTTGTTTAACTTATGTCTGTACTCAGATATTGTTGTTTCCGCTGACTCGTCTATGATCAAGCTCTTGTATTCGAGCCCTCGAGGCCCCTGGCTTGTAATATGATGCTTGTATGACTTATTTTATTTGTAAAGTTGTGTTGTGATATCTTCTCATGAGTCTCTAATCTTAATCGTACACGTTTGCGTGTATGATTAGTGTACGATTGAATCGGAGACGCCATACAAAAAGAGAAGGAACGGCGACAGAGAGAGAGGGGGCAACTAAGGAGTGTAGGCACTACCGCGACCACGGAGCTTGCCAAAGAGCCGAGCGGGTAGCCCGTCATCCGGAGCCGTCACCTTGGCATCATACCTCGAACCTCTCTTCGCCGTCAAAGCGCGCAAATGCCACCCACCACGAAAGGAAGCACACACCTCTTGCTCCATCCATGAAACCCCATCACGATAGATGAGCGAGAGAGGCCAAAGCCACCGCAACGACCACTTGTCAAAGAGGCACCACATCACGAACGAAGGGATCCAATCCCATTCGGGGGGGCACTGCCTCACCCAGAGTAATGCTACATCAACAAGGAATTTATTACGGAGTTCACGGACTGGTTGACATGGACCATTATAATTAAGGATCGGGGTAGGAAGGGCCCGCACCCCCTGAAAATCAGGGAGGGGGGTGTTAGTTCGAAGTGAGCTCCGTAAGACGCCCGTAATTGTTTATGAGTCTTACATTATTGCCTCGACCATGTACCAACGACTACGGTCTCGCCGCCGGCCCAGCTGAACAGAGGATATTGGATATGCTTCTTCAGAAAGCAAAAAAAATATTACTTGTAGGGATGAGATTGTCACCTCAAGTTGAACTATAAAGTATATCACCACTCCCGTTGGAGACATGCTTGACAGCTTCAGCCTGAATATATTAACCAAGTCTTCTGTCGACCAAATTTACCAGGATTGTCTCTTGTGAGTTGCGTACGTGTAACTGTAAATTAAAACTTTGGCAATTCATCCTCATATAGATTTCCAACGGAAAATAACTGTCGGTGGAGTTCGTCTGCTAGAGAGCTCAGCATGGGATAATGACAAGGGGCACTTCCCTGCATTCAGGCGATGCAAGTAAAGTGTTTATTCTTGCACTTGGAGTGAAAGGTTATTCTGTTGCTATATAAAAAGCAAGGAAAGTTTCTTTTCTTTAGGGCATCTACAATGCTAGGAGCTTATATAGGCGCTTATGGAAAAAATAATAAATAAATAAAAATCTGAAACACACCTAAGCGCCTCATCCCTCAACGCTAGACGCTAATTAACTAAACAACGTGGACGCTAATTACTAGAAGGAAAATGACCAAGGGCTGGATGCATGGTTTGCGTCGATGCCAGGGTTGACACCAGGATTACACCCGGCAACCGCTAATCTGCCGGGATTATGAACCTGGCGCCTGCCCTAAGCGCCCAGCAATGGAGATGCCCTTATTCTGTTGTGTGGGTGAAGGCGTTTGACAACTTTTTCCTGCATCAGTCGACAAACCGACCCTTTTTTCCTCGTTCTTGCTTGCAAGCGGCAGGGTGCGGTTATCGTTCAAGCAGCCAATGGAAACTGCATTTGAGTAATCAGGCTTTTAAACTGGTAAACGCAAGCTGGCTGGTGCGTGCTATGCGTTAGCAGCCATGTACGATTTGTTATTTCCGTGGGGGCAAAAAGTGTTGGTCAAACCTAGAATGCGTTGCATGAATCGGACTGCGTCAGCCGCATGAAAGCGTCCTCTGCCTTCCTCTTTTCTTGTTTTAGAGCAACTGTAAAAGATTTGCATCCGACCCGCAAAATCGATTTACGGTTCGCCCTAAAATGATTTCATGAGAAGTTATGCACCGCCACAGAATAGATATCGTAAAAAACATACTGCATATTTAAAAACTTAGATAAATATAGTTCCCGCTACAACATAACACACCGAAGCTCATACATAAAACTAAAAACATAGATAAACATACGGTGTGGCGGCGGCTCATGGCTTGACATTGAGGTAGTACTCCCAGCGGCGGCGTTGGGGTCTTCCAGGGACTTCCCTGGAATACCCAAGATTTTTGGCTAATTTTTTTTTTACTATGTATATTATACAGATTTGGCCCAGTCCAAACACTCCACGTTACGCACTGGGCCGGGGCGTTTGGTTAGGCGCGCGAGCAGTCGAGCACCCAGATTCAATCGATCCCCTCGCTGCCCCAATTCCCCTAACCTAGCTCTGCTGAAGGCGGCCGGCCCTCTCCTGCACCTCCGTCTAGGTCCGGCTCCGGCGCCCTGCGCCCGGCGGCCAGGCAAGGCATCTCAAGCCTCTCCGTCGCCCCTTCGGCCGGCCCTCTCCCTCCCCTGCCCTCACCCTCCGGCCCTCTGCCCCCGCCCAGCTCTGCCCACTGCCCTTCACCTCTGCGCAGTACCTCCTCTGCGGACTGCGGCTCAGGCACTCCGGCGACCGGCGGTCCGGCCTCCCCAGCGCGGCAGCGCCCTCCGGCAGTCCAAGTCCGTGCCATCCACATCTAGTTTAGCATCCAGCCATCTACCAAGGTATTCTTCCCTCTCTTTTCTAAACAAATCTGAAGATTTTTCAGTGATTGCTTGTAAATTGAAATTGAATTACTTAGTATTTACTATGTGACTCATTTGGTGATTACTATGTAACTTGAAATTGTTTTCAATGTTCAACAGTCCATGCCACATTGCCACTGATTTTACTCTGTTTATGTAATTGTGATGTAGATGAAAAGAAAGGATGTTAGCTTATTCGAACTGTGGGACAAATCTTCAAAGGCAAGAAAGTTAACTTCTACGTCCACACCAACTCCTATTTCTGAGGAGGTTAAGAGCAATCTGCAACTAGCACTAGTACCAACACATGATGAAACTCCACAACCGGAGAGGGAGAGAGGCTCCACGATCCCAATTATAGAAGATGAAGCGGTTGATGAAGATGGTGAATCAATTCCCGAATTTGAAGCAGATTTGGCTGCTCTAGAACGTGATCCCGGCAAGCGACTCCCTATATCTTCATATCATGTCAATGGCCAGGATAGAGTTAGAAGGAGATACATTAACTTGGGAGCTTGTCAACCAAAGGATCATAAGTTTGAAATTAGAGATTTTAGTGGACATTTTCGTCGCTTTTCCCCTACTTGGTTTAAAGATCATAAATGGCTTGAGTACAGCGTGGAAAAAGAGGCTGCTTTTTTGCTTTGTTTGCTACTTGTTCAAGGATAAAACAAAAAGTCCCGGAGGAGATGCATTTGTGAATGGTGGGTTTAATAATTGGAACATGAAAGGAAGATTGAAGAGGCATATTGGAGCCGTTAGTAGTGCTCATGCTGAAGCTCAAGAAAAATATGATATGTTCACTACACCTACAACATCAATTAGGGAGTCTATTGCTTCAAACACCTCACAATACAAGGCTTTGTATAAACATCGTTTGACATGGACACTCAAGTGTGTGAGACTTCTGTTGAGCCAAGGCCTGGCATTTAGGGGGCATGATGAAAGTGAAGACTCACTAAATAAAGGAAATTTCCTTGAGCTTCTAAATTGGCTAGCAGGAAACTTTGAAGAGGTTGACAGGGTTGTTCTCAAGAATGCTCCACAGAACTGCAAGATGACTCACCATGATATACATCAAGAGGTGATAAAATGTTGTGCGCAAGAGACTACTAAACTAGTCATTGAAGAACTTGACGGTGGTCATTTTGCAATACTTGCAGATGAGTCTAGTGGTGTGTATCAGAATGAACAGTTGACACTAAAAGCTGCAATTCAGAAAATGCTTATGGACTACAATTTGACCTTTGCAATGGTTCGTGGGCAAGGATATGATGGAGCTAGTAATATGAGAGGTAATGCTAATGGCCTAAAAAACTAATTATGGATGAGTCCCCTTCTGCCTACTATGTTCATTGTTTTGCCCATCAATTACAGTTAACTCTTGTGCCGTTGCTAAGGAGAGTGGTGATTGTATTTGGTTCTTTCAGCAGCTTGCACACTTGTTAAATGCTCTTGGCATGTCTTGTAAAAAGATGAGAATGCTTCGGATAGCTCAAGCTGAAGAACTCATTGATGCACTGGAATTGGAAGAAGTAGAAACAGGGAGTGGGCTGAATCGGGAAATGGGTTTGGGAAGGCCATGTGATACACGTTGGGGCTCTCACTTCAAAACTGTGAACCATGTCATCTCTATGTATGGTGCACTACGACGAGTCCTTCGCAAGATTGGAGACGAGTACCATGGTGCGGAGGCACAAGTGGCTCTATCCATAGAGACAATATTTCGATCATTTGAGTTTGTTTTCATGGCACACTTGATGCAAGAAATATTTGGATACACAGATGAGTTGTGTAGAGCTTTGCAAAAGCAAGACGAAGATATTGTTCATGCTATTGAGCTTGTTAGTGACACAAAGTATTACTTGGAGGCTTTAAGGACTGATGCTGGATGGGATGATTTTCTCACAAAGGTCACATCTTTTTGTACAAAGCATAAGATCAAAGTTGTTGATATGGAGGGTCCTTACTTTCCCGTTGGCCGGCCTAGAAGGGGTTTATGTAATGGTGTGACCAATTACCACCGCTTCAAGGTTGATATGTTTGTGGGTGTCATTGATAGGCAAATCAGTGAGCTGAATGGCAGGTTTGATGAGGTAAACACGGAGCTACTTTCTTGCATGGCAGCTGTCGGTGTCAAAACCGGCGGATCTCGGGTAGGGGGTCCCGAACTATGCGTCTAGGCGGATGGTAACAGGAGGCAGGGGACACAATGTTTTACCCAGGTTCGGGCCCTCTTGATGGAGGTAAAACCCTACGTCCTCCTTGATTAATATTGATGATATGGGTAGTACAAGAGTAGATCTACCGCGAGATCAGAGAGGCTAAACCCTAGAAGCTAGCCTATGGTATGATTGTTGTCCCTATGGACTAAAACCCTTCAGTTTATATAGACACCGGAGAGGGTTAGGGTTACACAGAGTCGGTTACAATGGTAGGAGATCTACATATCCGTATCGCCAAGTTTTCCTTCCACACCAAGGAAAGTCCCTTCCCGACACGGGACGAAGTCTTCAATCTTGTATCTTCATAGTCCAGGAGTCCGGCCGAAGGTATAGTCCGGCTATCCGGACACCCCCTAATCCAGGACTCCCTCAGTAGCCCCTGAACCAGGCTTCAATGACGACGAGTCTGGCACGCAGATTGTCTTCGGCATTGCAAGGCGGGTTCCTCCTCCAAGTACTTCATAGAAGATTTTGAACACAAAGGTAGTGTCCGGCTCTGCAAAATAAGTTTCCGCATATTGCCATAGACAGAATAATATTTACACAAATCTAATCTGCTGACGTATTCCGTAGCATGACGTCACACCATGGCCAAGTCTTTATTCGAATCGTTTTACTGTCCCACCTCAGCGCGTTTTAGCGAGGCGGTTTCCTTGGCACGTCTTGTCAAAGCAGAGATCGTGTCCCCTTATTCCGGGATTCTCATCAATACGGGCGTGGGTAACCCAACCGTACCCATTGGTATGTTTTCTCGATCAAAGGCGAGTCCCAAACGGTCGCGGGGAGGACCCTTGGTATTCAACCTCTTATAAAGAGACCAAGGCCTTACTCCTTTCTTTCAAACTCAAACGAGTTCGCCCTTCGCCTCGAGTTCCAACACCCAAGGCTCCAGATTTCAGGCGCTTCAGACCTTCGACAATGTCCGGTTCCGACCTTCAAGGCCGATGGATGCCCTCCTCCGTCACGGAGGAGGACGTGCTGAAGTTGAGAGAGGCCAGGTTCTTGACCGGCGAAATCTGGCATAGGCTGCCTGCTCAATGGCAGGTCATTCCCACTCCCAAGCCTGGTGAGAGTGTGGTGTTCATGTCTCACTTCCTTCAGGGGCTAGGCTTCCCGACGGATCCCTTCTTGAGGGGGCTCATGTTTTATTTTGGGCTGAAATTTCACGACTTAGCTCCGGAGTCCATCCTCCATATTTCCTCATTCATCATCGTGTGTGAAGCCTTCCTCCGTATTACTCCTCACTTCGGACTATGGCTCAAGACCTTCAAAGTAGAGCCGAAGATGATCGAGGGATGGCACGCGGAGTGTGGAGGTGCTTTTATAAGCAAGAATGTTGGTGCTCCATGGCCCGAGGGCTCTTTTCAAGGGGAGTCCAGCTTATGGCAACGAGAGTGGTTTTATATCACAGCTCCCAGGAGCACCAAGTGGGTGGCGCTGCCTGCTTTCCGCTCGGGTCCCCCGCCACGACTGGCGTCATGGGTCAATAAGGGGCTGGACTGGGGGTCGGCAAAGGACGTGCCCCTGTTGCAGGGCCGCATCTGAGATCTCCTAGAAAGAGACATCAGTCTGGTCGTGGTGACGCAGGTTATGTTAATTCACCGAGTTCTGCCATGCAAACGTCACCCCCTACACCTGTGGGAGTTCAACCCGGAGGGACCATGAGTTCTCCAACATTTTCTTGGCATGACGCCCGTGGAGATGTACAAATTGTTCTTCGGATCACAAGCAATGTGTCCGAACTTGACCGAGGACGCAGGCCTGAGCTGCAATCGCCCGAATACTCAAGTAAGTAGCCTTGTGCCCGGACTCGCTATCCGTATATTTATCATAAAATTGCCCCTAAAAGAGCTGTCCTTTAAACAGGAGTGGATAGCAAAAGCAAAGCTAATCAGGTGTCCGGCCCCCCTCCCCGAGACCACGCCGGTTCCCGTGCTAGTCAGGATGTTGGAGGTTGTGCCTTCAGAGGAAAGCGAGGGAGGGGACAAGGAAGCTACAGCCTCCTCGAAGAAGGTTGTACGGAAGGGAGGAATCGAAAATTCCTCTCCTCAGGGGAAGAAGAGGACCACCTCTGACGACCCGGAGACCATGGCCTCAAAGCAGGGGAAGAAATCTTCGTCAGAGGATCCTGCGCCGGGGGATACTTCGGCCGAATTATGCCCTTAAGGGGATCAGCCCTCCACCGAGCCGTAAGTAGAGAGGAGTTTTTCTTTTTAAGAAATGAGAGAAATCCTTGCGTTATATCTGAGAAGAGTAATCGAAAATTTACCTTGTAGCTCGGACCTTAGCCCTTCTCAGCAGAGCTCGTCTTCGGGGGATCTTCTTCCGGAGATGATGGAGAGCGGAACGCCTCCCCCTGCCGTACCGCCTTGCAAGGCGGGCGACCCTGAGGTATCGTCGCGGAGAGTTTCTCCGAATCCGGCAGGGACGGAAGGTAGTCATATGGCCCCCCAAGGCCCTCCGTGTCCGGCCTTCGAAGAGGGCCATCGGACGAGTCCGGCATCGTCTGGTGCGCGGTCGGAGGAGCTGAAGGATCTGCTAGGGCGAGCATCTATCTCAGGGGAGCACCGTGCATTGATGGGTACGGTGATTGAGAGGATTTCATCCACAGAGAGCGGATTGCACGAGGCCGTCAGGAGTTTACTGACATGTTTTGAGGTACGCGAAATAATGTACCCTTTTTGGACAGTTGCGCATAAATAAGATGTGCCCTGTGTAGATAGTAGCCCCTGAGACTCTGTGCATTGTCAAAAGTGACGGCGCAGAGGATCATAATCCCAGGTCTAATATGCCGCCTTCATACGTAGGTGGCGAAGTGTCCGGTGGCAAGCCGGACTGATGAATTTGTCGAGCTAAAGCGGCAACTTGACGTGGCAGATGCCGACATCGCGCTTGTCAACAAGCGGCTTGACGAGGCACAAGGTATGTAATTCCTCCGGCGGCACCTGGTAAGAGGAGCTTTATGCCAGTATCTTACAATGTGTGCGCTTGATGCAGATGGTGCTGCTGCCATGGAGAATCTTCGGGCGGAACTTGCCCGAGCCAAGGAGCAAGCCAGGAAAAGTGATGCGGCTGCCGGAAAGGCAATTGAAGAGCTGAAAGCCGAACAGGCTGCTCACTGCCGAAGCAAGAAGGAAATGGCCGAGATGGCCGTGAAGCTGAAGAACGCTGCTGACCGTTGCAAGCTTCTTGAAAAAGAAGATCGGGCGGAACAGACGAACCTGGAGAAGGCCGTTGCCGATGCCAAGGATGCTTGCTCTGCGATGAGAGCTATGAAGGAGGAGCTGCATCAGGCCGGAGAGATCGCGGCTGGAAAGCCCTTTATGCTGTGGAGGAAGTTCTGTGATCCTAAACATGCTCCGTTAGACCGGATGTGGAGTACGGCGGACACCTATCTGGATTTGGCAGCGAGTGCCGCAGATGCGGCCGAACACTTCCGAGATCAAGAAGATCGCGAAGTGGAAAAGCTCTTTTGGTCGTAGTGAAGGAAATATGCCCTAGAGGCAATAATAAAGTTATTATTTATTTCCTTATATCATGATAAATGTTTATTATTCATGCTAGAATTGTATTATCCGGAAACATAATACTTGTGTGAATACATAGACAAACTAAACGTCACTAGTGTGCCTCTACTTGACTAGCTCGTTAATCAAAGATGGTTATGTTTCCTAACCATAGACATGTGTTGTCATTTGATTAACGGGATCACATCATTAGGAGAATGATGTGATTGACATGACCCATTCCATTAGCTTAGCACCCGATCGTTTAGTATGTTGCTATTGCTTTCTTCATGACTTATACATGTTCATATGACTATAAGATTATGCAACTCCCGTTTGCCGGAGGAACACTTTGTGTGCTACCAAACGTCACAACGTAACTGGGTGATTATAAAGGAGCTCTACAGGTGTCTCCAAAGGTACATGTTGGGTTGGCGTATTTCAAGATTAGGATTTGTCACTCTGATTGTCGGAGAGGTATCTCTGGGCCCTCTCGGTAATGCACATCACATAAGCCTTGCAAGCATTGCAACTAATGAGTTAGTTGCGAGATGATGTATTACGAAACGAGTAAAGAGACTTGTCGGTAACGAGATTGAACTAGGTATTGAGATACCGACGATCGAATCTCGGGCAAGTAACATACCGATGACAAAGGGAACAACGTATGTTGTTATGCAGTCTGACCGATAAAGATCTTCGTAGAATATGTAGGAGCCAATATGAGCATCCAGGTTCCTCTATTGGTTATTTACCGGAGACATGTCTCGGTCATGTCTACATTGTTCTCGAACCCGTAGGGTCCGCACGCTTTACGTTACGATGACAGTTTCATTATGAGTTTATATATTTTGATGTACCGAAGTTTGTTCGGAGTCCCGGATGTGATCACGGACATGACGAGGAGTCTCGAAATGGTCGAGACATAAAGATTGATATATTGGAAGCCTATGTTTGGACATCGGAAGTGTTCCGGGTGAAATCGGCATTTTACCGGAGTACCGGGAGGTTACCGGACCCCCCCCGGTAACCTAATGGGCCTAGTGGAGGAAGAGGAGAGGAGGCCTAGGGGCTGCCGCACGCCCCTTCCCCCCCCCCCAAGTCCGAATTAGACAAGGAGGGGGCGGCGTCCCCCCTTTCCTTTCTTCCCTCTCCTCCTTCCCCCTAGTCCTAATCCAACTAGGGAAAGGGGGGAGTCCTACTCCCGGTAGGAGTAGGACTCCTCCTGCGCTCCTCCTCCTAGGGCCGGCCGCACCCCCCCTTGCTCCTTTATATACGGGGGCAGGGGGCACCTCTAGACACACAAGTTGATCTTCAAGATCGTTCTCTTAGCCGTGTGCGGTGCCCCCCTCCACCATAGTCCTCGATAATATTGTAGTGGTGCTTAGGCGAAGCCCTGCGACAGTAGAACATCAAGATCGTCACCACGCTGTCGTGCTGACGGAACTCTTCCCCGACACTTTGCTGGATCGAAGTCCGGGGATCGTCATCGAGCTGAACGTGTGCTAGAACTCGGAGGTGTCGTAGTTTCGGTGCTTGATCGGTCGGTCCGTGAAGACGTACGACTACATCAACTGCGTTGTCATAACGCTTCCGCTGTCGGTCTATGAGGGTACGTAGACAACACTCTCCCCTCTTGTTGCTATACATCACCATGATCTTGCGTGTGCGTAGGAAAATTTTGAAATTACTACGTTCCCCAACAGTGGCATCAGAGTCTGGGTTTTATGTGTTGATGTTATATGCACGAGTAGAACACAAGTGAGTTGTGGGCGATATAAGTCATACTGCTTACCAGCATGTCATACTTTGGTTCGGCGGTATTGTTGGATGAAGCGGCCCGGACCGACATTACGCATACGCTTACGCGAGACTGGTTCTACCGACGTGCTTTGCACACAGGTGGCTGGCGGGTGTCAGTTTCTCCAACTTTAGTTGAACCAAGTGTGGCTATGCCCGGTCCTTGTGAAGGTTAAAACAGCACCAACTTGACAAACTATCGTTGTGGTTTTGATGTGTAGGTAAGATTGATTCTTGCTTAAGCCCGTAGCAGCCACGTAAAACTTGCAACAACAAAGTAGAGGACGTCTAACTTGTTTTTGCAGGGCATGTTGTGATGTGATATGGTCAAGACATGATGCTAAATTTTATTGTTGAGATGATCATGTTTTGTAACCGAGTTATCGGCAACTGGCAGGAGCCATATGGCTGTCGCTTTATTGTATGCAATGCAATTGCGCTGTAATGCTTTACATTATCACTAAGCGGTAGCAATAGTCGTGGAAGCATAAGATTGGCGAGACGACAATGATGCTACGATGGTGATCAAGGTGTCGCGCCGGTGACGATGGTGATCATGACGGTGCTTCGAAGATGGAGATCAAAAGCACAAGATGATGATGGTCATATCATATCACTTATATTGATTGCATGTGATGTTTATCTTTTATGCATCTTATATTGCTTTGATTGACGGTAGCATTTTAAGATGATCTCTCACTAATTATCAAGAAGTGTTCTCCCTGAGTATGGACCGTTGCGAAAGTTCTTCGTGCTGAGACACCATGTGATGATCGGGTGTGATAGGCTCTACGTTCAAATACAACGGGTGCAAAACAGTTGCACACGTGGAATACTCAGGTTATACTTGACGAGCCAAGCATATACAGATATGGCCTCGGAACACGGAGACCGAAAGGTCGAGCGTGAATCATATAGTAGATATGATCAACATAGCGATGTTCACCAATGAAACTACTCCATCTCACATGATGATCGGACATGGTTTAGTTGATTTGGATCACGTGATCACTTAGAGGATTAGAGGGATGTCTATCTAAGTGGGAGTTCTTTAGTAATATGATTAATTGAACTTAAATTTATCATGAACTTAGTACCTGATAGTATCTTGCTTGTTTATGTTTGATTGTAGATAGATGGCCCATGTTGTTGTTCCGTTGAATTTTAATGCGTTCCTCGAGAAAGCAAAGTTGAAAGATGATGGTAGCAATTACACGGACTGGGTCCGTAACTTGAGGATTATCCTTATTGCTGCACAGAAGAATCACGTCCTGGAAGCCCCGCTGGGTGCCAGGCCTGCTGCTGGAGCAACACCAGATGTTATGAACGTCTGGCAGAGCAAAGTTGATGACTACTCGATAGTTTAGTGTGCCATGCTTTATGGCTTAGAATCGGGACTTCAACGACGTTTTGAACATCATGGAGCATATGAGATGTTCCAGGAGTTGAAGTTAATATTAAGCAAATGCCCGGATTGAGAGATATGAAGTCTCCAATAAGTTCTATAGCTACAAGATGGAGGAGAACAGTTCTGTCAGTGAGCATATACTCAAAATGTCTGGGTATAATAATCACTTGATTCAATTGGGAGTTAATCTTCCAGATGATTGCGTCATTGACAGAATTCTCCAATCACTTCCACCTAGCTACAAGAGCTTCGTGATGAACTATAATATGCAAGGGATGAATAAGACAATTCCCGAGCTCTTCGTGTTGGGGAACGTAGCATAAATTCAAAATTTTCCTACGTGTCACCAAGATCTATCTATGGAGTCATCTAGCAACGAGGGAGGAGTGGATCTACATACCCTTGTAGATCGCGCGCGCAAGCGTTCAAGAGAACGGGGTTGATGGAGTCGTACTCGTCGTGATCCAAATCACCGATGATCCTAGCGCCGAACGGACGGCACCTCCGCGTTCAACACACGTACGGAGCAGCGACGTCTCCTCCTTCTTGATCCAGCAAGGGGGAGGAGAGGTTGATGGAGATCCAACAGCACGACGGCGTGGTGGTGGAAGTAGCGGGATTCCAACAGGGCTTCGCCAAGCGCTGCAGGAGGAGGGAGATGTGCCATGGGAGGGAGAGGGAGGCGCCAGGGCTTGGTTATTGCTGCCCTCCCTTCCCCCCACTATATATAGGGCCAAGGGAGAGGGGGGGGGCGCAGCCTTGGCCCTTCCTCCAAGGAAGGGTGCGGCCAGGGGAGGAGTCCCTCCTCCCCAAGGCACCTCGGAGGTGCCTTCCCCCTTTAGGACTCTTCCTCTCCCTTGATTCTTGGCGCATGGGCCTCTTGGGGCTGGTGCCCTTGGCCCATATAGGCCAAGGCGCACCCCCTACAGCCCATGTGGCCCCCTGGGGCAGGTGGCCCCACCCGGTGGACCCCCGGGACCCTTCCGGTGGTCCCGGTACAATACCGGTGACCCCAAAACTTGTCCCGATGGACGAAATAGCACTTCCTATATATAATTCTTTACCTCCGGACCATTCCGGAACTCCTCGTGACGTCCGGGATCTCATCCGGGACTCCGAACAACTTTCAGGTTACCGCATACTAATATCTCTATAACCCTAGCGTCACCGAACCTTAAATGTGTAGACCCTACCGGTTCGGGAGACATGTAGACATGACCGAGACGACTCTCCGGTCAATAACCAACAGTGGGATCTGGATACCCATGTTGGCTCCCACATGTTCCACGATGATCTCATCGGATGAACCACGATGTCAAGGACTTAATCAATCCTGTATACAATTCTCTTTGTCTAGCGGTGCGATACTTGCCCGAGATTCGATCGTCGGTATCCCGATACCTTGTTCAATCTCGTTACCGGCAAGTCTCTTTTACTCGTTCCGTAACACATCATCCCGTGATCAACTCCTTGATCACATTGTGCACATTATGATGATGTCCTACCGAGTGGGCCCAGAGATACCTCTCCGTTTACACGGAGTGACAAATCCCAGTCTCGATTCGTGCCAACCCAACAGACACTTTCGGAGATACCCGTAGTGTACCTTTATAGCCACCCAGTTACGTTGTGACGTTTGGCACACCCAAAGCACTCCTACGGTATCCGGGAGTTGCACAATCTCATGGTCTAAGGAAATGATACTTGACATTAGAAAAGCTTTAGCATACGAACTACACGATCTTGTGCTATGCTTAGGATTGGGTCTTGTCCATCACATCATTCTCCTAATGATGTGATCCCATTATCAACGACATCCAATGTCCATGGTCAGGAAACCGTAACCATCTATTGATCAACGAGCTAGTCAACTAGAGGCTTACTAGGGACATGGTGTTGTCTATGTATCCACACATGTATCTGAGTTTCCTATCAATACAATTCTAGCATGGATAATAAACGATTATCATGAACAAGGAAATATAATAATAACTAATTTATTATTGCCTCTAGGGCATATTTCCAACAGTCTCCCACTTGCACTAGAGTCAATAATCTAGTTCACATTGCCATGTGATTAACACTCACAGGTCACATCGCCATGTGACTAACATCCAAAGAGTTTACTAGTGTCACTAAACTAGTTCACATCATCATGTGATTAAGACTCAATGAGTTCTGGGTTTGATCATGTTTTGCTTGTGAGAGAGGTTTTAGTCAACGGGTCTGCAACATTCAGATCCGTATGCACTTCGCAAATCTCTATGTCATTTTGTAGATGCAGCTACTACGCTATATTTGGAGCCATTTCAAATAACTATTCTACTTGGAGCTATTCTAAATTGTTGCTCCATTATACGTATCCGGTATCTCTACTCAGAGCTATCCGGATAGGTGTTAAGCTTGCATCGACGTAACCCTTTACGACGAACTCTTTTACCACCTCCATAATCGAGAAAATTCCTTATTCCACTAGTTACTAAGGATAACTTTGACCGCTGTCCTGTGATCCATACTTAGATCACTCTTGTACCCCTTGACTGACTCATGGCAAGGCACATTTCAGGTGCGGTACACAGCATAGCATACTGTAGAGCCTATGTCTTAAGCATAGGGAACGACCTTCGTCCATTCTCTCTATTCTGCCGTGGTCGAGCTTTAAGTCTTAACTTCATACCTTACAACTCAGGCAAGAACTCCTTCTTTGACTGATCCATCTTGAACACCTTCAAGATCATGTCAAGGTATGTGCTCATTTGAAAGTACCATTAAGCGTTTTGATCTATTCTTATAGATCTTGATGCTCAATGTTCAAGTAGCTTAATCCGGGCTTTCCATTGAAAAACACTTTCCAAATAACCCTATATGCTTTCCAGAAATTCTACGTCATTTCTGATTAACAACATGTCAACAACATATATTCATCAGAAATGCTATAGTGCTCCCACTCACTTCTTTGGAAATACAAGTTTCTCATAAACTTTGTATACACCCAAAACTTTGATCATCTTATCAAAGCATACATTCCAACTCCGAGATGCTTACTCCAGTCCTTAGAAGGATTGCTGGAGCTTTGCATACTTATTAGCATCTTTTAGGATTAACAAAACCTTCCGGTTGTATCACATACAACCTTTCCTCAAAAATCGTCGAGGAAACAATGGTTCTTGGCATCCTATCTGCAAGATTTCATAAATAATGCAGTAATCGCTAATATAATTCCAACAGACTCTTAGCATCGCTACGAGTGAGAAAGTCTCATCGCAGTCAACTCCTTGAACTTGTCGGAAAACATCTTAACGACAAGTCGAGCTTTCTTAATGGTGACATTTACCATCATTGTCCGTCTTCCTTTTAAAATCCATATGTACCTAATAGCCTTACGACCATCAAGTAGTTCTTCCAAAGTCTACACTTTGTTTTCATACATGGATCCTCTCTTGGATTTTATGGCCTCGAGCCATTTATCGGAATCCGGGCCCACCATCGCTTTTCCATAGCTCGTAGGTTCATTGTTGTCTAGCAACATGACTTCCAAGACAGGATTACGTACCACTCTGAAGTAGTACGCATCCTTGTCATCCCATGAGGTTTGGTAGTGACTTGATCTGAAGTTTCATGATCACTATCATAAGCTTCCACTTCAATTGGTGTAGGTGCCACAGGAACAACTTCCTGTGCCCTGCCACACACTAGTTGAAGAGACGGTTCAATAACCTCATCAAGTCTCCACCATCCTCCCGCTCAATTATTTCGAGAGAAACTTTTCCTCGAGAAAGGACCCGATTCTAGAAACAATCCCTTATTTCTTTCGGATCTGAGACAGGAGGTATACCCAACTGTTTTGGGTGTCCTATGAAGATGCATTTATCCGCTTTGGGTTCGAGCTTATCAGCCTGAAACTTTTTCACATAAGCGTCGCAGCCCCAAACTTTTAAGAAATGACAGCTTAGGTTTCTCTATACCATAGTTCATATGGTGTCATCTCATCGGAATTACGTGGTGCCCTATTTAAAGTGAATGTGGTTGTCTCCAATGCCTAACCCATAAACTATCGTGGTAATTCGATAAGAGACATCATGGTATGCATCATATCCAATAGGGTGCAGTTATGATGTTCGGACACACCATCACACTATGGTGTTCCAGGCTGTATCAGTTGTGAAACAATTTCCACAATGTCTTAATTCTGTGCCAAACTCGTAATTCAGATATTCATCTCTATGATCATATCATAGATCTTTTATCCTCTTGTCACGACGATCTTTCAACTTCACCCTGAAATTATTTGAACCTTTCAATAATTCAGACTCGTGATTCATCAAGTAAGTATACTCAACATCTACTCAAATGATCTGTGAAGTAAGAACATAACGATATCCACTACATGCCTCAGCACTCATTGGATTGCACACATCAAAATGTATTACTTCCAACAAGTTGCTTTCTAGTTCCATTTTACTGAAAACGAGGCTTTCAGTCATCTTGCCCATGTGGTATGATTTGCATGTCTCAAGTGATTCAAAATCAAGTGAGTCCAAACGGTCCATTTGCATGGAGTTTCTTCATGCATATACACCAATAGACATGGTTCGCATGCCTCAAACTTTTCAAAAACGAGTGAGCCCAAAGATCCATCAACATGGAGCTTCTTCATGCGTTTTATACCGATATGACTTACGTGGCAGTGCCACAAGTAGGTGGTACTATCATTACTATCTTTTGGCATGAACATGTGTATCACTACGATCGAGATTCAATAAACCATTCATTTTAGGTGCAAGACCATTGAAGGTATTATTCAAATAAACAGAGTAACCGTTATTCTCCTTAAATGAATAACCGTATTGTGATAGACATAATCCAATCATGTCTATGCTCAACGCAAACACCAATCTCGATGGTAGAGGGAGCGTACGATGCTTGATCATATCAACATTGGAAACACTTCCAACACATATCGTCAGCTCACCTTTAGCTAGTCTCCGTTTATTCCGTAGCTTTTATTTCGAGTTACTAACACTTAGCAACTGAACCAGTATCTAATACCCTGGTGCTACTAGGAGTACTAGTAAAGTACACATCAACACAATGTATATCCAATATACTTCTATTGACCTTGCCAGCCTTCTCATCTACCAAGTATCTAGGGTAATTCTGCTCCAGTGGATGTTCCCCTTATTACAGAAGCACTTAGTCTCGGGTTTGGGTTCAACTTTGGGTTTCTTCACTAGATCAACAGCTGAATTGCCGTTTCATGAAGTATCTCTTTGTTCCCTTGCCCTTCTTGAAACTAGTGGTTTCACCAACCATCAACAATTGATGCTCCTTCTTGATTTCTACTTTCGCGGTGTCAAACATCGCGAATATCTCAAGGATCATCATATATGTCCCTGATATATCATAGTTCATCACGAAGCTCTAGCAGCTTGGTGGTAATGACTTCGGAGAACCATCACTATTTCATCTGGAAGATCAACTCCCACTCGATTCAAGCGATTGTTGTACTCAGACAATCTGAGCACAAGCACAACAATTGAGCTTTTCTCCTTAGTCTGTAGGCTAAGAAAATCATCGGAGGTCTTATACCTCTTGACGTGGGCACGAGCCCGAAATCCCAATTTCAGCCCTCGAAACATCGCATATGTTTCGCGACGTTTCAAAACATCTTCGGTGCCTCAACTCTAAACCGTTTAACTGAACTATCACGTAGTTATCAAAATGCGTATGTCAGATGTTCGCAACATCCATAGACAACGTTTGAGGTTCAGCACACTGAGCGGTGCATTAAGGACATAAGCCTTCTATGAAGCAATGAGGACAATCCTCAGTTTACGGACCTAGTCCGCATAATTGCTACTATCAACTTTCAACTAAATTTTCTCTAGGAACATAACTAAACAGTAGAACTGAAGCGCGAGCTACGACATAATTTGCGAAGACCTTTTGACTATGTTCAGGATAATTAAGTTCATCTTATGAACTCCCACTTAGATAGACATCCCTCTAGTCATCTAAGTGATTACATGATCCGAGTCAACTAGGCCGTGTCCGATCATCACGTGAGATGGACTAGTCAACATCGGTGAACATCTTCATGTTGATCGTATCTTCTATACGACTCATGCTCGACCTTTCGGTCTCTTGTGTTCTGAGGCCATGTCTGTACACATGCTAGGCTCGTCAAGTCAACCTAAGTGTTTCGCGTGTGTAAATCTGTCTTACACCCGTTGTATGTGAACGTTAGAATCTATCACACCCGATCATCACGTGGTGCTTCGAAACAACGAACTGTCGCAACGATGCACAGTTAGGGGGAACACCTTCTTGAAATTATTATGAGGGATCATCTTATTTACTACCATCGTTCTAAGTAAACAAGATGCATAAACATGATAAACATCACATGCAATCAAATAATAGTGACATGATATGGCCAATATCATATAGCTCCTTTGATCTCCATCTTGGGGCTCCATGATCATCTTGTCACCGGCATGACACCATGATCTCCATCATCATGATCTCCATCATCGTGTCTCCATGAAGTTGTCACGTCATCTATTACTTCTACTACTACAGCTAACGGTTAGCAACAAAGTAAAGTAATTACATGACGTTTATGTTGACACGCAGGTCATAAATAAATTAAGACAACTCCTATGGCTCCTACCGGTTGTCATACTCATCGACATGCAAGTCGTGATTCCTATTACAAGAACATGATCAATCTCATATATCACATATATCATTCATCACGTCCTTTTGGCCATATCACATCACATAGCATACCCTGCAAAAACAAGTTAGACGTCCTCTAATTGTTGTTTGCATGTTTTACGTGGCTGCTATGAGTTTCTAGCAAGAACGTTTCTTACCTACGCAAAAACCACAATGTGATATGCCAATTGCTATTTACCCTTCATAAGGACCCTTTTCATCGAATCCGATCCGACTAAAGTAGGAGAGACAAACACCCGCTAGCCACCTTATGCAACTAGTGCATGTCAGTCGGTGGAACCAGTCTCACGTAAGAGTACGTGTAAGGTCGGTCCGGGCCGCTTCATCCCACGATGCCGCCGAATCAAGATAAGACTAGTAATGGCAAGCATATTGAACAAAATCAACGCCCACAACTACTTTGTGTTCTACTCGTGCATAGAAACTACGCATAGACCTAGCTCATGATGCCACTGTTGGGGAACGTAGCATAAATTCAAAATTTTCCTACGTGTCACCAAGATCTATCTATGGAGTCATCTAGCAACGAGGGAGGAGTGGATCTACATACCCTTGTAGATCGCGCGCGCAAGCGTTCAAGAGAACGGGGTTGATGGAGTCGTACTCGTCGTGATCCAAATCACCGATGATCCTAGCGCCGAACGGACGGCACCTCCGCGTTCAACACACGTACGGAGCAGCAACGTCTCCTCCTTCTTGATCCAGCAAGGGGGGAGGAGAGGTTGATGGAGATCCAACAGCACGACGGCGTGGTGGTGGAAGTAGCGGGATTCCAACAGGGCTTCGCCAAGCGCTGCAGGAGGAGGGAGATGTGCCATGGGAGGGAGAGGGAGGCGCTAGGGCTTGGTTATTGCTGCCCTCCCTTCCCCCCACTATATATAGGGCCAAGGGAGAGGGGGAGCGCAGCCTTGGCCCTTCCTCCAAGGAAGGGTGCGGCCAGGGGAGGAGTCCCTCCTCCCCAAGGCACCTCGGAGGTGCCTTCCCCCTTTAGGACTCTTCCTCTCCCTTGATTCTTGGCGCATGGGCCTCTTGGGGCTGGTGCCCTTGGCCCATATAGGCCAAGGCACACCCCCTACAGCCCATGTGGCCCCCCGGGGCAGGTGGCCCCACCCGGTGGACCCCCGGGACCCTTCCGGTGGTCCCGGTACAATACCGGTGACCCCGAAACTTGTCCCGATGGCCGAAATAGCACTTCCTATATATAATTCTTTACCTCCGGACCATTCCAGAACTCCTTGTGACGTCCGGGATCTCATCCGGGACTCCGAACAATTTTCAGGTTACCGCATACTAATATCTCTATAACCCTAGCGTCACCGAACCTTAAATGTGTAGACCCTACGGGTTCGGGAGACATGTAGACATGACCGAGACGACTCCGGTCAATAACCAACAGCGGGATCTGGATACCCATGTTGGCTCCCACATGTTCCACGATGATCTCATTGGATGAACCACGATGTCAAGGACTTAATCAATCCCGTATACATTTCCCTTTGTCTAGCGGTACGATACTTGCCCGAGATTCGATCGTCGGTATCCTGATACCTTGTTCAATCTCGTTACCGGCAAGTCTCTTTTACTCGTTCCGTAACACATCATCCCGTGATCAACTCCTTGATCACATTGTGCACATTATGATGATGTCCTACCGAGTGGGCCCAGAGATACCTCTCCGTTTACACGGAGTGACAAATCTCAGTCTCGATTCGTGCCAACCCAACAGACACTTTCGGAGATACCCGTAGTGTACCTTTATAGCCACCCAGTTACGTTGTGACGTTTGGCACACCCAAAGCACTCCTACGGTATCCGGGAGTTGCACAATCTCATGGTCTAAGGAAATGATACTTGACATTAGAAAAGCTTTAGCATACGAACTACACGATCTTGTGCTATGCTTAGGATTGGGTCTTGTCCATCACATCATTCTCCTAATGATGTGATCTCGTTATCAACGACATCCAATGTCCATGGTCAGGAAACCGTAACCATCTATTGATAAACGAGCTAGTCAACTAGAGGCTTACTAGGGACATGGTGTTGTCTATGTATCCACACATGTATCTGAGTTTCCTATCAATACAATTCTAGCATGGATAATAAACGATTATCATGAACAAGGAAATATAATAATAACTAATTTATTATTGCCTCTAGGGCATATTTCCAACACTTCGCAATGCTGAAAGCTGCGGAGGTAGAAATCAAAAAGCAGCATCAAGTGTTGATGGTCAACAAGACCACTAGTTTCAAGAAAAAGGGCAAAGGGAAGAAGAAGGGGAACTTCAAAAAGAACAGCAAGCAAGTTGCTGCTCAGGAGAAGAAACCCAAATCTGGACCTAAGCCTGAAACTGAGTGCTTCTACTGCAAGCAGACTGGTCACTGGAAGCCGAACTGCCCCAAGTATTTGGCGGATAAGAAGGATGACAAGGTGAACAAAGGTATATGTGATATACATGTTATTGATGTGTACCTTACTAATGCTCGCAGTAGCACCTGAGTATTTGATACTGGTTCTGTTGCTAATATTTGCAACTCAAAATAGGGACTACGGATTAAGCGAAGATTGGCTAAGGACGAGGTGACGATGCGCGTGGGAAATGGTTCCAAAGTCGATGTGATCACGGTCGGCACGCTACCTCTACATCTACCTTCGGGATTAATATTAGACCTAAATAATTGTTATTTGGTGCCAGCGTTAAGCATGAACATTATATCTGGATCTTGTTTGATGCGAGACGGTTATTCATTTAAATCAGAGAATAATGGTTGTTCTATTTATATGAGTAATATCTTTTATGGTCATGCACCCTTGAAGAGTGGTCTATTCTTATTAAATCTCGATAGTAGTGACACACATATTCATAATGTTGAAGGGAAAAGATGCAGAGTTGATAATGATAGTGCAACTTATTTGTGGCACTGCCGTTTAGGTCATATCGGTGTAAAGCGCATGAAGAAACTCCATACTGATGGACTTTTGGAACCACTTGATTATGAATCACTTGGTACTTGCGAACCGTGCCTTATGGGCAAGATGACCAAAACACCGTTCTCCGGTACTATGGAGAGAGCAACAGATTTGTTGGAAATCATACATACAGATGTATGTGGCCCGATGAATGTTGAGGCTCGTGGCGGATATCATTATTTTCTCACCTTCACAGATGACTTAAGCAGATATGGGTATATCTACTTAATGAAACATAAATCTGAAACATTTGAAAAGTTCAAAGAATTTCAGAGTGAAGTTGAAAATCATCGTAACAAGAAAATAAAATTCCTACGATCTGATCGTGGAGGAGAATATTTGAGTTACGAGTTTGGTGTACATTTGAAACAATGCGGAATAGTTTCGCAACTCACGCCACCCGAAACACCATAGCGTAATGGTGTGTCCGAACGTCGTAATCGTACTTTACTAGATATGGTGCGATCTATGATGTCTCTTACTGATTTACCGCTATCGTTTTGGGGTTATGCTTTAGAGACGGCCGCATTCACGTTAAATAGGGCACCATCAAAATCCGTTGAGACGACGCCTTATGAACTGTGGTTTCGCAAGAAACCAAAGTTGTCGTTTCTGAAAGTTTGGGGCTGCGATGCTTATGTGAAAAAACTTCAACCTGATAAGCTCGAACCCAAATCGGAGAAATGTGTCTTCATAGGATATCCAAAGGAAACTATTGGATACACCTTCTATCACAGATCCGAAGGCAAGACTTTAGTTGCTAAATTCGGAAACTTTCTAGAGAAGGAGTTTCTCTCGAAAGAAGTGAGTGGGAGGAAAGTAGAACTTGATGAGGTAACTGTACCTGCTCCCTTATTGGAAAGTAGTACATCACAGAAACCAGTTTCTGTGACACCTACACCAATTAGTGAGGAAGCTAATGATGATGATCATGAAACTTTAGAACAAGATACTACTGAACCTCGTAGATCAACCAGAGTAAGATCTACACCAGAGTGGTACGGTAATCCTGTTCTGGAAGTCATGCTACTAGATCATGATGAACCTACGAACTATGGAGAAGCGATGGTGAGCCCAGATTCCGCAAAATGGCTTGAAGCCATGAAATCTGAGATGGGATCCATGTATGAGAACAAAGTGTGGACTTTGGTTGATTTGCCCAATGATCGGCAAGCAATTGAGAATAAATGGATCTTCAAGAAGAAGACTGACGCTGACAGTAATGTTACTGTCTACAAAGCTCGACTTGTCGCAAAAGGTTTTCGACAAGTTCAAGGGATTGACTATGATGAGACCTTCTCACCCGTAGCGATGCTTAAGTCTGTCTGAATCATGTTAGCAATTGCCGCATTTTATGATTATGAAATTTGGCAGATGGATGTCAAAACTGCATTCCTGAATGGATTTCTGGAAGAAGAGTTGTATATGATGCAACCAGAAGGTTTTGTCAATCCAAAGGGAGCTAACAAAGTGTGCAAGCTCCAGCGATCCATTTATGGACTGGTGCAAGCCTCTCGGAGTTGGAATAAACGCTTTGATAATGTGATCAAAGCATTTGGTTTTGTACAGACTTTTGGAGAAGCCTGTATTTACAAGAAAGTGAGTAGGAGCTCTGTAGCATTTCTGATATTATATGTAGACGACATATTACTAATCGCAAATGATATAGAATTTCTGGATAGCATAAAGGGATACTTGAATAAGAGTTTTTCAATGAAAGACCTCGGTGAAGCTGCTTACATATTGGGCATTAAGATCTATAGAGATAGATCAAGACGCTTAATTGGACTTTCACAAAGCACATACCTTGGCAAAGTTTTGAAGAAGTTCAAAATGGATCAAGCAAAGAAAGGATTCTTGCCTGTGTTACAAGGTGTGAAATTGAGTAAGACTCAATGCCCGACCACTGCAGAAGATAGAGAGAAAATGAAAGATGTTCCCTATGCTTCAGCCATAGGCTCTATCATGTATGCAATGCGTACCAGACCTGATGTATGTCTTGCTATAAGTCTAGCAGGGAGGTACCAAAGTAATCCAGGAGTGGATCACTGGACAGCGGTCAAGAACATCCTGAAATACCTGAAAAGGACTAAGGATATCTTTCTCGTATATGGAGGTGACAAAGAGCTCATCATAAATGGTTACGTTGATGCAAGCTTTGACACTGATCTGGACGATTCTAAATCGCAAACCGGATACGTGTTTACATTAAACGGTGGAGCTGTCAGTTGGTGCAGTTGTAAACAAAGCGTTGTGGCGGGATCTACATGTGAAGCAGAGTACATAGCTGCTTCGGAAGCAGCAAACGAAGGAGTCTGGATGAAGGAGTTCATATCCGATCTAGGTGTCATACCTAGTGCATCGGGTCCAATGAAAATCTTTTGTGACAATACTGGTGCAATTGCCTTGGCAAAGGAATCCAGATTTCATAAGAGAACCAAGCACATCAAGAGACACTTCAATTCCATCCGGGATCTAGTCCAGGTGGGAGACATAGAGATTTGCAAGATACATACGGATCTGAATGTAGCAGACCCGTTGACTAAGCCTCTTCCACGAGCAAAACATGATCAACACCAAAGCTCCATGGGTGTTAGAATCATTACTGTGTAATCTAGATTATTGACTCTAGTGCAAGTGGGAGACTAAAGGAAATATGCCCTAGAGGCAATAATAAAGTTATTATTTATTTCCTTATATCATGATAAATGTTTATTATTAATGCTAGAATTGTATTATCCGGAAACATAATACTTGTGTGAATACATAGACAAACTAAACGTCACTAGTGTGCCTCTACTTGACTAGCTAGTTAATCAAAGATGGTTATGTTTCCTAACCATAGACATGTGTTGTCATTTGATTAACGGGATCACATCATTAGGAGAATGATGTGATTGACATGACCCATTCCATTAGCTTAGCACCCGATCGTTTAGTATGTTGCTATTGCTTTCTTCATGACTTATACATGTTCATATGACTATGAGATTATGCAACTCCCATTTGCCGGAGGAACACTTTGTGTGCTACCAAACGTCACAACGTAACTGGGTGATTATAAAGGAGCTCTATAGGTGTCTCCAAAGGTACATGTTGGGTTGGCATATTTCGAGATTAGGATTTGTCACTCCGATTGTCGGAGAGGTATCTCTGGGCCCTCTCGGTAATGCACATCACATAAGCCTTGCAAGCATTGCAACTAATGAGTTAGTTGTGAGATGATGTATTACGAAACGAGTAAAGAGACTTGCCGGTAACGAGATTGAACTAGGTATTGAGATACCGACGATCGAATCTCGGGCAAGTAACATACCGATGACAAAGGGAACAACATATGTTGTTATGCGGTCTGACCGATAAAGATCTTCATAGAATATGTAGGAGCCAATATGAGCATCCAGGTTCCGCTATTGGTTATTGACTGGAGACATGTCTCGGTCATGTCTACATTGTTCTCGAACCCGTAGGGTCCGCACGCTTAACGTTACGATGACAGTTTCATTATGAGTTTATATATTTTGATGTACCGAAGTTTGTTCGGAGTCCCGGATGTGATCACGGACATGACGAGGAGTCTCAAAATAGTCGAGACATAAAGATTGATATATTGGAAGCCTATGTTTGGACATCGGAAGTGTTCCGGGTGAAATCGGCATTTTACCGGAGTACCGGGAGGTTACCGGAACCCCCCCGGTAACCTAATGGGCCTTAATGGGCCTAGTGGAGGAAGAGGAGAGGAGGCCTAGGGGCTGCCGCGCGCCCCTTCCCCCCAAGTCCGAATTGGACAAGGAGGGGGGACGGCGTCCCCCCTTTCCTTTCTTCCCTCTCCTCCTCCCCCCCCCAAGTCCTAATCCAACTAGGGAAAGGGGGAGGTAGGAGTAGGACTCCTCCTGCGCACCTCCTCCTAGGGCCGGCCGCACCCCCCCCCCTTGCTCCTTTATATACGGGGGCAGCGGGCACCTCTAGACACACAAGTTGATCTTCAAGATCGTTCTCTTAGCCGTGTGCGGTGCCCCCCTCCACCATAGTCCTCGATAATATTGTAGTGGTGCTTAGGCGAAGCCCTGCGACAGTAGAACATCAAGATCGTCACCACACCGTCGTGCTGACGGAACTCTTCCCCGACACTTTGCTGGATCGGAGTCCGGGGATCGTCATCGAGCTGAACGTGTGCTAGAACTCGGAGGTGTCGTAGTTTCGGTGCTTGATCGGTCGGGCCATGAAGACGTACGACTACATCAACCGCGTTGTCATAACGCTTCCGCTGTCGGTCTACGAGGGTACATAGACAACACTCTTCCCTCTCGTTGCTATACATCACCATGATCTTGCGTGTGCGTAGGAAAATTTTGAAATTACTACGTTCCCCAACACGCAGTTCCCCAATCCGGAGCGTCCGCTGTCATTAGCCGATCGTTTGGCCGAATGGGCCAAGCTAAATAGGTTGTCCGGACTCGCCAGGAAGTATGTCATGAGTCATCTGTGGCCAGAGAGGCCAGAGCCGAAAAGTTATTTCAACTTGGTGCAGCAGTTCCTTGGTGCGGCGCCGCATATCAATGCGATGAAGAGGTCAGCGTGCATAGAGGGTGCGCGGATGGCTCTTGCCCGTGTCAAGACATACTGGGCGGAAATGGAGGCCACCGATGTTGCATCCCCAGACTCGGATGGAAGCCGAGTACCTGCCGAGCACTATTTTCAGGAAGTTCTGCAAGGCGCTCGTTTAATAGAGACGCAGTGCTCGAAGGATACTATATTCGAATAGCATATATTATTGTAAAACGATATTTTGATAAATTGTAGAAGCTTTTTATACTTGTGCCTGCAAGTATTATAATACCTCATGTGCGGCCGTTTAACATATATGTATATATAATCTGAAAGATGGCAGTTGTCGGCTTCAGCCCCCACGCACATAATGCAGGGGTGTTCGCAGAAGGCGCATTTTCACACTTGATCCAACGTCTTGGTCCTACAAAGGAGGTGATAGCGCAGTGAACTAGGCAATCAGACTATGATGCTTTATCACTTTCACTTAGCCATAGGAGTTTGACAGTGAGGCTACTTATATAGCCCCTGGTGGCGCATGCGCTCGCTCGAACTCGAGGCGTGTATGTGCCTGGCCGGGAAGCGGCCCTTCGTTAATGTGGAGGAATCCTAAAGATTCTGGTAAGTCATCGAGTGGTTGACCAGTCTCACGCTATATCATGACAGTCAGTTTTCGGCTTTCTCTACTGAGGTGCTCGCCTGGCCGAACCGGGGCACAATCGCAGTAGTTCTCCTGGTGCCGCCTTAGCCGATAGAGCGGAACGTAAGGTAGCAAAACACAGGAGCCGGGCAAACCCAACATTTGACCAAAGACATGATTCGGAGCTGATGCATATAAGGCCAAACTCGCGACGCCGAACACTCCCTAAGGTATTCGGTCTTTATGAGGGCGAGCGGGATAACACCCTTAGTAATAAGCCCCTAGTGTCCAGGTACGCGCAAAACTCTGACGTGGCCACATGCCAAAACGCCAGACTCCTCCTTGGTTATACCAAGAAACCAGGGGGTGTGTATCAATAAGAGACAGTAAAAAAGATTTACACAGGGTCTTAATCTGAAAAGAATCCTTGGAACAGGTCCCTGCTGCACATCTGTGCCTCTGTCTCCGTTGTGCCGTATCCTGGACGGGCGTAGCACGGTGTTCATCTGTAAAAGAGAGGAACTTAGTTAAATAAAGATCGTGCCAAACATGAGTTATACTAAATAAACAAAGTATAAATCGAAATGGGTAAAATTGAGATTTATTGTCTCTTGTTTTATATGCGCGGAGCCCCTAGTACAGGGGTATACGGCTATTAAGCCTTTATCAATTGTATGTTTATGCCGGACTCGTCTAGCCGTGTCCGTGGTCTTGACAACCTATTTAGGTGCTTTGGCTGGTGAAGCCGCTTTATTGTGGGGCTGTCAAGGCAGCCGCACTGTCTTCCACGTGGGAGGAACACTCAATGTTTTCCCTTTAATGAGATGATGCCTCGTGGATCGGGCATCTTAAGCGTAAGAGATGCATAATGCGGTATTGCGTTAAAGAGGGCGAAAGCTTCGTGCCCCAACAGTGCTTGATAGCTACTTGAGAATGGGGCGATGTGGAAAGTTAGCTGTTCGCGACGGAAGTTATCGGGGGAGCCGAACATAACTTCTAGCCGGAGAGAACCCATACAACGGGCATCCGGGCCTGGCGTTACCCCTTGAAAGGAGGTTTTGCTATGGCGAATTTTTGTTGGGTCTATCCCCATGTTGCGGATTGTGTCCTGGTATAACGGGTTTAGACCATTGCCGCCGTCCATCAGGACATTTGTAAAGTGGAGTTCGCCGATTATTGGATCTAATACCAAGGCAGTCCGGCCTGCGTTCCGGATACTTCTAGAGTAATCCTGATGGTCGAAGGTGATCGGTTTTAACAACCATTGGCGAGACTCCTTTGGGATAGGCCGTATGGCGCGTATCTCTGTTGGCGCCATTCTGTTCGTCACGTGAAGTAAGTTTACTGTTTTGACTTCTTGTGGGAAATCCTTTTGTTTCCTGGTGCTCTGCTTGTGGGGTTCGTCGTCGTCCTCCCTTGGTGTGTCGAGCCCCTTGTGTTCGGCGTTGAGTTTGCCAAATTGCTTGAAAACCCAACAATCTCTGTGGGTATGGTTCGCAGGCTTCCCGGGAGTACTGTGTATTTAACATATCTTGTCCAAGATTTTGTTTAAGTTGGATAGCTCATCCCTGTTATCCTTGAGGGGCGTCTTTCTCTGATTCTGCCGCGAGCTTTTGAATCCAGCGTTGACCGCCGTGCTCTTTGGGCTGTTTCTCTTATTCCGGCGCTGGTCCTTGCTGCGTTGGGGTTTTCCGTTTCCATCCCTAACTTCGGATGTACTTGGGTCGCTGGTGCTACATCTTGCCAACCAGCTGTCCTCTCCTGCGCAAAAGCGGGTCATGAGGCTTGTTAATGCAGCCATTGTTCTTGGCTTTTCTTGGCCGAGGTGTCTGGCGAGCCATTCGTCTCGAACGTTATGCTTAAAAGCTGCTAGGGCTTCGGCGTCCGGACAGTCGACTATCTGATTCTTTTTAGTAAGAGATTTGTTCCAGAATTTCCGGGTTGACTCTCCGGGCTGTTGAGTTATGTGACTGAGATCGTCTGCATCCGGAGGGAGGACATAGGTCCCTTGAAAATTTGCCCGGAAAGCATCCTCAAGCTCTTCCCAACTTCCAATGGTGTTTTCGGGAAGGCTTTTGAGCCAATGCCGGGCTGGCCCTTTAAGTTTGAGGGGTAAGTATTTTATGGCGTGGAGGTCATCTCCTCTGGCCATGTGTATGTGGAGGATATAATCCTCGATCCAGACCCCAGGGTCTGTTGTTCCGTCGTACGCCTCTATGTTTACGGGCTTGAATCCCGCTGGAAATTCATGGTCCAGTACCTCATCGGTGAAACATAGGGGGTGTGCGGCACCCCTGTATTTGGGTGTGCCGTGATGTTCGGATATTTGTTGTGTTGCATTGCTTACTAGAACTTGCTTTCTTGGCCCATAGATAGATCTGGCTGAGCCATCTTTTTGATGCGGATCCTTTGGTGGATCGTGTGCCGGCTTGTGTGCAGCGCCGCTTGCCGCTCCATGCTGGCCATGCGGTCGTCTATCCGCCCGGGTGGCTTTCCTATTTTTTGACTGCGGGGGCTCTAAGGCCTCCTCGTCAAATTCAGGCAGTAGCTTTCGCTTTGGATAGCTTTTTGTGCGGCGACTGCCGCCATATTTGTCTGTGGTGTTGCGTACTTTGCTCCATCTGATGCTGAGTGCATCTTCCGCAGTTTTGAGCTTCCGCTTCTGCTTTTTCAGGCTACGCGCAGTGGCGACGAGCCTTTTGTGGAGGTTCTTCTGCTCCATGAGCCTATCCGGCGTAAGGTCGTCCGGACTGTTGTTTTCGCCGGGGATGGGGTGTTCGGTTTGTTTAGCCAAGTTGCCCTGTTCGGACGGTTGCTCGAAGGCATGTTCATCGTCCACCGGCTTGTCCTGCTCTATGGCTGGGTCTGTATGGCTGTTGTCTCTGTCGAGGCGGGGCTTGGAGCAGCGCTTACATCGCCGCTTTGATTGCTTTTCGAGTGAACAATCCCTCGTTGCATCCCTGTGTTCCTCGTCGTCGCTTCCTTTGGGTGTGTCCACCATGTATACATCATGAGATGAGGTGGCTGTCCAGTGCCTTATAGGCGTTGGTTCATGTTCATCTCCTACATCGTCGTCCATACCGTCGATGTCTTCGGAGTCGAAGTCGAGCACGTCGTTTAAATTATCGACAGTGGCTACGAAGTGGGTGGTGGGTGGGCTTTGAATTTCTTCATCATCCGCATCCCAACCTTGTTGACCATAGTCCGGCTAGGGCTCTCCTGATAAGGAGAGAGACTTTAGTGAATTTAGAATATCGCCAAAGGGCAAGTGCTGAAAGATGTCCGCGGCGGTGAAATCCATGATCGGCGCCCAATCGGGTTCGATCGGTAGGGGCACGGAGGGCTCGGAGTCTGGAGAGGAGTCCAGCTCCTTGGAGTCACGGGCTTCGCAGAGAATAGGGCTGGTGTTCGGCTCGATCGCCGTAGAGATTGCAGCCCCCGAGGCGGTGTCCAACCACCCATCCTCGATTGGCGCAGTTGGCTCCGAATTAAGGGTCGGAGCTGATGCGGGTGCGGCCTCCAGGGCACTGTTCGGCGGCAGAGCTAGATCATGCCCATCGTGACAGTGCGGCGCTCTCGGCTACGGCTCGAATCCGTCGAAGATCAAGTCTCCGTGGAGGTCCGCTGTGTAGTTTAAACTTCCAAATCTGACCTGACGGCCAGGGGCGTAGCTTTCAATCTGCTCCAGATGGCCAAGCGAATTGGCCCGCAGTGCAAAGCCGCCAAATACGAAGATCTGTCCGGGGAGAAAAGTCTCACCCTGGATGGCATCATCGTTGATGATCGGGGGAGCCATCGGGCCTAAAAGTGATGACACAGAGGAACTCTCAATGAAAGCACCAATGTCGGTGTCAAAACCGGCAGATCTCGGGTAGGGGGTCCCGAACTGTGCGTCTAGGCGGATGGTAACAGGAGGCAGGGGACACGATGTTTTACCAAGGTTCGGGCCCTCTTGATGGAGGTAAAACCCTACGTCTTGCTTGATTAATATTGATGATATGGGTAGTACAAGAGTAGATCTACCGCGAGATCAGAGAGGCTAAACCCTAGAAGCTAGACTATGGTATGATTGTTGTCCCTATGGACTAAAACCCTTCGGTTTATATAGACACTGGAGAGGGTTAGGGTTACACAGAGTCGGTTACAATGGTAGGAGATCTACATATCCGTATCGCCAAGCTTGCCTTCCACGCCAAGGAAAGTCCCTTCCGGACACGGGACGAAGTCTTCAATCTTGTACCTTCATAGTCTAGGAGTCCGGCCGAAGGTATAGTCCGGCTATCCGGACACCCCCTAATCCAGGACTCCCTCAGCAGCATTTTGTCCACTTCATCTATTTGCTGCTTATGACCAAGAGAAGTTGGTTAGGCTCGCTACAAAGTTTTATGCTTCCGATTTTACAAGTGATGAACTGGCAAGACTTCTATGGCAACTAAACATATATGTTACTAATGTGCGTAGAGATGAAAGGTTTCAAAACCTGAAAAATCTGTGCCAGCATTCAGTTATGCTTGTGGAGACAAACAAGCATGAACTATATCATATTGTTTACAAGCTTCTTAAGTTGGTATTGATTCTCCCAGTAGCTACTGCTAGTGTTGAAAGGGTATTCTCTTCAATGAGCTATGTGAAGAATAAGCTAAGGAACAAAATGGGTGATGAATATTTGAACAATTGTTTGGTTACATTTGTTGAGAGAGAATTTTTCAATCAAGTGAAGGATGAAGATGCCATCAATCTCTTCCAGAAAGGCGACCGCAAAGTTATATTGTAAGAAGGATATCATCACTTTATCAATCAAAAGGTACTTATGTATTATGTCGTTATGGTATGATACATTGAAATATTGCTACTACCATTGTTCTAGTGTTGTTTGGTTCATATATTGCTTGTGGTTTGTTGTTTAGTTCATATACTATATTTAGAGCAAAAAAACAATTGGGTGAATACACAGCCTTCATTTCCTGGAGCCGCCATCGAGTACTCCTCAGCCGACACCTCTGGAGAACGTTGGCGAAATTTTACTCTTCTTTCACTGCCTCGAGCCGTTCAACAGCGCCATCTTCACCGGCCGCCCCCGCGTCCTTTGCGGCGGCAATAGCTCATCCTACGTCTCGCCACACCGCTTGGTGGTTGGCCAAAGCGCGTCGCGGAGCTCGAAGAAGTGAGCCCAGACGCCTGGCTGCCACTGCGGGAAAGCCTGTCGCGTTCATGTGCCTGCTTCGAGCGTTGCAGCTCGACGGCAGGCCGGCTGGAGCTACCGGCCTTCGCGTTGTGACGGGCGCGCTTGCGTGGCGGCGATCCTCCTCGGCCACCACGCCCGCCACCGCGTCCGTCGATGGATCTTCGAGAATTATACAGGATGGGGAGGAATCTCTCGCGGGAGAGAGCAAAGGAGACGACAGAATGGGGAGGATTGCGGCGGAGGGCGGAGGATATGGAAGAAGCGAACCCTAAAACGCGGTTCGTCCCGCAGATATAGCGGCGGAAGGGGCTATATGCAGGCCCCTTGTAACAATTTACGGACCGGACCATTTTTAGCGGATATGTTCGAGCCTGGAAAAGAGCAAAAACTGTAAAACAGTCGGAATTATAAGGGTCGGCGAGGTTTTAGCGTATCTGCTAGAGTTGCTTTTACTAGTTACTTTCTTGTGTTATGTTGGGACGTGGATTTTGTGAGCTCGAGCTCACATGAGCTCAGGTGAATAGTAAAATCCAAACAGTTAGTAAAAAAGTTCAATTTTTTTTGATTTTTTCTCTACATGCATGCAAAATTTTATGATGGAATCACACTTGTGGAGATGTGGGGAAAAACAAAATCATTGCCCCGAAAAGAGTGTCTTTAGAAGCATTTTAGAGTATCAATTCAGTTTTTTGGTCTCACCTGCACAAATGTGATTCCATCACAAAAATTGGCATGCATATAGAAGAGACATCAATGTCACTTGCCAAAAAAATCATTTTTATTTTTTATTTTGATTTTACTGTTCCTTGGGATCATGTGAGCTCGAACTCACAAAGCACTTTCGGTTATGTTGCTCTCTTGAACATTGGAGCTTTCTCTACAATGACATCTTATAGTAGACATGGGTGAGGGAGCTTGAAGTGCATGGGAGACAATATACATGGGGTAATAATTTGACTAATCTCACTTATGGAAAATTGGATAGAGTGCTATGTTGTGTGGATTGGGAGGAAGACTATCCACTGACTAAAGTTTCTACTATGGTCAGCGAAAAGTCTGACCACACTCTACTTGTGACCGGAGATATTCAAAAACTGACCTCATTTTCAGATTTAATAATTCCTAGTTTTGAGAGAGGATATGTGATTTTATCCAGGTTCGGGCTCTTTAGAAGAGATAATATCCTACGTCCTACTCTTCTTTTATTGCGCCAGGGTGTATCAAGATTATAAATTATGAAAAAATTATAAGTTTTCTATCTACGAGCCCGGATCCCAGTTTATATAGCATACCGGGGAACCCAGGGTACATGGAGCGGCTACGTATGGGGAGGTAGAATCCTCCATAACCCCATCTTCTTGTTTTAGCACGTCAAGTCTTCTGGAAACTTCATGTAATACTCCATGGGCTGTCCAAAGTGGCCCGGAACGAAATAGACAAGGGCTCCTCAGCCCCGCCCACCAGGCCTGGAGTCGATGTGATGAGAGGCCCCTTTGCCGGGACACCGTCATCATCCAACCCACCTTCCATGCCTTCTCATTTTATCTCAAATTTTTAATCTATTGTATCTTTTGAACCCAAAGTTCAGATCAGGTTTCGTTTTGCATATCCGTGTTCGTTGCCACAAGTACTTTCGAACATGACTAGTTTTGAATACATTTAGACACCTTTTTAAAAATTTATCAAGTTTCAAATATAAAAACTTGATAGTCATAATATTAAGTTTTACAAAGCTTCACCAAATTTCATTTGTTTTTAGGGTTTTACGGTTTAGGGTTAGGGCTTAGGTAAGTTTGGTTTTTGAACTTGCTAAATTCATCCATTCTATTATGTTTTACTAACTGAAACTTGTTAAAGGTTTTAAAACTCGTCAAAATGTATTCAAAAGTGGGCGTGTTTCAAAGCTCTTGTTACAAGGAACACGAATATGCAAACAAAATATAAATTGGTCTTTCGATTTAAAAGATATAATAGATTCAAATTTATAAGTCAAAAGGAAAAGGACAGGTGGTATGGTGGACTCCCTCCCAAATGTTGTACCAAAAGATGCATGTATGCATGCAACAATTAAGCTATTGTCACAAAACCACTTTTCAAATCTTGGCATTATCATGTGACTACACGCATGCGTGCCCCACCCCTGTGTGCCACAAATCGTCTCCCCGTCATCTGAAAGAATATCATCCAAATAAACTCAGAAAAATATGCGAGCTCCTACGTCAAGTATGGAGCTTGATCCCGGGTGGATTGGTTCCACCACAAGGTTTAGTGCAATGGGCATTGCCTCGTGCGGTGCAGGCAGGGTGGTCACCCGATCTGAGTTGGCTCATCCAGATTTGACCCTTCGGTGGTTGTTGGAGACGAGGGATGCAGTGGCTTCGGTGCGACATGGCGTGGTGGCTACATGGATGGTGGATGGCTTAGCGGATTGGCACGACAAAGATTGTTGACGGCTACATGGGGGCATCAGATGGTGCAGAGGCTTCGGGCGAAGGCTTTGCTGGCACTTGAGGACCGGCGGGTGATGACGTCCGTGGGCGTCGCTTTCCTCCTTGGAGGTGTCGTCGAGGATCATTGCGCCCCACCCCTGGGTCATGCTCTTAGGGTGATAGTGTCGGTTCACCATAGTTTTCCCTCTTCAGGGTGCTGTCTTCAAGACCATGGTCTCGTTCGTGCTTTCCTAAAGTTGCGCGTGCACGACATCGTGGCCGGCTTGTGCCTGACCGACTATGTTAGAGGTTAAGGTGGTGTTGTGATTCGTGTGACCACTATGGTGATGGCAAGAGGAGTAGGGGCATGACATGTCCTTCATCATTGACAGTTCGACGTGTCCTTGAGCGTGAAGTTGGAGTTGTAGCGGCGGCGGGCGACGCGACAATAATGGTGCCATGCGATGGGGCAGGTTAGGATATGCTTGTGCAAGGCACGCTTCTTTGTCCCATGATACTCTTCACATAAGTCGGAGTTGCCTAGTCCACAATGTCTATGGTTGATTGTTTGACATAGGCTAACAGGGTTCTCATGCATTGCATGCAGTGCGGATTTTTGGTTGGTCGTCCCGATGAAGTTGGAAATGGCTTGCTCGCGAAGAAGTGATGACAATGAAGTTTGCTGACACCTGTTCTGGACTAGGGGTACTTACCATGTCGTCTCCCGGCCAGGAGGGTCGGGCCGATGACCCCGTGGCGGTTAATTACCGGACCTCTTCGGATGGCCATGACGTATACAAGGAAGATTCCACAAGATTTGAAGCGCAAGAAGAGGACTCTAATAAATCCTAGGCCAGGTCTTCGGTACATTATATAAATCGAGGTCAGACTAGTCGATAGATGATTATAATCTTACACAACAATCTCATGTTAGATACATATACTCTGTAGTTTGTACTACACCTCATACCAATACAATCAAAATTAGAACCTAGGGTAATATCTTTGTATAAAATCTGTGGGTCCATGTTTTTCCAATTGGTTTAAAAATATATTTCTTGACCGATTACCCATATTGTCATCGTTTCAAAACGACTAGATGATGAGCCCTACGTCAAGATGTGTCGGAATCGACTCGAGCAATAGCTTCGACAATGTTCCTCTCTTAGGCTGTGTATGCAGGTTTGTGTGGGTAACAGTTTCGGCCGGATGCCCTCTCTCATAGGCATGATGTGCCATCTTTGTCTGGTTTTTCATTGGTTGAATGAAACAATTTCTTCTTTTAGTTAATAGATTAAGCCTGTGACATCTTTTTTAATAAGAGTAGCGATGCTGTACAATTTCCTAAATCCAGATTTGCCATAAATTTCCAAGATTCTATACAAGTTTTTTCTGATGTTCACATACACGCATACACTCATTCATAGGAATGCATGCACGCACACCCTACCTTTATGGGCACATCCGAGATACCGAGCTAGCATCACATCTTAAGATTGATGAAGTCATCACGGGCGTCCACATAAACATTTCCTCCCACTGAATAAACATCATCGAAGAGCCTGAAATAAATCTAAAAAATTACAAGCACCAACATCAATTCTAGAACTTGAACTCTAACAAATGATTCCATCACATGAAACCTAACCATCTGAATTACACCCGGTTCGCTCGCTGTATCCGAGCTAGCTTCCGAGGGAAGGTGCTCCATTTCTATAGACTTCTTCCGCACGTCGACGTACAAGAGCTAAGAAAACCGTAACAAAGGCGATGTGCGAAATGAATTCTGATGGATGCGTTCGGATCGAACAGCCACGCACGAGCTGACATGGTAGGACGGGGCAGTGTGTGATTGTTTTTGCATGCGGATGTGGAGTATTACGGCCCACACGCCACAGCTAACAGATGCACACACAGAATTATCACTTGTCATCATCCGGATGACGGCAGACACCGGCAAGTGAAAAGCGACCAGCGGCTCATCGGCTCATCGCGATGGTGAAATAATGGAAGAAGGCGGTATATTTGCTCCACGTAGCGCCAAAACTAGACAACGAGTTCAGATAAAATTCCCAAGTTCCTTTTCTTGACGGGAAAATTTTGAAGTTTTTTTTAACACAGTACAGACGCAAACGCTCATATATATACGTGCATATACTCATCTTTATGAACGCACACACGCACACTTTGGGTTGCCGCTATCGAGCTTAGCACCGGATTGTTTTACTACCTAAGTAGTAACATTAAGCAAGCACGGAGGTGGGCTCTAAGTAAAAGTCATGGAAGAGCACTGCAGGTCCTCGCGAAAATGTGTGTGTGCAAGCTGAGAGGCTGCTCATGGCCACCTGCAGTCCATTCAAACGTGATCGGATCGTTACGGCTGCATTGCACTTGCACGGAGATAAGCCAGTTGTGGGACTTGAAAGCTCGGTGCAGCGCCGTGCCTTGTAGGCATGTACACGTCAAATTATATAGGATGGGCACACCGCTGGCCACGGAGCCATGCGATGCGATCCGACGACAAAGACACGATGCAGCCTACTGGACTCGCGGACGCATACATATCTCCTCGGCCGGAGACACCGGAACCGATGATCAAGGTCGTGACGCACGCACGCACACGCGGAAGGGAGGAACGGAGGAGTACTCCGCCGGAACACGGAAGCGAAAACGACGGCGACGAAACTCGTGGCCTATTCCGTTGCGAACGATTCCTTCCGCGCCCCTCGGGCCGAGGAAGGAAGAAAGGAACCTCTTTTTGTCGACGTTAAAAAAAGCGCCGGCCCCTCCGTGCCGCCCCAGGCGGCCCTTTCGTGTCCGTCCCTCCGGCCAACGCGCACCCCCGCCCGCGCCCCGAGCGCGAGGAGGGAAGAAAAATCTCCCGCATCCGCCGGGCACCTCGCGTGTCGGCAAGCCACAGCCATCGGCGCCGCCTACTAAAGTCGGCCGGCCGGATATAGCCACCCTTTCCCTGCACGCGCGCGCCACGCCAGCTTCCTCAGCGTCCGCCCCCCTCCCCTCCCCTGGCTTCTTCCTCCTCGCCACCTCAAGGCCTCCTCCGTCTCGGCCCTGTGCAAGGTCGCCACAGGCGTCCCTGTTCAACCGCCCTACCCGCGTCCCGTCTCTGGCTCCGGGCCGGTCGAGGTCCTCGAGGTGAGTCGCAATCTTTCCTTCATCTTTTCTTGCAGATTGTCGGATTATTTTTTCCTCGGGATTGAGTGCTCCGGAGGATCATTCGTCCCTTGCTAGCACCACCGGGTCTGTTTGCATTTCTCAGCAGACCTCTTTGCCCGATTTATTCCTCAAGTTTCGGGCTTCGTCTCGATTGTACCCCGATTAATCGGCTTTTCCGATGTACTGTAAGCCTAGATTAGCGAGCTCGACGGCTTTATTGCTTTGCTGATCAAAAGTCAGAGGAAATCGAGACCTTGATCCCTAGAAGCCTCCGCAATGTTTCCCTCGCCTTATTTTAAGGATGTGACTTGCTGTCTGATTGTGACTGGCAAGTCCCTCGCCCAATCCAAGCCGGAAAGGTGCCATGTTGGTAGAGTTCTATAAGTACGCACTTCTCCATCTGTGGATTCTTGATACATTCTTTCCAGCTTCTCCATCTCGTAGATTTCCCTGCCATGCGACGAAAACAGCATTGATCCACAGTATCCGTGGTCGCGCTGTACCTTTGTTCTGGATCCCCATTCAGGTCCTCATCTGTTATTTCTTTTCCAATTATTCATAGGTACATAATTAGCCTCACATTCTCAAATTTATTCTTGCCCATCTGACTGTTCGTTACCCCTAATTGGCTATTTCAGTTCGACAAGTATAAAGAACTTGGTGTGCTTAAACAATTTTTGTATAAATTATTTCTGTTTAACCCACCTTGGTGCCGTCCTGCCTACCTGTGTTTAATCTTATGCTGTTATATGCATTTTCAATAAATCTGTATTGTTAGCAGTGTCCTTGCACTTTTTTCTTGATTGCTATGCCGTCTCTGAATGCAGCTGTTATCACCTATCTTAGTTTTCAGGAAGCAGAGGTCGAATAGTTTGCTATATTATGCCATTTTATCTTGGATTGCTTTTATTGATTGGATTGCCTGTAATTGTAATTGCAGGGGTACATTGATACTTGAAGCAGTAATATTGAAAATGGTCAGTGCGAGGTCAGTAGACAGGCAGTTGGATGCGTGCTTCAGCAACCTCATGGTGTCTAGCGGTGGTGGAAGGGGGCAGGCTGAAACTGGTGGCGCTATGCCTATGTTGTCAGGATGGAAGGACCTTCCAATGGAGCTGCTTATGCGGATCATATCAGTTGCTGGAGATGATCGAATTGTCGTTGTGGCATCCGGTGTTTGCACTGGCTGGCGCGACGCGTTAGGATGGGGGGTCACTAATCTTTCCCTCTCATGGTGAGTAACTTCGTATCTCTCAGTCTAGTTCTTCAGAGCAGCAGGTGTTTTGTTCTGTTCGTGTGAAGAGGGCAGAATTTTGCTCAACATTGCATTTGCACACTTTAGGTAAAGGGAGCCCTTATTATGTAGATTTGTTGGAATACTTCAACCTGGCTTTAATTATTAAACGGTGGTGGGGTAGCTCGTGAACTGAGAAATTCGGATATGACACCATGTCGCTCTTACTAGATTGTTTTCTCTAGTCCTCTGACATGCTCTTAAATCCGGTCTCCTATTACCCATTCATATGCTCCTTCATAGGAAAAGTAACCAAACCCATGGGCATCAACTCGTTCTCCACCCGCCCTAAATGGTGCTGCAGTCTTCACCTTACCCCTTTTTTCGGTTCTGAAAACAAGACGCCGATTATGTTGTAGTATGAGTCAACAACTAAAATTAATGTTTATGGAAGTTATCACTTTCTAACATGGGTTCATGCGTATGCGTCACAATCTGAGAAACCTTCCACCCACTACCTTGATTCTTGAAACTTCTCATTAATAGAGTATGGAAAAAGGTCACATTTGTTGGTGCTCTATCAGTTGGATGATGCTCATGACAAACCGGTCAGTAAATTTAGAAGGATGTCATATTTTCCCTGAGGGGCACCAACAATGTGACCTTTTTTTCTCATTTTAATTCCTAATTAATTAATTAATGCGTCACTTTGATGTTTCCTGTGAAGAAATACCACTCCTATGTTATTTGCGTCCATCCTTCCTTGTCTATTGGTTTAAGTGATATCGTTTCAAATATAACAACTCTTCTGGTATTCTCTCTCTTCATTTTAAACTCACATGTACACAACCAAGCATTACCAGTGTATATTCATGTTCTTTTAATGGTCTTATAATTGGTGTTGATGGTCTGTACTTTTGGAATTTGTTGGTCGAACCTAAATCTGTACCATCTGCAGGTGCCAGCAGAACATGAATAACTTAACAATATCATTTGCTCACAAGTTCACAAAGCTTCAGGTTCTCACTCTTCGCCAAATCAAACCTCAGCTTGAAGACAGTGCAGTAGAGGCTGTTGCCAACTACTGTTATGATCTACGTGAGTTAGACCTCAGCCGAAGTTTCCGGCTTAGTGACCGTTCATTGTATGCACTGGCCAACGGATGTCCTCGGCTTACAAAACTGAACATCAGTGGGTGTTCCAGTTTCAGTGACAGTGCCTTAATCTACCTTAGTTGCCACTGTAAAAACCTGAAGAGCTTGAATCTTTGTGGATGTGGAAAGGCAGCCACTGATGAATCCTTGCAGGTATTTCGCTTAGCCCAGGATTTTCTTAGCATGTATTCATGAACTTCTGTTTAATAATCTCTGAAAATCTTGATGCAGGCCATAGCCCAAAACTGTGGGCACCTGCAAACTTTAAACCTAGGTTGGTGTGACAATGTCACAGATGAAGGGGTTACCAGCTTGGCATCAGGTTGCCCTGATCTCAGGGCCCTGGATTTGTGTGGATGTGTTCTTATAACAGGTAATTACCACATATACGATTTGTTCTTTCGATAACCTATTGCTCTCCATTGACTAGTTCTTTGGATAACCTATTGCTTTTCATTGATTGGTGAGAAGCAAAGCTGCTGGTACGTTTGTTTCTATTATTGGTAATCTTCTAGGTTGTACTCCCTCCGTCTGAAAAAGCTTGTCCCAAACTTGTCCCTCAAATGGATGCCTCAAATGGATGTATATCTAGCACTAACTTGGTGCTAGATACACCCATTTGAGGGACAAGCTTTTAAGGACGGAGGGAGTACTTCTGGATATGAAAATAGCACCCAGAGGCACCTGGGTTGCTATGATGTACTCCCTCCGTTCTGAATTACTTGTCTTGGATTTGTCTAGATATGGATGTATCTAGACTCATTTTAGTGCTAGATATTTGCTTTTCAACCAACATGATTTTGAGATGCTTTCAACCAACTGTTAATATTTGCTTTTCGAAAGCCACTGTAAAACCAATAGGAGCTAAGATGATGATGTTTTGTGTCACTCTTTCAGAACTTAGACAAGCACTAATTGTACCCGATCTTTCACTGCAGACGAGAGTGTTATTGCTCTAGCAAGCGGGTGCCCGTACCTGCGATCTTTGGGCCTGTACTACTGCCAGAACATCACCGACCGTGCCATGTACTCCCTCGCAAACAGCTGCGTGAAGAGCAAACGAGGGAGGTGGGGCACCCCGCGGAGCAGCAGCAGCAGCTCGAAGGGCGTCGATGGGCTGGCAAACCTGAACATCAGCCAGTGCACGGCCCTGACGCCCCCCGCGGTTCAGGCGGTGTGCGACTCCTTCCCGTCGCTCCACACCTGCCCGGAGAGGCACTCCCTCATCATCAGTGGCTGCCTCAGCCTGACTAACGTCCACTGTGCCTGCGGCCTCCAGCGCCACCGTGCCGGAAGCGCCCTGCAGGCCACCAGCCATGCGTACTGAGGATGCGCGTGCTCTTGATTCCGGCGAACGCCGTGTGCCTCGTGGGGGTGGAGGTTTGGTCCCGGCCTGGAGGAAGACGTGTATATAAACTCTTAACCTGGAAATGTAATGTTGTAGTAGGACTATTGTATCATGAGGACTCTGTGATGCTCCCCCATTGCCATTCTTGAAACTGGCAAGAAGTTGCAATGCTATATATCTGGTGGATTTCAACAAGGATCTGTCGGTTGATTCTGGGTATTGGTAGTTTGCAAGCATTCAGAAAATTTGTCAATGTTTGCCACCAAAAAATTTCAGAATTTTCTGAACATGTTTTCATTTTTTTCGGATTTACTGTTCATCCCGAGCTCATTTGAGTTCTGGAGTAGAATAGACTTTCAAGTTGCAATGCCCATTTGTCTTTTGATGAAAGGGCAAGAAGCCAAACCTGTACCGTGCGGGAACAGTGGGCAAAAAGGTGAAGTAAATAGAAAGTTACAAATTTAATAAACTTAATAATTAAGGTTCACACAGTTCGCAAACATTACAAAAATTATTATTCAAATTCAAACACACGAAATATCCAAATGAAGTAAATAGAAGGCATGATAGAAGCACAATAATCATGTGCTATGAAGTGCCCACAGGTAGATCATCTCGAAGTTGGGTATGAACTTCTTAGTTCTTGATATTTCGATGCGCAACGAGGAAACTCTGTATCATGTTTTCGTCGTGTTTTGCTCGACGGGATCCCCATTGTTGATGTACCGGAAGGTCATTGGCAAGCCTCTCTCATCCCCAATAATCATGTTGTGTAAGGTGATGCACCATATCATTATTTGCCATAAGACGTGTGAGTTTCAATAGTTTCGATACACGACAGGGCCACGAATAATAGCAAAGCACTTTTGAAGCACATTAAAAGCTCTCTCAACATCATTTCTTGTCGACTCTTAACATATTGCAAAGTGGAATCTCTTATTACCTTAAGGACACGAGATTGTCATTCACAAATATGGCACATGGAGGATAGATGCCATTTGCAAGGTAATAGCCCATCTCGTACTCACGACCATTGACAACTTGGTTGCAAGGAGAAGCATCTCCGACAAAAAGCCTTGCAAACAATGGTGATCTCAAAAGCACATTCAGGTCATTATAAGAGCCAGTCAATCTTAAAAATGAATGTCAAATCCGTAGATACCATGATGTTTTGATTTTTGGTATGGCCTTTATACCGACCTTTCCATCCCACGGGACAATTCTTTCATGTCAGGTGATGCATTCAATTGATCCGAGCATCCATGGTCATCCTCGTTTTTAACTCAAACCCAAGAGTATCGATGCCTTCATCATTGGGTGCCCTCAAGTACTCCGGTCCATAGATCTCAATCATGGTTCTGTGTATATAGGATTGAATCTTCCGCAATACGGATATAGTCATCAAACTAGTTAAATTTTGCCAAAATTGTATGTAGTATATCAAGCTAGTCTAATGGAGCTTCGAATTTTGAAATGGAAAATTTAAGGCATAGGTTGGAATGGCCGACGCCCGCTCGTTCTTCCACGAAAACGTCTAAGCATCCGCGGACATGATTTGAGGTGTCTCTCCCTAACGACATCTCAAGGGCAACTCTAACATGGATCACCAAATCGGTCGGAAATGTTCAGACTGGACGGTCTAGACACTTTTAACCATCCAATGTCGGTCATTTAAATTGTCCAGACCGGTTCGGATGTCCAAAATCCTACAAACTACACCAAACTAGAGGGGGTGGTTGGGGAAGTCTGGAAGTTCGCGATGTCGGTTCCGACGCCTTGGACCCAACCAAAAACCCTCGCCCACGCCCGCTTGCTAAGGAACCCTCGCCACATTCATGCCGGTTAGAGCGGATAGACCGGACGACCACCTACCCGCATGCCGGCTGACCTCCCGACGTTCACACCGGCATGGCGACCGAGAAGCCCACTCTACCGAATTGAAGCTTCGCTAGGCCGCCGGCTGACCTCCCGACATTCACACCGGCACAGCGACTGAGAAGCCTACTCTACCGAATTGAAGATTCGCTAGGCCTGCCCCGACTATTAAAGCCGGTCAGGCGTGGACGCAAACCCTATCTTCCTCCTCCTCCTCTTTCTTCTTTCCTATCCCACCGTCACCGCACACTAGTACACCTCCAGGACCAGCCGGCGTGATGGACAAGAAGTCTGATGCCTCCAACTGGTGGTCGGCCCGTGGCTTTGTATCTGGGGGTGGGGGCCTCTAGGTCATGCTGGCGCCGCCTCCCACAGTCACCGGGGTCATCGTCCTCCACGGTTCTGTCCGACGTCAAGGTGTAGCCGATCTCAATCGACGAGGAGGAGCAGAAGCTGCCCTTCCTGGCGGAGGCGGCCACGACAGACGAGGAGTTCGCACGACAGATGGAGATAATGCTGCAGTGGTCTATGATCGACCATGGTCTGGTGCCGCCGTCCTCTTCCCGCTACAGTGACATCCAAACTGGACGTCGCGTGAAGGTCGAGCCGTCCTTGCCGCTGCGCACCCATGGCATCCAGACCAGACCCCACGTGAAGGAGGAGCTTCCATCCTCGATGCGTCGCAAGTGGCGCCCGGTCCTCCCAGCCACCAGGAAGGAGGAGCCCACGTCCGTGCCCCATCACTAGCCGCACGTCCACTACTACCTCAAAGGCGTCAGCGCCTCGTCGTCCAAGAGAACGACCGTGGCGGAGGTGGCGCGTCGGGAGCGTCATAATGTCGCGTTCGTGAAGAGCCAAGTTGCGCCCGGTCCTCCCAGCCACCAGGAAGGAGGAGCCCATGTCCGCGCCCCATCACCAGCCGTGCGTCCACTACTACCTCAAAGGCGTTAGCGCCTCGTCGTCCAAGAGAAAGTCCGTGGCGGAGGTGGCGCGCTGATACATTCATTTTGCATAATGTTTTTATGTTCATATTTATTGCATTATGGACTGTTATTTCACATTATGGTACAATACTCATGTCTTTTCTCTCTTATTTTACATGATTTATATGAAGAGGGAGAATGCTGGCAGCTGGAATTCAGAACCGGGAAGGAGCAAATCTGAGATACCTATTCTGCACAACTCCAAATGTCTTGAAACTTTACAATGAATTATTTTGGAATATATAAAAAATATTGGACGAAGAAACAATAAAAGGGGACCCACCAGGTTGCCACAAGCCTGGGGGGCTCGCCCTACCCCCAGGGCGCGCCCCTTGAGCTTGTGGCCCCCCTGGACAGCCCCCGGTGTCCATCTTCTGCTACATGAGAGGTTTTGACCGAGAAAAAAAATCAAAAGGAAGCTTTTGGGACGAAGCGCCGCCGTCTCGAGACGGAACCTGGGCAGAAGCAATTTAGGGCTCCGGCGGAGCGATTCTACCAGGGAAACTTTCGTCCGGGAGGGGAAAATCGAAGCCATCATTGTAACATCCCAAATTTTCAATTTGGAATGTCATACATTAGGTCATCATTGCATATCATATTTTAATGCATTTTGGCTTGATCCTATAAATTCTACGCAACTCAAGGACCCACGGAGAGAGTTGGGGATTTCGTTATTTTCATATTTGAGTTTTCTCGAATTTTGAAAAAAGGATCGTTTGATTTTAATTTTTTTCTCTTCGAATATTGCTTTTATGAAAATAAAAGAGAGGGGATAAAATTACTTTCTCAAAATAAAGAAATATTGGAGATTTAATGTTAAAATCAAATAAGAGTTTTATTCGGATTTTTATTGCTATTTTATTTGAATTAGGAAAAATATGCGTTTTTGAAAATTGCATTAGAGTCCCAAATAAATGTTCACCTTGTCCGGTAGATTTTTAGAGGACATGGAAAATTTATTTTAGGATTTTTGGAGTCCATTTAGTATTTCTTTCATTCATTTTTCTGCGCGGAATTTTTTTTTTAAAGAGAGGAAACCGACTTTGGGCCGTACCCGCCCGGGACTCCGTCCGGGGGGGGGGGGCTTTATAAGCCGCCGAGGCCGCAGCCCCGCAGCCCGCCCCGCTGAAACCCTAGCCGGGCCAGCCCGCCGCCGCCGCCGCCTCGCCACCTCACCACCGTCGTCGGAGTTCGCCGGAGCCGCTGCCGCCGGTTTCCTTTGACCGGTTCGGTTTTTGGTAAAAACCTAGATGCGTTTTTTATTAGATCGGTTTTTTCTGGTTTAGTTATATAGCGGACGTTCGTCCGTACGTTCGTTTTAACAAACGGCTTTCACCGTTTAACCGCAGACAGCGAACGCTCGTTCGTTAGTCTGTTCATCAGTTTTCTTTTTCTCGGATTTTTTCGCGATTATTTTCGATCGTGATTTCTGATCCGATTTTTGTTTTAGTTTTACTTTTCACTCGTTTATCGGAATCAGGCGATTCAAGCGCCTAGAGTTTCGTCTCGAAGCCCTTTTTCTGTTTAATCAACTTAAACAAGTTTTTGCTACTGTAAAATTTGACTTTAGTCCATATTAGTAATCGAAGCTTGTTTCTTTCGCAGTTTTAGTTTCGTTGTTCCGTTTGATTTGATTCTTTTTGCAAACCGGAGTTCTTAAGTTGAATTTTCTGGTTAGATCTTCTTATTTGAGTTTTATCCGTGCATCTTTGCTTGATTGCTTATTGTATGCTTGTTTGTTTGTGATTGAGTACCCGGAGTGTGAAGCGTGCTACTACGAGTCTCTAGGTTTCACGGATCATCAACAAGGCAAGTAACACTTTGATCGTACCCCTTTACTACCCAGTTTTATTGCATTAGATCAATTCTCAAACAATTGCATGATTCAGATCTGATTAAATTATGGGTTGGGAAGTAGATGAGGTAGTACCTATTCACACGTTTATTATCAAACCTATGGGAGTTACTTCCACGTTGCTTATAGTGCTATGCTATGCTTGTAGACGTGGATTGGGTGAGTGTATCCATGACAGATGTGAGTTATTAATTAATGGTTAACTTAAGGTGGCAACTTTAATACACATCTGGGTGGATTGAGGCACCTGGGGAACCTAGTGTTGCCTGTATTTTTTTGGAAATCCTGGGGTACTGTGTGATTCTCCTATGGACTGCCACCCAGGCTCAAAGGGATCATAATATTATTCATGCTAGAAATTTCTGTGTGCAGCCACATGCCATTATGGGCTCTGGCATAGTTGAGTAAGTTGTGGGAAACCTTTCCATGATGGGCTAGCAGATGTAGGGGATTGTAGGTGTACTGGCCTATCTATCGGTTAAGGGGACCTCTTCGGAAAGACTGTGTCTCGGTCATCCATTTCTCAAACATTATGTAGTGCGAGAAATCCAACGGAGGAGATCGAGTCTTGTGGGGAAAAGTGCACAAACCTCTGCAAAGTGTACAAACTAATCATGGTTAGCCCGTGTCCTCGGTTATGGACATCTTGAGTATCTAGTTCTTGGATTATCATGTGGATCTCATCACTCTTAATATAATTTGATTGGGTTTAATGATGATCCTTAATTGTGATTGAGTTGGGTGAACCTTCTCAATGTTTAACAACCACATGATAGTTAAATAAAATTTATTCCTTTGTTGTAGGAAAAAATTGGCTTTCCGCAAAACATATTAACCATACAGCCTCCACCAGCCATATATGCATGTAGTGATAGCATTATTCTGTTCATTACTCTTTTGTGTTGCCTTGCCAGCATATTCCATGTGCTGACCCGTTTCGGCCTGCAACGTATCATGTTGCAGACTTTTCAGACGACGAGTAAGGAGCCTTAGGTCATGGTCTTTCACTCAGTGATGCCGTTGGAGTTGATGGACTCACTTTATCTTTCAAGCCTTCCGCTGTTATCGTGTTAGATGGCCTTAAGCCATATTTATTGTAATAAGTTATCTTTTGAGACATTCGATGTAATAAGTGTGTGATTGCTACTCTGTTATAAATCCTCAAGTACTGTGTGTGTCAGCATTACCGATCCAGGGATGACACTGATGCATAGAGATTAGACTGTCTGAGGTCTGGTCGCTACAAGATGGTATCAGAGCACACACTGACTGTAGGACACGACCACTAAGCTAAAGCCCTAGATCACTACTCTCTTCTCATTTCTGAATCCTCTCCATTTTCTACTCTTTAGGATGGCAGACGCAAGGAACAAGTTTGCACAACCAGATGAAGACACACCTTTTGGATGCTACTTGAAGGAAGTCACTAGGTACCTGAACATTGGAATATTAAACTTCACCGGGACTTACAACGCCACTTTACCAGAAGAGGAGCGCTGGATGATTCAAGTTCAATTTCTAGGAAGGACAATCACGCCAGTCACTGAGCCCATAGAGTTTTCCTTTGATGCACCAACCTGGAGTCTAGGAAAGAGTATGGCAGCCCACATCACCATGGGACGCATTGGAGAAGTTTACCACAAGGATCTCAAGGATACTATCTACCAGATTTGTGGGCACCGAGATGAGCAATGGGAGATGATTAGCACCAGGAAGGGTAGATCCATTGCAGCTTTCATCCAGGAGTTAAACCAGCACATTCGTCGCCAGGAGACCCAGATGTGCGCATGCATGATAGATCTGAAGAAGGCGATGACCAGGATCACGGAGCTGGAGGAAGAACTCAAGTCTACACGCGATAGATACGAGGAGGAAATGACGATACTAGTGGAGATGAATGATGATCTGACAAGGAAGCTAGGAGTATTCATGGGAGACCCCGCGCCAGGAGGAGAAGACGACGATTCTACTTGCCCGGAGAACTACATCATCATCGACGACACCGACTCAGACCCCGACGATAGCGATGATGACTATGTTGATGAAGCTGGAGCGGATATTATGGAGTCTTCCACCGATCAATTTTTCTAGTCGACCACCATATCAGTAGTAGTATTCCACCATGTATATAGTATAGTCCAAGCACTTTTGTAACGATAGTTCTAGACCGATTGTATGCCCTTGCTTGATTGAGTGAGTGATATGATTATGTTTGTCTCATGTGCATATGGGTAGTGTTTTCTCACTAGACCTCATTCTATTATATTCTATTCCCTCTAAACCCTCAGATGCCTCCGAGACGTGACCCCGGATTTACTTTTCCACCGGAGCTCACTCGGTTGATCCAGCAGCAGAATACATTGATGCAGTTGTTAGTTCAGAACCAAGGCAACAACAACATCATCATCATCATCATCAACAACCCACCACCACCCCCAGTTGACAACTTAGCCCATTTTCTGAGGTTGCAGCCGCCGGTGTTTTCCAGTAGCACCGAGCCGATAGTGGCAGATGATTGGCTCCGTAGGATTGGAAGGGATTTAACCACTGCAGGATGCACAGATGCTGAGAAGGTGCGTTTTTCCGTGCACCAATTGGATGGACCAGCAGCCTCATGGTGGGAGAATTACACTGTCACCTATCCTATAGCCAATGTTACATGGGACCAGTTCTAGCAGGCTTTTCGCACTGCCCATGTATCAGCAGGAGCTATGGCCATGAAGAAGCATGAGTTCCGCAACTTACGCCAAGGAGGACGCACAGTTGGCCAGTATGTTGATGAATTTAGCAAGCTAGCATGTTGTGCCCCAGATGACGTTGCTACGGATGCAGCTAAGCAGGAGAAGTTTTTGGAAGGACTGAATGATGAGCTGAGCATGCAGTTGATGGTAGCAACCTTTAATAACTACCAACAGTTGGTAGATAGAGCTCTCATGCTTGAAGGGAAGCAACAGTAGATTGACAACCGCAAGAGGAAGTATGGACAAGGGAAGTATAATTCTGGAGCTCGGCAGAGACCCCGTTTCACCCGAAACTCGGGAGGACCCCTACAACATAACTATGGAGGTCACAATCACACTGGAGGAAGTTCGCACAACCATAGTGGCTCCAAGAACGGAAATGGTAATGAAGGAAGCAACGGACAGAACCGTTCCAACCCATCAACCCCCGCCAAGAAAGATCTAAGCCACATTACTTGCTACAAGTGCCAGAAGACCGGACATTATGCCAATGAATGTCCTGAAGCTAAGAATGGAAACGGGAATGGAAGTTCTGGGAAGAAGCCCAACCCTTTCAACAGGGAACAAGTGAACCACGTTAACGTGGAGGAGATTGAAGCCCAGCCAGATGCAGTAATAGGTAAGTTTTTGGTTAAGTCATTTACTGCAGTCATTCTTTTTGATACTAGTGCATCGCATTCATACATATCAAGGGGATTTGTGGATAAGTATAAGCTGCCCACCAAAGTTCTTAGTACACCTATGTTAGTGAGCTCGCCAGGAGCAGAGTATATGGCAAGCCAAGGATGTTTTCAGATACCATTGACCATAGGTAGGCATGTTTTCCCCTCAGATCTGATAATTTTGGAGTCACAAGGTTTGGATGTGATTCTGGGTATGGATTGGCTATCGATGTATGGAGGAAACATCAATTGCGCCAGTAAGTCGATCTTGCTCACCACCCCAGAAGGAAGAAGGATCAAGTATGTATCCCGGCATGTGCCGATTAGGACTCAAGTAAATTCCTTATCAGGAGTTGTACATGAGGAAGTAGCAGTGGTGAGGGATTTCCCGGATGTATTTCCGGAAGAGTTGCCAGGCATGCCACCAGATAGAGACATCGAGTTTTTGATTGAGCTTTTGCCAGGTACAAGGCCAATATCTAAGAGACCGTACAGGATGCCCGCACAGGATTTAGAGGAAATCAAGAAGCAGATTAAGGAGTTACTGGATAAATGATATATTCGCCCAAGCTCGTCACCTTGGGGATCACCAGTACTTCTAGTGGAGAAGAAGGATGGACCGTTGAGGATGGTTGTTGATTATCGAGGATCGAATTAGGTGACGATCAAGAACAAGTACCCACTACCAATGATCAATGATTTGTTTGATCAGCTGCAAGGAGCTAAGGTGTTTTCCAAGATCGATCTGCGATCAGGGTACCACCAGCTGAAGATTCGAGAGCATGACATACCTAAGGCAGCTTTTACCACGAGGTACGAGCTATATGAGTATACCGTTATGTCATTTGGCCTGACTAACGCACCTGCCTATTTTATGAACATGATGAACAAGGTGTTTATGGAGTTTTTGGATAAGTTCGTAGTGGTCTTCATTGATGATATTCTGGTCTACTCGAAGAATGAAGAGGAGCATAAAGAGCATTTGCGATTAGTACTTGGGAAGCTTAGAGAACATCAGCTATACGCCAAGTTCAGCAAGTGTGAGTTTTGGTGGAAGGAAGTTGGATTCCTTGGACATGTTATATCCGGAGAAGGAATAGCGGTAGACCCCGCCAAAGTTGTCACTGTGAAAAATTGGAAGGCACCCACATCAGTTGGAGAGATCCGGAGTTTTCTTGGACTCGCAGGATACTATCGGAGGTTCATTGAGAATTTCTCGAAGATTGCAAAGCCTATGATGGAGTTGTTAAAAAGGACACCAAGTTCAAATGGACTAAGTAATGTGAGGCTAGTTTTCAGGAGTTGAAGAAACACTTGGTTGCATCACCAGTGTTGATTCTGCCAGATCAACGCAAGGATTATGAAGTGTATTGCGACGCTTCTCGTCGAGGACTTGGAGCAGTGCTTATGTAGGAAGGAAGAGTTGTTTCATATGCCTCACACAACTTAAACCCCATGAGTTAAATTATGCTACGCATGATTTGGAGTTAGCAGCCGTAGTGCACGCGTTGAAGACTTGGAGACATTTTCTCATCGGAAACCATTGTGAGGTATACACGGATCACAAGAGTTTGAAATACATCTTCACGCAGAAGGAGTTGAATTAATCTCAGGCAGAGGAGATGGTTGGAACTCATTAAGGATTATGACATGAAGTTGCACTATCATCCTGGAAAGGCTAACATAGTAGCCGATGCGTTGAGCCGCAAGAGTCATGTCAATACACTCATGACCGGAGAGTTACCCAAGGAGTTAGCAGAGAATCTTCGTGAGCCATATTTGGAGATAGTTCCGAGAGGTTATGTAGCAGCATTGGAGATTCAGTCTACTTTGATGGATAAGATCAGAGAAGCTCAGAAGACGGACAAGGAGATTGCCGAGATAAAGGAAAGGATGAGCAAAGGAAAGGCTAAAGGATTTCATGAGGATGAGCACGATACCTTATGGTTCGAGGACCGCGTATATGTGCCAAATGATCAGGAGATCAGGAAGCTGATTTTGTAGGAGGCCCATTGTCGGTGTCAAAACCGGCGGATCTCGGGTAGGCGGTCCCGAACTGTGCGTCTAAGGCGGATGGTAACAGGAGGCAGGGGACACAATGTTTTACCCAGGTTCGGGCCCTCTTGATGGAGGTAAAACCCTACGTCCTGCTTGATTAATATTGATGATATGGGTAGTACAAGAGTAGATCTACCACAAGATCAGAGAGGCTAAACCCTAGAAGCTAGCCTATGGTATGATTGTATGTTGTCCTATGGACTAAAACCCTCCGGTTTATATAGACACCGAAGAGGTTAGGGTTACACAAGGTCGGTTACATAGGAGGAGATACACATATCCGTATTGCCTAGCTTGCCTTCCACGCCAAGTAGAGTCCCATCTGGACACGAGACGAAGTCTTCAATCCTGTAGCTTCATAGTCTAACACTCCGACCAATGGAGATAGTCCGGCTGTCCGGAGACCCCCTAATCCAGGACTCCCACAGTAGCCCCTGAACTAGGCTTTCAATGACGACGAGTCCGGCGCGCAGTATTGTCTTCGGCATTGCAAGGCGGGTTCCTCCTCCGAATATACCATGGAAGAATTTGAATATAAGGATAGTGTCCGACCCTGCAAAATAAGTTCCACATACCACCATAGAGAGAATAATATTTCCACAAATCCAATTTGCTGACTTGTTTTGGCAACACGACATTATGTCACGGACCGGCGATTAATCGAACCGTTTCCTTTAACTAGCCCCGCACATGACGCGAGGCAGTTTTTTTGACAGGTCTTGTCAAAGCAGAGTTCGTGTCCCCTTATCACGGGATTCTCATCAATACGGGTGTGGGTAACCCAACCGCGCCATCGATTACAGCGCTTGGGGGATAAGCAAGTTTTACCAGGCTAGTGGGGACTCTTAGTTTCGTCCGCCCATATAAAGGGATAAGGATTCACCTTTTCATCCATGCCTTCTTCCTCCTTTGCTCATCCATTTCCACGCACTCGAGCTCCAGCGCCCAATTTCGCACTTCCCACCTCAACCTTCTCGAACCATGTCCGGAGCGGGAGGCAGGTGGATGGTCTCCTCCGTCACGGAGGGACACATCAAGAAGCTGAGGAGAGCCGGATACCTGCCCGACGACATCGTGCACCGGCTCCCAGATGAGGGGCAGCTCATCCCCACCCCCGGGCCCCATGAGAGGGTAGTGTTCCTTACCCATTTCCTCCGCGGACTGGGATTCCCACTCCACTCATTCGTCTGGGGGCTCATGTTCTACTACGGCCTGGATTTCCATGATCTGGCCCCGTACTTCATCCTCAACATCTCGGCGTTTATCGTCGTGTGCGAGGCCTTCCTCCGCATGAAGCCCCACTTCGTCTTATGGCTGAAGACCTTCAATGTCAAGCCGAAGGTAGTGGGCGGCCGCCAGGCGGAGTGCGGAGGCGCCATGGTGGGCAAGATGCCCAACACTACATGGCTCGAGGGCTCCTTCGTGGAGACCATAAAGGGGTGGCAATCGGGGTGGTTCTACATCACCGAGCCGCGTGACCCTGCATGGGCAGCAGCCCCCGAGTTCCGATCTGGCATCCCCACGCGGCTCACCTCCTGGAAAGAGAAGGGCCTATCCTGGGGTAGTTCGGAAGAGCTGACCGGACTCCAAACATCTATTCAAAACATGGTGAATAAGAATCTCAAGCTCGTCGACGTAGTTCAGGTCATGCTCATCCGCTAGATCCTCCCGTGTCAACAACGGGCCTTCAACTTGTGGGAGTTCGACCCGGCCCATCACCAAACTCTGAACAGGCTCTTCGATACAACACACGAGGATGCCTGGAAGGTGCTATTAAAGGGAGCCGAGGTTCCTCCTCCTACTACCGAGGATCGCGGATTCTGCGCGAAGCGCCAAGCCAACGCGGTAAGCTGTTTTACCTCTTACAGGATACTTGTTTTTCATAGTTCGACTCTATGCGGGATCTAAGCTCCCGTTCCTTTGACAGGACTGGCAGGGAATGGCCGGACAGTTGAACTGTCCGGCTCCCTTGCTCGAAGGCCCAGCAAACGCTCTCCTGACGGAGATGTTGACTCCGTCTCCTTACAAGGTGCCAGAGAAGACCAAGAAGGCCAAGGGAACCCGAAAGAGTTCCTGACGCTAGGTGCTATCGGACTCATTGTCCGATGACTCTGCGGCACACTCCTCCCCTGAGAACGATGAGGAAGAAAAAGATGCTCCCCCTTCAGTTGGGGGAGACAAGAAAAGAAAGGCCGCCCCAACTGGGGGGCCGAAGGGTCCAAGAAGGGAAGGACTCTCCTTCCGGACAGTTTCACCGCTGCCGATGAAGGCGAAGACGAGTGGCTGCCCAGGGCCAAGCCCCTGGGGAGATCGTAAGTATTCGGATACCAGAGTAACTCATAGCATTCCTTTGTCGCACTGCTTTCCCTAACGCCGAACATGATTATGCAGGCCGCCACGAGCCAGTATCGATGTATCATCGGACGGCTCCCTGGGCTCGTCGGACATGGATAGCGATCCGGTCCCGACCGCCACCTCCCCTCATCCTGCTGACGATGCCGAGGTGCTGTCTCACGAGGCACCGGGTCGAGGGGAGACAGTCCCGGAGGCGCCTCAAGGCGGCCTCCCGGACTCCGGGAGCCGAGGGGACAAGGCCCCTGAGAGCTCCGAGTTCGACCCTCAGCCGAACACCGCGCCGGAACCTCCAGCGGTTCTGGGCTCGGGCAGGCGGCCTCCTTCTAAGAGGGGCGAGACGCCTGTACCGGTGACCTCTGTCCATCCAGAGGTGCCGGATAATCTGTTGGAAGCGCTTCACAGCGCTTCCATCGACGAGGAGCACCGCACTATCATGAGTGCGGTGATCCAGAAGGTTCAGTCCGCCAAGAGCGGATTGACTGAAGCCTATGCCAGCCTTCTAACAGGATTTGAGGTAAGTGTTTGAAATATAGGAAAAAATTACCGCATAGACAGTAGCCCCTGATGCTCTGTTCGTGTTCACAAAGAAAAGCCGAACAGAGGATCAAACAATATCGCAGGAGTCTAATATGAGTATGTCAATATGTGTATGCAGGCTTCGTTGCTAGCGTCCGCCGCACTGACTGCAGAGGTCGCCGTACTGAAGCAGGACCTCGAGGGGTCCAAGAAAGAGCTCGTCCTTGCCAAGAGGCAGCTCGAGGAGAACAAGGGTAAGTAATACCCTGTCTATAGATATGTATATATAAAAGAAGACGCGATTGCAAAATGATAGGATCATCATATATTTGCCAGGGGCCACGACCGAGGTGGCAACCCTAAAGCAAGCACTAATCAAGGCCGAAGATAAAGCGGCCAAGGAGCGCACCGAGCGGTAAAAGCAAGAGGCTCGTGTGGGCGAGGTGCAGCAAGAGCTCTAGGCTCTCGTGACGAAGCACGAGGCGTTGGAGCTTGACTCGAAGACGCGAGAGTCTGAGCTTGCCGCGGCCCTCATGAGCGCAAAAAGTGCCAAGGCCGAAGCCCAAAAGGCCCTCCAGGAGATCGACGCAATGAAGAAGATAGCGGCGGGGAAGGCATTCTAAATGCAGAGCAAGCATGTAAAAGTAAATTACCGGTTACTTACCCGAATTCGGAGCTCTCCAGGAGCATTCGCAGATCTGCCCCGCAGCGTGTCGGATGCCGCTCAATTTTACCAGGCCGAGGAGGGAAGCTCAACGGAGAAGCTGTTCCGGTCTCAGTATACTAGGACCGAACACCCGATGCCTCTGAGCGACCAGCTAAAGCAGTTGTTCGAGCTGCACAAGGCGGCCGAACAGGCCATGAAGGGCCTTATAGTCCGGCTGTGGCCTGGCGACGCCCTTCCGAACAGCTACTTCGGCCTGGTGGGGCGGCTTGTGGATGCCTGCCCACGGCTGGAGGTCGTCAAGCGGCCCGTCTGCATCGAAGGTGCACGTCGGGCTTTCGCCCGTGTGAAGGTGCAGTGGGCCAAGCTAGACGCCGTGAAGCTGATCAAGGAAGGGCCGCCGCAGGGCAAGGAGCATCGCACCCCCAAAATTTATTATGAGGGTGTCCTGAAGGGTGCCCGTCTTATAGCGGACGAATGTTCAAAGGATGTAATATTTGAGTAAACTTGCTCGTGTGATCCTGTATGATGAAAACTTGTTTCATATGCGCTATGCAACGCTTGTGTGAATTTAAAATATTACCTTCTATTTGGCTGTTTATCCAATCTGAGAGATGGCTAGTCCTCGGCTTCTGCCCCCATGCCACGAGTGCTGGGGTGTTCGGGATAAACCTGAGCACTCTTGTTCCCATGTTTGGGTCCTTCGAGGGAGGTGCTCGGCACAACGAACAAGGCAACCAGACTAATAATGCTTTATCACTCTCACTTAGCCATAGAATTCTATAATTTTAAATTTCGGCGAAGCCCATGGTATTCGGAAGGCCGAATTCGGGGTGTGATACACGCCTTTTAGCCGGACAGGGCCGACCCCTCGCTCTAAGCGGCATAAGTCTTTAGGGACTCGAAAACCTCGCCGAACAGCGACCAGTCTCTCGCCTTATCATGACAGTCAGTTTTAGCTTTCTCTACTGAGGTGCTTTAGCCCAGCAGAACCGGGGCACAATCGCAGTAGTTCTCCTAGCGCTACCTTAGCCAATAGAGCAGAACGTAAGGTACCAAAACATAGGAGCCGGGCAAACCCAACATTTGACCAAAGACATGATTCAGAGCTGATGCATATAATGCTATAAGTTCGGGGTGCCGCACTTGTGAAAGTGTTCGGACTTTTCACACCATATTGTGGGGTACGTAAGCCCCTGGTGTATTGGCCGTACCAAAGTGTACGGTTGCAAGGCGTCATTAATGAACACACACATATATAACAAGAATGCAATAATAGTCGTAATGTTATGCATTGTTTATTCAAAAAGGGGCGTTAAAGCAAAATGATACAGATGGTGCGATTAGCAAAGAGTAGGACTATGTCCCTTCCAAGGGCAAGCTGAGGAATAGTATTAAATCAAATATTTCGCTCATTATTGTAATCCACCTGGGAATTCCGTGGTGTGACGTAGCTTTCTGCCTCCTTGGTTGTTGCATCATGTGTTCGGCAGTAGTGCTGCCGGACAGGGTTTCCAGAGATTAAGGTCCTGAAAAAGAGAAAAATAACCAAACAAGAAGCCCCTAGTGCGGTTTAAGCCGCGCCATTGGGGCATGCCACAGTTGTGCCCCCTCCCCACCTATGCCCATGGTATTTTTAATGTGTAATTATGTACGTGTGGCACGAGTTTCGCCGTTTGGCTGGGACTGGGGTGGGGCTGCATTGCTACGCGAGCTCAAATCGCGCCAGGCGGTCTAGTTGCCGATTGCTCCGAGCGCGCTTGAAGGTGTCCGGGTCTTGAAACACCGAACTGGTGGATTGCCTTGAGAGGCTGCTTTGCGCTTCTGCTGCGAGGGCCGCGGTGTGCTCCTCCGTTCGGAGGGAGCGCTCTGTGTTTCCATTGACTGTAATAACCCCACGAGATCCTAGCATCTTGAGCTTGAGGTATGCATAATGCGGTACCGCATTGAATCTCGCAAATGCGGTTCGCCCGAGCAGTGCATGATAACCACTACGGAACGGGACTATATCGAAGATTAACTCTTTGCTTCGGAAGTTATCCGGGGATCCGAAGACCACTTCCAGTGTAATTGAGCATGTGAAATGGGCCTCTACGCCTGGAATGACGCCCTTAAAGGTCGTTTTTGTGGGTTTGATCCTTGAGGGGTCTATACCCATTTTGTGCACTGTTTCCTGATAAAGCAGGTTTAGACTGCTGCCGCCATCCATAAGGACTCGAGTGAGGTGAAATCCGTCAATGATTGGGTCCAGAACCAGTGCGGCGAATCCGCCATGACGGATACTAGTGGGATGGTCCGTGCGATCGAAAGTGATCGGATAGGAGGACCATGGGTTGAACTTTGGGGCGTCTGGCTCCAACGCATATACGTCCCTGAGCGCACGCTTCCGCTCCCTCTTGGGGATGTGGGTTGTGTATATCATGTTCACCGTCCGCACTTGTGGGGGAAACCTCTTCTGTCCTCCGGTGTGTGGCTGCCGGGGCTCCTCCTCGTCATCGCTATGTGGCCCCTTGTCCTTGTTTTCGGCAATTAACTTGCCGGCCTGCTTGAACACCCAACAATCCCTGTTGGTGTGATTGCCTGGCTTTTCTGGGGTGCCGTGTATTTGACACGAGCGATTGAGTATACGGTCCAAGCTGGACGGACCCGGCGTACTTTGTTTGAATGGCTTTTTCTGCTGACCGGGTTTAGAGCCTTTGAATCTGGCATTGACTGCCATATCCTCGATATTATCGCTGTTAATGTAGCGCTTATGTTTGTTGCGACGTGACCTGCTATTGCCGTCTTTGGTATCCGAAGTAACATGGTTCTTTGGTATGTTATTACTGTGAGCCAGCTAGCTGTCTTCTCCTGCACAAAAGCGGGTCATGAGTGTCGTGAGGGCTGCCATAGATTTCGGCTTTTCCTGACCAAGGTGCCGGGCTAGCCATTCGTCGCGGATGTTGTGTTTGAAAGCCGCTAGGGCCTCTGCATACGGACAGTCGACGATTTGATTTTTCTTTGTTAGGAACCGAGTCGAGAATTGCCTGGCCGATTCTTCTGGCTGCTAAATTATGTGGCTCAAGTCATCGGCATCTTGTGGCCGCACATAAGTGCCCTGAAAGTTGTCGAGGAATACGGCTTCCAGATCTTCCCAACAGCTAATGGACTCTGCTGGCAAGCTGTTAAGCCAATGCCGCGCTGGTCCCTTGAGCTTTAGTGGGAGGTATTTGATGGCGTGTAAGTCATCACCGCGGGCCATGTGGATGTGGAGGAGGAAATCCTCGATCCATACCGTGGGATCTGTTGTGCCGTCGTATGATTCAATATTCACAGGTTTGAAACCTTCTGGGATTTGATGATCCATTACTTCGTCTGTGAAGCATAAGGGGTGTGCGGCGCCTCTGTATTGGGCTATATTGCGACGCAGCTCGAATGGGTCTTGCCCGCTGTGTCCGGCCCGGCCGAATTTACTTTTACTGTATCCAGCGTGACGTTTATCGTCTCGCATAGTGGCGCGCCCTCGTGATCCGTAGATCGATCTTGCATACTTTGCTTTGTCCTCCAATATGTCTCGCAGGTCTGGCGTATCCTCCCATGCCTTTTTATTTGAATGGCGTCGGGGTGCAGGCTAAGTTTTTGGCTGGAATGCCTCTCTATCGCGGCCACGAGGTGGCCGATCAGCCGCGTCATATGCTTCTTCCTCCAGTCGGGGTAGCAACCTGCATTTTGGATAACTCTTGGAGGGGCGCTCGAGTTTATATTCTTCGACCGCGAGGACTTCAGTCCATTTGTCAGCTAGCAGATCTTGACCAGCTTGAAGCTGCTGCTGCTTTTTCTTAAGGCTATTTGCCATGGCTATAAGCCGACGTTTGAAGCGCTCTTGTTCGACGGGATCCTCTGGCACGGCGAATTCGTCATCGCCGAGGCTTGCCTCGTCTTCGGAGGGGGGCATGTAATTATCATCCTCCGCCTCTCCATCTACCGCTCTCTCAGGAGGGCTGGCTCTTCCATCCTCCTGCTCTAAATCTTGCTGGAGGGGATTGTTGTTGTCTTCGGCATTATCCGGAGTGTTATTATCTCCTGTGCCGGTATCACCACTTTTGCTTTGGCGGGACTTAGAGCGGCGCCGTTGACGTCGGCGCTTGGGTTGCTTCTTGGAGGGGTCATCCTCCGCTATCTCGTCGCCATTGCCTTCTTTGGGTGTATCCGCCATGTATATATCGTATGATGAGGTGGCTGTCCAGTGCCCTGTGGGCAGTGGTTCCTCTTCGTCTCCCGCATCGTCGTCCATACCGTCGATGTCTTCGGAGTCGAAGTCAAGCATGTCGGTTAAGTCATCGACAGTGGCTACTAAGTGGGTGGTGGGTGGGCCGCGAATTTTTTCGTTGTCCGCATCCCAGTCCTGCCGGACATAGTTCGGCCAGGATCCTCCTGACAAGGAGAGAGACCTTAATGAGTTCAGTATGTCGCCAATGGGCGAGTGCTGAAAAATATCCGCGGAGGTAAACTCCATGATCGGCGCCCAATCGGATTCGATAGGAACGGGCGCAGGCGGCTCGGAGTCCTTGGCCGGAGAAGGATCCGATAGTTTAACAACACGGCTCTCGTGCAAGGTAAGGTCGATGTTTGGCTCGATCACCGCTGAGGGTAAAGCCTCCGTGGCGGGGTCCATCCACCCGTCCATGGACGAGGCAACTGGCTCCAAATTGAGGGTCGGAGTGGCTGCCTGTGCGATCTCCTGAACACTGTCCGATGGTAGAGCTAAATCGTACTCATCGTGACCGCGTGACGCACAAGGCAGAGGCTCGAATCCGTCGAAGATCAAGTCTCCACGGATATCGGCCGTGTAGTTTAAGCTTCCAAACCTGACCTGGTGGCCAGGGGCGTAACTTTCAATCTGCTCCAGATGGCCAAGCGAATTGGCCCGCAGTGCAAAGCCGCCGAACACGAAGATCTGTCCGGGGAGAAAAGTCTCACCCTGGACTGCATCGCTATCGATGATAGTAGGAGCCATCAAGCCTAACGGCGACGACACAGAGGAACTCTCAATGAAAGCACCAATGTCGGTGTCAAAACCGGCGGATCTCGGGTAGGGGGTCCCGAACTGTGCGTCTAAGGCGGATGATAACAGGAGGCAGGGGACACAATGTTTTACCCAGGTTCGGGCCCTCTTGATGGAGGTAAAACCCTACGTCCTGCTTGATTAATATTGATGATATGGGTAGTACAAGAGTAGATCTACCACGAGATCAGAGAGGCTAAACCCTAGAAGCTAGCCTATGGTATGATTGTATGTTGTCCTACGGACTAAAACCCTCCGGTTTATATAGACACCGGAGAGGTTAGGGTTACACAAGGTCGGTTACAAAGGAGGAGATACACATATCCGTATTGCCTAGCTTGCCTTCCACGCCAAGTAGAGTCCCATCTGGACACGAGACGAAGTCTTCAATCCTGTAGCTTCATAGTCTAACAGTCCGGCCAATGGAGATAGTCCGGCTGTCCGGAGACCCCCTAATCCAGGACTCCCACACCCATGATTCGCCATATTCGATTCACCCAGGAAATACTAAAATGTACCTGGATTTGAAGGATAGTTTCTGGTGGACCAGAATGAAGAAGGATATTGCGGAGTATGTAGCAATTTGTGATGTATGTCAGGGAGTGAAGGCAGAGCATCAGAAGCCAACATGATTGCTACAACCATTGCCGATACCTGAATGGAAGTGGGACAAGCTAGCTATGGATTTTATCACGGGATTGCCCAGGACTCGTTCAGGCTATGACTCGATATGGGCTGCAGTCGATCGTTTGACGAAAGTAGCTCATTTCATCCCAGTGAAGACCACTTACACCAGTGCTAAGTTAGCAAATATATACATGATCAGGATCGTATGTTTGTATGGAGTTCCGAAGACCATTGCATCAGATAGAGAAACCCCGTTTACCTCAAAGTTTTGGAATCAGTTGCATGAAATTTTAGGAACCAGGCTAGAGTTCAGTACAACTTTTCACCCGCAGACAGATGGACAGACTGAGAGAGTCAATCAGATTTTGGAGGACATGTTGAGAGCTTATGTGCTATACTATGGATCTAGTTGGGACGACAATTTGCCTTACGCAGAGTTCTCTTACAACAAAAGCTATCAAGCCAACTTGAAGATGGCCCCTTTTGAAGCATTGTACGGAAGGAGGTGCAGGACACCGTTGTTGTAGGATGAAGTTGGAGACCGACAGTTGTTTGGACCAGATTTGATTAAAAAGTCTGAAGAGAAGGTTAAGCTGATTCACGATAGACTCAAGGTAGCCCAGTCCAGGCAAAAGAGCTATGCGGATTCTAAACGCAAGGAGACAGTTTACGAAGTCAAAGACATAGTGTATCTTCGTGTATCACCCCTTCGAGGAGTGAAGCGCTTTGGAGTTAAGGGAAAGTTAGCACCACGTTTTGTGGGACCATACAAAGTTTTAGAACATATGGGAGAAGTTGCTTACAAGTTGGAATTGTCCGAAGGATTGTCAGGAGTTCACGATGTGTTCCATGTTTCTCAGTTGAAGAAGTGCCACGCAGAGATGGCTGATATACCTCTGAGAGATACAGTTCCACTGGAAGCGATACAGTTGGACAACGACTTGACCTACGAGGAGAAGCCAGTCAAGATTCTCGAGTTTGCCAGCCGAGTTACACGCAGCAAAGTTATCAAGTTCTGTAAAGTTCAGTGGAGCCACCATACTAAAGATGAAGCCACCTGGGAACGAGAGGAAGACCTACGAAAAGATCACCCTCACCTATTTTCTAGCCAACCCGAATCTCGAGGGCGAGATTCATCTTAAGGGGGGTAGGTTTGTAACATCCCAAATTTTCAATTTGGAATGTTATACATTAGGTCATCATTGCATATCATATTTTATTGCATTTTGGCTTGATCCTATAAATTTTACGCAACTCAAGGACCCACAGAGAGAGTTGGGGATTTCATTATTTTCATATTTGAGTTTTCTCGAATTTTGAAAATAGGATCATTTGATTTTAATTATTTTCTCTTTGAATATTTCTTTTATGAAAATAAAAGAGAAGGGATAAAATGACTTCCTCCAAATAAAGAAATATTGAAGATTTAATGTTAAAATCAAATAAGAGTTTTATTCGGATTTTTATTGCTATTTTATTTGAATTAGGAAAAATATGCATTTTTCAAAATTGCATTAGAGTCCCAAATAAATGTTCACCTTGTCCGGTAGATTTTTAGAGGATGGGGAAATTTTATTTCAGGATTTTTGAAGTCTGTTTAGTATTTCTTTTATTCATTTTTCTGCGCAGAATATATTTTTTTAAGAGAGAGAGAGAGAGAGAGAGGAAACCGACTTTAGGCCGTACCCGCCCGGGACTCCACCCGGGGGGGGGGGGAGCTTTATAAGCCGCCGAGGCCGCAGCCCCGCAACCCACCAGCCCGCCCCGCTGAAACCCTAGCCGCGCCAGCCCGCCGACGCCGCCCGCTGCCGCGTCGCCGCCTCGCCACCTCGCCGCCGTCGCCGGAGTTTGCCGGAGCTGCCGGAGTTCGCCGCCGCCGCCGGTTTCCTTTGACCGGTTCGGTTTTTCGGTAAAAACCTAGATGCGTTTTTTATTAGATCGTTTTATTTTTTTCTGGTTTAGTTATATAGCGGACGTTCGTCCATACGTTCGTTTTAACGAACGGTTTTCACCGTTTAACCGCAGACAGCGAACGTTCGTTCGTTAATCTGTTCGTCACTTTTCTTTTTCTCGGATTTTTTCGTGATTATTTTTGATCGCGATTTCTGATCTAATTTTCGTTTTAGTTTAACTTTTCGCTCGTTTATCGGAATCAGGTGATTCAAGCGCCTGGAGTTTCGTCTCGAAGCCCTCTTTCTGTTTAATCAACTTAAACAAGTTTTTGATACTGTAAAATTTGACTTTAGTCCAGATTAGTAATCAAAGCTTGTTTCTTTCGCAGTTTGAGTTTCGTTGTTTTGTTTGATTTGATTCTTTTTGCAAATCGGAATTCTCAAGTTGAACTTTCTGGTTAGATCTTCTTATTTGAGTTTTATCCGTGCATCTATGCTTGATTGCTTATTGTATGCTTGTTTGTTTGCGATAGAGTAACCGGAGTGCGAAGCGTGCTACTACGAGTCTCTAGGTTTCACGGATCATCAGCAAGACAAGTAACACTCTGATCATACGCCTTTACTACCCAGTTTTATTGCATTAGATCAATCCTCAAACAATTGCATGATTCAGATCTGATTAAATTGTGGGTTGGAAAGTAGATGAGGTAGTACCTATTCACCTGTTTATTATCAAACCTATGGGAGTTACTTCCACGTTGCTTATATTGCTATGCTTTGCTTGTAGACGTGGATTGGGTGAGTGTATCCATGACAGATGTGAGTTTTTACTTAATGGTTAACTTAAGGTGGCAACTTTAATACACATCTGGGTGGATTGAGGCACCTGTGGAAGCCAGTGTTGCTTGTATTTTTTTGGAAATCCTGGGGTACTGTGTGATTCTCCTATGGACTGCCACCCATGCTCAAAGGGATCATAAGATTATTCATGCTAGAAACTTTCGTGTGCAGCCACATGCCATTATGGGCTCTGGCATAGTTGAGTAAGTTGTGGAAAATCTTTCCATGATGGGCTAGCAGATGTAGGGGATTGTAGGTGTACCGGCCTATCTATCGATTAAGGGACCTCTTCGGAAAGACTGTGTCTCGGTCATCCATTTCTCAAACATTATATAGTGCGAGAAATCCAACGGAGGAGATCGAGTCTTGTGGGAAAAAGTGCACAAACCTCTGCAGAGTGTACAAACTAATCATGGTTAGCCGTGTCCTCGGTTATGGACATCTTGAGTATCTAGTTCTTGGATTATCATGTGGATGTCATCACTCTTAATATAATTTGATTGGGTTTAATGATGATGCTTAATTGTGATTGAGTTGGGTGAACCTTCTCAATGTTTAACAACCACCATGATAGTTAAATAAAATTTATTCCTTTGTTGTAGGGAAAAATTGGCTTTCCGCAAAACATACTAACCATACAGCCTCCACCAGCCATATATGCATGTAGTGATAGCATTATTCTGTTCATTACTCTTTTGTGTTGCCTTGCCAGCATATTCCATGTGCTGACCCGTTTCGGGCTGCAACGTATCATGTTGCAGACTTTTCAGACGAAGAGTAAGGAGCCTTAGGTCGTGGTCTTTCACTCAGTGATGCCGTTGGAGTTGATGGACTCACTTTATCTTCCAAGCCTTCTGCTGTTATCGTGTTAGATGGCCTTAAGCCATATATTATTGTAATAAGTTATCTTTTGAGACATTCGATGTAATAAGTGTGTGATTGCTACTCTGTTATAAATCCTCAAGTACTGTGCGTGTTAGCATTACCATTCCAGGGATGACACTGATGCACAGAGATCAGACTGTGTGAGGTCTGGTCGCTACAATCATCATCACCAACGATCCTTTCATCAAATGAGGGGCAATCTTCATCAACATCTTCACCAACACCATCTCCTCTCAAACCTTAGATTGGTACCTGTGGGTTGCTAGTAGTGTTGATGACTCCTTATAGTTGATGCTAATTGGTTTATTTGGTGTAAGATCATATGTTCAGATCCTTAATGATATTTATTACCCATCTGATCCTGTACATGCACAATGCTTTTTGAGTAGTTACGTTTGTTCCTGAGGACATGGGAGAAGTCTTATTATAAGTAATCATGTGAATTTGGTATTCGTTTGATATTTTGATGAGATATATGTTGCCTTTCCTCTAGTGGTGTTATGTGAACGTTGACTACATGACACTTCACCATTATTTGGGCCTAGGGGAAGGCATTGGGAAGTAATAAGTAGATGGGTTGCTAGAGTGACATAAACTTAAACCCTAGTTTATATGTTGCTTCGTAAGGGGCTGATTTGGATCCATATGTTTTATACTATGGTTAGATTTATCTTAATTCTTCTTTAGCAGCTGTGGATGCTTGCGAGAGGGGTTAATCATAAGTGAGAGGCTTGTCCAAGTAAGGACAGCACCCAAGCACTGGTCTACTCATATATCAAATTATCAAAGTAACGAATGCGAATCATATGAGCATGATGAAAACTAACTTGACAATAATTCCCATGTGTCCTCGGGAGCGCTCTGCTTTATATAAGAGTTCGCCCAGACTTATCCTTTGCTATAAAAGGATTGGGCCACCTTGCTGCACCTTTGTTACATTTGTTACTTGTTATCCATTACGAATTATCTTACTACCAAACTATCTATTACCGACAATTTCAGTGTCTGCAGAAAATACATTACTGAAAACTACTTGTTATTTTCTTCTGCTCCTCGTTGGATTCGATACTCTTACTTATCGAAAGGACTACGATTGATCTCTATACTTGTGGGTCATTACGGGCGGGGAGCGTCATTATTATGCCGCGTTCATGAAGAGCCAAGTTGCGCCCGCTTGAGTGCTTGTGGACTCCAAGCTCGTGGAGGCTTGAGTCGTCAACTGATCTAGGACCACCATCTAGTGGGACGCCCACTGCTGGCACTAGCTTAAAGACCAACCCTACAAAGTGGGGTTGGTGGAATCCGAGCGCGCTGTTGCCGAAGACAAACGAAATAGAGGATGCGGCAAAGTGTCTCAAGCGGGAGGGCACCACAACGACCATGCAGGGATAACACGACATCTAGTGGGGCTTCTGCTACTAGCATGATGACGACGTTGGCTCATATGGCGGCTCGGGTGACGACGCGAACGATGACAGAGGCCCCTATGGCCAAAGAGGCTTGCATACGAGGTCGTCGGTCGATACCTCGTTGAGTTCAGTCTAGGTTAGGTTAAAATTAGTTTGAACAGTGTATGTTAACAATTTCATCAGTTTAGCATGAACTTTGCATTTGTATGTTTGAGCCCTTTCAAATAGCTCGGACACTTGATGCCTACGGTTGGATGGCCGATGGCATCCGCAGTTCATAGACATGTCCAAACGTGCCCGTGGACATTTGCTGCCATTCATTCGGTGATCCGGGTTGAAGCTCTCTTTAAATCGAGTGTCCAAATTAGTTTTCTCCAAGTCTACCGACCCTCCTGTGTATTTTACTCCCAAATCACAGGAACGAGCCCCCGTGTCCTGCTTCATGGAATCCTTTCCAAAAAGCGAAAGCAGTTTCCGGTGAACACTCCACGTCTCCACGTCTGAGACGTCTCTCTCCACTCATCACCTCACTCCACCCTCTCTACTTTCTCGTCTTCCCTACCGTTCGCCCCTCTCCGACCCTCCATTACGGGAAAAAAGCCGACACCATAGACGGAAAGGCACGGAGCGGGGCACGAAAGCCCGCGCAAGATCCTCACCCTTTCCGGCGGATTTGACGGCCCGCATTCCCCTCCCCCGGGAGCCGGCCGTTCGTGCTACGCGCCGTAGCGGGCGGTTACACGAGCCTGTATATCACGCCGGGCTCCCGGGCCGTCAAACGGCCACCCGCGCCCGCCCCTCCCTCCCATGGAACAGGGGGCAGCGCGGCAAGACGAGGCACGCAAGGAGCGCGAGGCGCCGCCGCCGGTCCCTTTCCCCAGGGTGAGCTCGCTCGCTTCTCCCCCGTTTCTTGCTCCGTCTCGAGACGGATCCGGCGCGTTCTGGGTGGTTCTTGTGGGATTTGGGGGAAAAGGGGAATAATGTGCTCCGGTGTTTGGGTTGAACTGCCGAAAACCCAAATGCGCCTTCATTAATCGTAGGCTGGTCTATGTCGGCACCTCCTGATCGAATCTAGGCAGAAATTATGACTATTTGAGATTTTCCTTTAATTATTAGTCTCCGTCGGTCTGCAGCTTTTGATTGCTCTACAGTGTTGAATTTAGGTTTTAGAAGTGCTAAAAGTTGGGAAACTTTCAATGCAACATCGGGACAGCATAGACCTTAATTTGAGCATTTGACTTTCACCTGCAGGCGAGAATATAAAAACAATTGCAATTTGCAAGTGTTGTTCTCATGTTAGTGTTAGACCTAACCTCTCGCACTACTCTGCTTGTTTGTACTCGTGAATTCCAATTTTATCCTGTCCACTTTAGAAAGAACCGATCTTGTTTGTGTTTCTCATCTGTCTTTCTGCATCGCAATGCTCTCATCAATCACAACATGCTGGTGAACTATGCTACCAAAATGCTTTAAATGTATTTGTTTCCACTCCAGAAAAAATTTAAACATAAGAAACCTATCTTTTCTTGTAGGAAAACTTGGAGAGAGATCTGAAGCTACCCTCTCGTGTACGTGTTCCCGTTTGCAGCATTCGATTGTGATATCCAGTTTCTTGGTTTTCCTTGAGAAAACCTGAAGACCACAATCGTTTGGATTTCCTAATTTCTACTTCTGTGTATAGGTGGTTTCTTTGTTCTTTGGCGGTGATATCTCAACAACAGCACAGTCATTCGAGAAATGGGTGTCATTGGTACGTTTGCGGAGCGGGACATTTCGCCCATCTGGGTTCCCACGTCGCAATTCAAGGATTGAAGTGATGCCAAGTGGAAGCTTCTCACTTTTTGGCAGCGCAGACTTAAGGTTGCTTGCCTAAATTCATCTACATCCTAGTCATGATTATTTCTCAATTGATTATCTGGTGTCGCTAAACTAAACAAGTGACCTTAATCTACTTGTTGGATAAAGCTACTGTAGAAACATTATGCTGATTTATCCAAAGAACCTTCTGATGCAAATCTCGTATATGCAAATAGGTTATGGAACCTTACTTGAATACTCACCTTGGGAACAAGATTGAATCCTCTTTTCAGTTTCTCTACTTTCCAGAGTTAACTAGAGAGCATGCTAAATACCAACACATTGATACCTCGACTGCATTTTGGTGTAATGTTAGGTTAGATTGTATATTTAACTGTATATTTTTTCCTCTCCACAAAAATACTCTAACTCTGCTATATTAAGATAATACATTACACACACGTATAACTCTGCTTAAGCCTTCAGAGTCATCTTAGTTTGCCAGATTCTATTTGACTAATGATTAATTCAACACTCATCCTTTAAAACCTAACTGGATATAATGGTACATATTGATTACTGTAGTTCTAACCTTATGCCAGCATGCAGTATATGTATACTATGTGTTGATCTGCATTATATTGATATTCTCCAACCAAGAAACTTTTTTTATATAAATGAACGATGGCAGTACAGGCAAGACTCCATTAGTAGAATAATAATCTGCCTAGAGTTTGCAGAAAACTAATTACCCATGATGGCATCTTCTACATTTTTATTTGTTTAGCGTGCCTGCACTATATATATATATATATATATATATATATTTGTGTAAATAAAAATCTAAATGTTACCTTGTGATTTTGTTTAGTAGTAGTATGTAGGGATTTGTTTCCTTGTGCCACACAAATGATCATAAGCTTGCAAATCAACGTTCTATGCTCGTTGTGCTAATGCTCTATCATTGTTTTGCTACTGTGCTCTGCTCTGCTCACTATAGGGAGGAAGTGGTTAAAGCAGAAGCGGCGAGCAGAGAAAAGAATCCTACGCTTGATCAGCCTCCTGAAATAAGTTTGTGGGAGAGGCTTGGGAATGCTTCTGCATTGGACATTGAATCATCTGGCTTTTCATGGAATATGCTGTCATCTCTGCACCATACAGAACACAGTAGTAGTTCAGAACACTCTGAAGATGAGATGACTAAAGCTCTTGAGGTTTGTTGCTGTCTGTTGTCATGCCGATTTGTATTCTTCCTAGGTTGCTAGCGAGAAAAATAAGTTTAGTTTATACTCTCTTTTCCACATCTGAGATCAACTTTCAAGGCAGTTGGCGGGCCTCCAACATGGATTAGCATTTTGTAGATCAGGCCTAATCATATTATTGTTCTGTAGTTTCATATTTGTTTACTCGTTCACTTGACATGCTGCTTTCTTCTTCCTCCCTTTTTAGATGACTGTGAACTCTGGTGGCGTTGTATTCTTTGCTCTATTTAGTGCGGGTAACAATGGTTTACCAAAAGAAGAAGCAGCTGTTATAAAGTTTGCAGCGTCAAAGATGGCAACACAGGCAGAACTTTTGGGATATGAATTTGCACGGTTGCTTGGAGTCCAGACACCACAAGTATATGCGAACACCCAGTGAATACTTTAAACTTATTTTATGTGAACAATTATCATTGGATTTCTAATTCAGTTTCCTCTAAAACTGCAGGCTAGGATAGTGCATAATTCTAGTCTGGAGTGGCAGGGGATAAAACATGCCGCAGAAAAAGCACGAGAAATAGCGGTTTCAAATAATGATGAGATTGGTGAGATGACTTGCTCAGAATTGTTGGAAGCTCTTGAGCTAAGCCGATGTCTTCTTCTAATGAGGTACTGCTAGCCCCTTAGGAAAAATATGATCATGTATGCATTTTCTCACTCTGAACTGCATATAAGATGTTAATTCTCACCTTGTTTGCCAGTTATTTTCATGGCTCACCCCTGCTAGAGAGTCCAAAGGCATTCAGTTCACGGCAAGCTGCGTGTATTACTTCTTCATCCCTTGGAAGGGTCTTGATGCTAGATCTGATACTCAGGAATGAGGATAGGCTCCCATGCCGCCAGCTTGGCTGGCGTGGCAATCCGGCAAACTTGATGATTTCGGATAGATCATCCTTGCCCAGTATGGACAGATTTGAGGAGTCTAAGGGCACTTTGGAAAACTCCAACCCACTGTTTTCTAATATTTTCCAAAAAGAAAAACAGTTCCACTCTGCAAACGGAAGATTAGATTCTCCGGAGGTGGACCTCATGTCAGGAAAAGCAGATGCATTGAGAAGTGTACAAGAAAATGCTGAAAGTGCGAGCGGGACTTTCCACATTGTAGCAATTGACACTGGGGTGCCCCGTCGCCCACCTGCAGGGAGACGTGTCAAAGATCATGAACGGTATCCCAAAGTTGTAGAACTCATTTTGAATAACTCGGACCACTCCGCGAATATCTTATATGAAATTTCCGGTGGTAAGCTTGGGATTCCTGGACCTGATGAGGCAATCACTTCCACTGATTCTTGCTGCTCTCTTTCTGATGAAGACAATGCTGCTGCGATTCATGAATTCCGAGTGGCATTTCGTGCAGCTCTTAGGGATCTGGAGGGTTTCCATCTATTTCTTCTCCAGCTATACCAAAAATTGGATGGTGTTCTGCGAGTTTTCTCGTCCATAATTACTAAAAGCTCTGAGGAATCTGATCATAATGATATTGCAATTTCTGATTTCCCATCTCCGGGAGCCAGCTACAGTACCCCTTGTCCACCTAATAAGCACGTGAACAGTGACCCTCATAGTGACTCTGGAACGCAAAAAAATGCCACAAAGACATCTTCTGCGGGATCCCGCGGAAGCTCAGATTCTCCTATGTCCAGGGACAGTTGGAGTGGTAAACACTTGAAGGGGAGTGCAGATGCTCCCCGAAGTAGAATGACAATGAGACTTCGTGATTTTTATAAGACTCCGAAGGTAAGGGCTTCTTTTGATTTAAAATTTCCTAAGGATTCCTTTGCATTACATTCCCTAGGAATTTTTTCATCCACTCAAAACTCTTGTAAAGAATCTTCTTTTCCTGTGGTAGCGATCAAACAAACGTCGTTGCAAATAAAATCCTGTAGGATTCAAGTGGGCATGACATTACAAATTTACAATCTTATGTTATTCCTATTCTTGTGCTTTTAGAATCCCGCGAATCCGAGTTTGAGGTTTCTAACTAAAAAAGTGAGGATCTAGTTGTGTTCGAAACACCATGAACGATGGTGTTGTCACATTGAAGCTGTGGGGTCAACTAAGCCCTTACCTTTGCAAAACCATCCCATAGAAGTAAAATTTCGCGTAAAAACCCAGAAGCAATGCAATTATATTTTCTCGAACTCAGTGCAATTTTTTCAATCGTGCATTTGACCCCCCACAAGTTGCAGCTCTGGTACCGGCATTGGCAATAAATATTACTTTTCTGATTGTGTTGTGTAGTCAAGTTGATTTTTTCAGTGTATAGCATATTATATTTGGGGCTGTCTTCTCTAAATTCATACAAGTGTAGCATTGATATTCAACCTCATATTTTGCCGAAAGGTTGCCCTTCAACTGACCAGCACTGACTGGTTCATGTGTATGAGGTTGACTTGTGTTTGGCAATAAAAATAATGCTGAACTTAAGTTAAGAATTTCTGTTATGATGCAATAGGTTGATGTCGATCCTGAATTGCTCAAGGAGATAGAACAATGGAATGAAGCGTTTAAGACCGACGTGATCAGATTTTGTCAGGAGAACAATTTTCATTCTGGATTCTTTGATGGAACTGAGAACAACATGGCGGCAGATGCCTACGAGTTAAAGGTGGGTGCCAAAAGATCTGGATTAGAACATAGATGAAGCTCTTTTTTCTCAAGCAGCTAGTGAGTCTGATGATGAATAACTTGCAGGTGCGCCTTGAACACATCATTGAAAGGACATCGTTGGTCTCTGATGCTGCAAATACTGAGCGACCTTCTCTCGTGGTCAACAACTTATTTATAGGTGGGGCTCTCGCTGCAAGGTCTAAGTACACCCTCCAGCATTTGGGCATTACCCATATACTATGTTTGTGTTCGAATGAGATTGGTCAATCTGATACCCAGTTTCCTGATCTTTTTCAGTACAAGAACTTTTCAGTAAGAGCGTCAACCTTTGGTTTAGTACTGTGTTATATAATTCTGATTTTTTGTATTGATGGAAAACCAACTGTGCTATCTTGTGCAGATTAGTGATGATGATGATGCAAACATCAGCGATCTTTTTGAAGAAGCATCAGATTTTATTGACCAGGTCGACCGTGTTGGGGGTAAGGTCCTCATCCATTGCTTTGAAGGGAAAAGCCGGAGCGCCACGGTCGTCCTTGCCTACTTGATGCTCAGAAAGTAGGAATTTTAGCTTTGTCACATCTGCATTTGATGCCGTATACTTTCCCACTTCCAAGACTAAAACTAAGATGCCACTTTTCTCAGGGGCTTCACGCTTGCGAAGGCCTGGAACTTACTAAAGAAAGTACACCGCCGCGCGCAACCGAACGACGGCTTCGCCAAGGCCCTGCTAGCTCTGGACAAGAAACTGCACGGCAAGGCGTCGATGGACTGGCAGCAGAAGCGGCCTGAGATGAAGGTGTGCCCGATATGCGGCAAGAACGTGGGGCTGAGCACCAGCTCGCTGAAGCTGCACCTGCAGAAGGCGCACAGGCGGCTGTCGCAGGGCAGCGTGGACAGCGCCATGACCATGGAGATCCAGAAGTCGATCGAGTCGCTCCGGATCAGCCGCGGCGGGAGCCTCAGCCCTTCGCAGAAGCTGGCCAAGGCGTTCGCTGACGAGCTCACCTTCTGATCTCTTGTTCTTTTGTTGTATGTACACAGGTTGGCACACTTGTACTGTAGTGAATACATGCGCTAAGAGGAACCCAACTTAGGAGAGTGAGACTCAGGTGTAATATACAGTATCAAACAAGAAATGTTCATGTTTCAAGTACAAATGTTCGGGATTCGGATCAATGCCTACAAATAAATTTCCATTTGTGCTGAGGAAAGAGAAAACATGTAGACTTTTGAATTAAAGCCAGAATAACATGTACGAATCGAAACCACCAAGCAAATTAAGGTAGTAGAGTATGGAAATTCAACTCGGTGCCCAGGCTGATATGCTCCTGGTCCGAAAACAAATCAAAACAAATACTAAAAAAATCTATTTTTTTGTGTGATAGATAATTTGATGTGTTGTCAATGTGGGTGCAGATGAGTTCGGGAGCAGAAACTCCGCGTCCCAGTAGAGTACGTATTTCCTAGTGGAAGACGTAGGCGTCGTACTCGAGGACGAGCAGGTTCCCGGGGTCCGCGGACTCGACCATCCGGCTGTGCGTGTACCCGCGCGCCATCCGGAACGCGCCGGTGCCCCCCACGATCGGCCGCTCCATCACCGAGCCCAGCACCGCGCGGCCGAACATCGCCAGCGTGCTGCCGTTGTACGGCCCGTCCGTGAACACGAAGTTGAGCAACGTGGTGATCGCCACCTCCGAGAGCGAGGCGCCCGCGGTGAGCCCCTGCGCGCGGCCGATGAGGCGGGACGCCGGGTCGGCGCCCTCGCGGAGCATGTCGTCGACCACGCCCACGTAGCCGAACCCGAAGGCCGAGCCGCTGGCGCCCGCCGGCGGGGACGCCACCGCCGCCGTCGTGCCGTTCGGCCCGGCGGTGTATATCTCGTGGAAGTAGAAGTGGAGGTGCGTCATGCCGCCATTGCCGGCGGCGGCGGGGACACCGTCTGCGGCCGCTGTTGCCGTCGTGGTTGCCGCCGCCAGGAAGAGTAAGGTGACGAGTGGCGCGAGGAATGGTAGCGGCTGGGCCATGAGCGACCGAGAAGATGTGGTGATAATGCCGAGTTGCTGGATGCATCCATGGTGTGTGTTCTTGTAGTTGTAGGAATGGAACAACAGCTTGGATGATTATACTATATCTGTTAAAAAATGAGAGTCAACCGTCGGAAGGAAAATAAAAAGGAAAGTACATGTTCAAAATCCCATCGTGACGCCAACTACTAGCAGTAGTAATTTATACAACTCTTTTGCAAAACCAAAGATGCTATTTTCTCGGCAACACCGTGTGGTTGCAGCTTCAATTCTGACTTCTGAGCAACAACTTGAAAATTTAAAATTGGATGTTAGCTGTTCAATAGTGCTGATATATAATGTATTGTCTAGTCTTTTTCATCAGATCGGTTTTTTGGTTGCATTGACTATAGCATGCACTTGTACATGGTATCAAAGTCAAGATGTCTTGCATCATATCAGTCTTTTGGTTGCACTGGATAGAGCATGCACTTCTACATGGTATCGAAGCCAAGAGGTCTTCCATCAGATCGGTATTTTGGTTGCATTGGCTAGAGCATGCACTTCTACATGGTATCGAAGCCAAAAAGTCTTCTAACAGATCAGTATTTTAATCGCATTGGCTAGAGCATGCACTTCTAAAAAACAAAAGAAAAATGGGAGCTCACATGCAATCCTTCGTGACACCAGCAACTAGTCCCCTCCAAAAGCCATCAAATTCACCTTTTCTTGGCCAAAAAGATCAGATCTATGTAAAAGTTCATCGGAAGTACATGGCATCTCAAACATAATAAGAAATATATTGAGATCCTGGGACCACCGAATGACCACTACAGCCGTCAGAACAAGCCGCCGACGCGCCGATGTCGTCGCTTTTACTGGAGTCGGTTTGACCTTGTCGATGACAGTCGAGAAGTCTTTGTGCACATGCCCTTAAGGACCGTCGACCTGAAGGCACATTCGTAATCATTGAACCCTTGCATAGATCTGAAACACCTGACACCAAATCTCGTCACATGACGAGAAACCCTAACCTCACCGCCCCAAGAAGATGGTGGGAATCTATGCTGAAACTCCGTCTACTACGTCCAGACGGACGCACTCAAGGATGATCGGAGCCTGGAAGACAAACTCAAAGAAGAGGCGCCGCCATCCGCCCGAGTGTCGCACCTGCGAGGACTAAAAACCCTAACCTAAACTACTAACCGGAGATTCCCTTGCCCTCGTCGCTCAATGGAGTCGCACGCCAATGCACCCAATTATCAATAGTAAAATAAATAGGAGAACATCTATTTCTCAGCAACAACTTGTGGTTGTAGTTTCAATTCTAAGCAAACTTGCAATTATCCTTCACTCAAAAAATAAAACAATAAAAAACTTGCAATTATCCATTGAATAGTGGAAGTTAGTGTTGTTCAAAAAAATAGAAAAAAGAGTCATCGTGGAATCCTACATGACACCAAGAAGGAAACAATTGTCCCCTCCAAATTGTAAGGCCACCCAAACTCCCTTGACCTTGCGCCGGCAACACCTCAAACAACAAAGCAAAAGAACGGAGGAGAGGGAAATGCCAACTGCAACTCGTGGGCCTGCAGCTCGACCCACTCATATGTGTCGTCTACCCCAGTGGCTTGCAAGCCTGAACTGGGCCCGTTAATCGGGTGTAACGGCCGGCGTCTGCTTATAATCTGAGAGGTGTGCTTTGTGTAGACTTGTCTAGGAAGAAAGGAAGGCTTCGACCTGCATTTGAATTACTGTACCCATCGTAATCGTGACTTGTTGCTAGGGTGGATGGAAGGAAATTCAGTGAGAAACACCCTTTCTAAGGAGATGGAGAGCCAAATCCTTATATTTGGCATCAACATCCATTTCGTCCTGAAGCTTCCCCAACATCCACATCAGATGGGGTATAAGGATTAGTGTCACAACAAGTTATGAATGAGCTCTCACCGGAGGCATGCGAGGTTTATTAGCTACTGAAGACTGACTTCAATGGCTCCTTGGATCGACGCTTCAAGGATCAACCCGATAAGATGCTCATGGTCATCCACAGGATGCTCAACGAACATCATCACTGTGCTCATCAATGACGTGCGTGAGGAGTTAGGCGGCTACATCGCTCGGATCCGCACAAATTTGGGCAAGGTGAACGTGCCAACTCCTAAGGTCTGACCGGTTGATACACCCATGTAATGTCGGTGGATAAGGCTGCTCCGCTTAAGCTTTTTTCCGGTAGGTGAGAGCAGCCAGTCGACGACCAAGGCACCGATAGAGAACACCGGGGGAAGGCAGATAACGTTTATGTCCCTCCTCCTATCAGGGGTATGTGCTAGTCCAACCTTTCTTCACCCTCTATGTTACGGGACACTGTTCGTTCTAAGTTTGCTCACTCGGGTGGTACTGGATTTGTGTCGAATTGCCATGGTTCGATGGATCTAACCTGCAATTATGGCAAACACGATGTGAGAATCAATTCCGGTTATGGAGTACACCGCATAATATGTGGATTTCACTGGCGTCAACACAATTCAAAGGAGTAATAGTGAGATGGATAGAATCAGTTCAGAGGAAAGTTCCCAAGGGAACATGGGATGAGTTATGTGGTTTCTTGCAAGGCTAGTTCGGCAGAAATCAACATCAACAGTTGATCTGTAGTTTATTCTATATTGCTCAGACTTCTGTAGTGGAAGATTCTGTGGGCAGATTCTCGATATTGAATGATCAATTGACTGCTTCTGAAGAAGCCCCTGATTCTTCGCACTATGTCACATGTTTCATGGACGGATTGGCTTTGCTTATGAGTTGACTCTATCATCTCAAGAATTGCGTGCAATGCAAACTCCACAACATTGAGTGCAAGGCTGAAAGCACATTTGTTCCCTTGGTAGTTTTGGTAATTCATGTCGAAATACATGTTGTTGGACTAACATTTTCATGTCCAAATACATGAGTTGACTCTATCATCTCAAGAAGTGGACCCCCTCAAGCTACAAAGGGCAAAAGCTTCAAGACCCTACATTTTTGGTTAAGGGATCAAAGATCACATTGAATCCATAGGAAAGGCAATACTATTCAAAGGGCATGAGTTTTGATCATGAGTCATTTGCTCAAGTGCTTGAAGATATTGCTCCCAAACCCTCAACAACTTCCCCACATTCCAAACTGTCCAAAACCCTAAGTCAAACTCGGTCGCACCAAACCACTCACATCTGGAACCACCAAGATACTCAAGATAGTGTCATAAGCCAAACCCTAGAAACTCAATACAACTTAGATGAAATTTGGTCCTACCGAAGTGCAGTGACCAAGTTTCTGTACCCAGTCAAAGTCATTTCGGAATCACCAAGATGAACCGATCGCATCATGTACCGGTCTCACCGAGTGGATTCATCCGGTCCCATCGAAAAGCCTAATGTTCGAATCTTTTACACTGTTTGGTCTGACCGATATTTCTTTTTTTGTGTCACCGAGTTGTGCTTAAAGTTTGTAATTTTAGTTTTTTGGTGAAGGCTATATATACCCCCACCACCACTTACTCTTAGTGAGAGCAACCAGAGCGAAACTACACTTCCTATATCCATTTTCTGAGAGAGAACCACCTACACTGGTGTTGAGATCAAGGCATTCCAATCCAACCATTTGAACCTTGATTTCTAGCCTCCCCAAGTTGCTTTCCACTCCAATCCTTCTTCTACCCCAAGCTAAATATGTGAGAGAGTGATTGAGTGATTGAGTGTTGAGGAGACTGTCTTTTGAAGCACAAGAGCAATGAATTCATCATCATCAACAACATCTATTACCTTTTGGAGAGTAGATTGGTTAGGTGTCACTTGGGAGCCTCCAAACTTGTGGATTTGAACCAAGGAGTTTGTAAGGACAAGGAGATCGCCTACTTTGTGAACTACCCAGAGTGAGGCTAGTCCTTCGTGGGCGTAAACCATGATGAAATAGACAACGTTGCTTCTTCGTGGGTGGAGCCCTCCGTGGACTCGTGCAACCTTTACCCTATGTGGGTTGAAATATCCATCAACGTGGATGTATGACAGCGCCACCTATGAGAACCATGCCAAAAATCACTGTGTCTTCATTGCGTTTAGTCTGCCTATCTCTACGTCCTTTACTTTTATCGCACTTGCATGTTATACTATTTCCGATGCCCTATCTCTTGATATGCATGTTGGGGAACGCAGTAATTTCAAAAAATTTCCTACGCACACGCAAGATCCATATAGGTGACGCATAGCAACGAGAGGGGAAGAGTATGTCCACGTACCCTCGTAGACCGAAAGCGGAAGCGTTATGAAACGCGGTTGATGTAGTCGAACGTCTTCGCGATCCAACCGATCAAGTACTGAACGTACGACACCTCCGCGATCTGCGCACGTTCAGCTCGGTGACGTCCCTCGTACTCTTGATCCAGTTGAGGCTGAGGGAGAGTTTCGTCAGTACGATGGCGTGATGATGAAGTTACTGATGTAGGGCTTCGCCTAAGCACTACAACAATACGACCGAGGTGGAAATCTGTGGAGGGGGCACCGGACACGGCTAAGACAACTCTCAACTTATGTGTCTATGGGGTGCCCCTCCCCCGTATATAAAGGAGGGGAGGAGGGAAGGGCCGGTCCTCTCTATGGCGCGCCCAAGGGGGAGTCCTACTCCCAGTAGGAGTAGGTTTTCCCCCTTTCCCTGGTTGGAGTAGGAGAAGAAGGAAGAGGGAGAGAGAGGGAAGGAAAGGGGGGGGCACCCAATTCGGATTGGGATTGGGGGGGGGGCGCCCTCCACCTGGCCGCCTCCTCCTCTCTCCCACTAAGGCCCAATAAGGCCCATTGACTCCCCGGGGGCTCCGGTAACCCCCTGGTACCCCGGTAAATGCCCGAACTCATCCGGAACCATTCCGATGTCCAAACATGGCCTTCCAATATATCGATCTTTATGTCTCGACCATTTCGAGACTCCTCGTCATGTCCGTGATCACACCCGGGACTCCGAACTACCTTCAGTACATCAAAACACATAAACTCATAATACCGACTGCCTTCGAGCGTTAAGCGTGCGGACCCTACGGGTTCGAGAACTATGTAGACATGACCGAGACTCACTTCCGGTCAATAACCAATAGCAGAACCTGGATGCTCATATTGGTTCCTACATATTCTACGAAGATCTTTATCGGTCAAACCGCATAACAACATATGTTCGTTCCCTTTGTCATTGGTATGTTACTTGCCCGAGATTCGATCGTCGGTATCTCAATACCTAGTTCAATCTCGTTACCGGCAAGTGCTACCTCTTGAGCATGCGTTGGTTTTCCCTTGAAGAGGAAAGGGTGATGCAGCACAGTAGCGTAAGTATTTCCCTTATTTTTTGAGAACCAAGGTATCAATCCAGTAGGAGGTAACACGCAAGTCACCTAGTACCTGCACAAACAAACAAGAACCTTGCAACCAACGCGATAAAGGGGTTGTCGATCCCTTCACGGTCACTTATGAAAGTGAGATCTGATAGAGATAATGAGATAAATATTTTTGGTATTTTTATGATATAGATTGGAAAATAAAGATTGGAAAATAAACAGTAATAGAAATAGCAAGTTGATATGAAAATAATATGATGGAAGATAGACCCGGGGCCATAGGTTTCACTAGTGGCTTCTCAAGATAGCAAATTCTACGGTGGGTGAACAAATTACTGTCGAGCAATTGATAGAAAAGCGAATACTTATGAGAATATCTAGGCATGATCATGTATATAGGCATCACGTCCGCGACAGGTAGACCGAAACGATTCTGCATCTACTACTATTACTCCACACATCGACCGCTATCCAGCATGCATCTAGAGTATTAAGTTCATAAGAACAGAGTAACGCATTAGGAAAGATGACATAATGTAGAGGGATAAACTCAAGCAATATGATATAAACCCCATATTTTTATCCTCGATGGCAACAATACAGTACGTGCCTTGCTGCTCCTGCTGTCACTGGGAAAGGACACCGCAAGATTGAACCCAAAGCTAAGCACTTCTCCCATTGCAAGAACGATCAATCTAGTAGGCCAAACCAAACTGATAATTCGAAGAGACTTGCAAAGATATTTAAATCATGCATAAAAGATTTTAGAGAAGAATCAAATATTGTTCATAGATAATCTTGATCATAAACCCACAATTCATCGGATCTCGACAAACACACCGCAAAAAGAATTACATGGAATAGATCTCCAAGAGAATCGAGGAGAACTTTGTATTGAGATCCAAAGAGAGAGAAGAAGCCATCTAGCTAATAACTATGGACCCGAAGGTCTGTGGTAAACTACTCACACATCATCGGAGAGGCTATGGTGTTGATGTAGAAGCCCTCCGTGATCGATTCCCCCTCCGGCGGAGCGCCGGAAAAGGCCCCAAGATGGGATCTCATGGGTACATAAGGTTGCAGCAGTGGAAATAGGGTTTCGTGGTGCTCCTGGATGTTTTTGGGGTATATGGGTATATATAGGAGGAAGAAGTATGTCGATGGAGCTGCGAGGGGCCCATGAGGGTGGGGGGCGCGCCTACCCCCCTGGGCGCGCCCTCCTGCCTCGTGGCCTCCTCGCTTCTTTCTTGACGTCCACTCCAGGTCTCCTGGATCACGTTTGTTCCAAAAATAACTCTGCCGAAGGTTTGATTCCGTTTGGATTCCGTTTGATATTCCTTTTCTACGAAACACTGAAATAGGCAAAAAAAACAGCAATTTGCACTGGGTGATAACCCACAAGTATAGGGGATCAATTGTAGCCTCTTTCGATAAGTAAGAGTGTCAAACCCAACGAGGAGCTAAAGGTAGAACAAATATTCCCTCAAGTTCTATCGACCACCGATACAACTGTACGCACGCTTAACGTTCGCTTTACCTAGAACAAGTATGAAACTAGAAGTACTTTGTAGGTATTTTTGGATAGGTTTGCAAAATAAAGAGCGGGTAAACAAAAGCTAGGGGCTGTTTAGATAAAGACACAACTAAGTTAGTTTTAGTAGAGAGCTTTTTGTCACGAGAAAGTTATTTGTCCCTAGGCAATCGATAACTAGACTGGTAATCACTATTGCAATTTTATTTGAGGGAGAGGCATAAGCTAACATACTTTCTCTTCTTGGATCATATGCACTTATGATTGGAACTCTAGCAAGCATACGCAACTACTAAAGATCGTTAAGGTAAAACCCAACCATAGCATTATAAGGCATCAAGTCCTCTTTATTCCCATACGCAAACAACCTACTTACTCGGGTCTGTGCTTCTGTCACTCACTCCACCCACCATAAGCAAAATCATGAACATATTGCAAACCCTACAACAGGGATCCCTCACGCTTGCGCGACACGGAGAGCACCACAGGACATCACCAATAATAAAACATGCAACTCAAACCAATCACGATCATCAATTAACCCATAGGACAAAACATATCTACTCAAACATCATAGGATAGCCATACATAATAGGGAAGTAATATATAGCATTGAGCATCATGTTTTAGTAGAGATCACAGCGGGTAAAAGAGGGGTTACACCGCTGCATAGAGGGGGGAAGAGTTGGTGATGATGGCGGTGAAGTTGTTGGTGTAGATTGCGGTGATGATGATGGCCCCTGAGGCGTTCCGGCGCCACCGGAAGAGAGGGGGAGAGAGCCCCCCGTCTTCTTATTCTTCCTTGACCTTCTCCCTAGATGGGAGAAGGGTTTCCCCTCTGGTCCATGGCCTCCATGGCATGGGAGGGGCGAGAGCCCCTCCGAGATTGGATCTGTCTTTCTGTTTCTTTCTGTTTCTACGTTCCCTGATTCTGCTCTTTCACCGTTTCTTAAATTCCCGGAGATCCGTAACTCCGATTGGGCTGAATTTTGGACATGATTTTTATCCGGATATTAGCTTTCTTGCGGCGAAAGAAGGGCACCAACCGCCTTACGGGGTGGGCACGAGGGACCAGGGCGCGCCTGACCCCCTGGGGCGCGCCCCTGCCTCGTGGCCCCCCTCGGGCATCGTCTCGCGTTGATTCTTCTTCCCAAAAATCACATATATTACAAAAAATCTCCGTCAGTTTTTATCCCGTTTGGACTCCGTCTAATATGGATTTTCTTCGAAACAAAAAACATGCAACAAACAGGAACTAGCACTGGGCACTGGATCAATATGTTAGTCCCAAAAATAATATAAAAAGTTGCCAAAAGTATATGAAAGTTGTGTAATATTGGCATGAAACAATCAAAAATTATAGATACGACGGAGACGTATTAGCATCCCCCAACTTAATTCCTGCTCGTCGTCGAGTAGGTAAATGATAAAAAAAGATAATTTTTGATGTGGAATGCTACCTAGCATAATATTGATCATGTAATCTAATCATGGCATGAATATTAAGACACGGGTGATTCAAAGCAATAGTCTATCATTTGACATTAAGACAATAATACTTCGAGCATACTAATAAAGCAATCGTGTCCTCTCAAAATAACATAGCCAAAGAAAGCTCATCCCTACAAAATCATATAGTTTGGCCATGCTTCATTTTCGTCACACAAAATGCTCCCATCATGCACAACCCCGATGACAAGCCGAGCAATTGGTTCATACCTTTTAACGCGCTTCAGCCTTTTCAACCCTCACGCAATACATGAGCGTGAGCCATGGACATAGCACTATAGGTGGAATAGAATATGATTATGGAGTTTGTGTGGAGTAGACAAAAAAGGAGAAAGTCTCACATCGACGCGGCTAATCAACGGGCTATGAAGATGCCCATCAATTGATGTCAATGTGAGGAGTAGGGATTGCCATGCAACGGATGCACTAGAGCTATAAGTATATGAACACTCAAACGGAAACTAAGTGGGTGTGCATCCAACTTGCTTGCTCACGAAGACCTCGGGCATTTGAGAAAGCCCATCATCGGAATATACAAGCCAAGTTCTATAATGAAAATTCTGTTGGAAATATGCCCTAGAGGCAATAATAAAATGGTTATTATTATATTTCCTTGTTCATGATAATTGTCTATTGTTCATGCTATAATTGTGTTATCCAGAAACTGTAATACATGTGTGAATACATAGACCACAACACGTCCCTAGTGAGCCTCTAGTTGACTAACTCGTTGATCAAAAGATAGTCATGGTTTCCTGACTAAGGGCATTAGATGTCATTGATAATGAGATCACATCATTAGGAGAATGATGTGATGGACAAGACCCAATCCTAAGCATAGCACAAGATCATGTAGTTCGTTTGCTAGAGCTTTTCCGAATGTCAAGTATCATTTCCTTAGACCATGAGATTGTGCAACTCCCAGATACCGTAGGAGTGCCTTGGGTGTGCCAAACGTCACAACGTAACTGGGTGACTATAAAGGTGCACTACGGGTATCTTCGAAAGTGTCTGTTGGGTTGGCACGAATCGAGACTGGGATTTGTCACTCCGTATGACGGAGAGGTATCTCTGGGCCCACTCGGTAATGCATCATCATAATGAGCTCAATGTGACCAAGTGGTTGATCACGGGATCATGCATTACGGTACGAGTAAAGTGACTTGCCGGTAACGAGATTGAACGAGGTATTGGGATACCGACGATCGAATCTCGGGCGAGTAACGTACCGATTGACAAAGGGAATTGTATATGGGATTGATTGAATCCTCGACATCGTGGTTCATCCGATGAGATCATCGAGGAGCATGTGGGATCCAACATGGGTATCCAGATCCCACTGTTGGTTATTGACCGGAGAGTCGTCTCGGTCATGTCTGCGTGTCTCCCGAATCCGTAGGGTCTACACACTTAAGGTTCGGTGACGCTAGGGTTGTTGAGATATTAGTATGTGGTAACCCGAAAGTTGTTCGGAGTCCTGGATGAGATCCCGGACGTCACTAGGAGTTCCGTAATGGTCCGGAGGTGAAGAATTGTATATAGGAAGTCCAGTTTCGGCCACTGGGAAAGTTTCGGGGGTCACCGGTATTGTACCGGGACCACCGGAAGGGTCCCGGGGGTCCACCGGGTGGGGCCACCTATCCCAGAGGGCCCCATGGGCTGAAGTGGGAGGGGAACCAGCCCCTGATGGGCTGGTGCGCCCCCCTTGGGCCTCCCCCTGCGCCTAGGGTTGGAAACCCTAGGGGTGGGGGGCGCCCCACTTGGCTTGGGGGGCAAGCCACCCCCCTTGGCCACGCCCCCCCATCTAGATGGGATCTAGAGGGGCCGGCGCCCCCCTGGACCCCTATATAAAGAGGGGGAAGGGAGGGCTGCGCACCCAAGCCCCTGGCGCCTCCCTCTTCCCCCCGTAACACCTCCCCCTCTCGTTAGAGCTTGGCGAAGCCCTGCCGAGATCCCGCTGCTTCCACCACCACGCCGTCGTGCTGCTGGATCTCCATCAACCTCTCCTTCCCCCTTGCTGGATCAAGAAGGAGGAGACATCTTCCCCAAGCGAACGTGTGTTAAACGCGGAGGTGCCATCCGTTCGGCACTTGGTCATCGGTGATTTGGATCACGACGAGTACGACTCCATCAACCCCGTTCTCTCGAACGCTTCCGCTCGCGATCTACAAGGGTATGTAGATGCACTCCTTTCCTCTCATTGCTAGAAGACTCCATAGATTGATCTTGGTGATGCATAGAAAATTTTAAATTCTGCTGCGTTCTCCAACAGTGGCATCATGAGCTAGGTCTATGTGTAGTTTCTATGCATGAGTAGAACACAAGTTGTTGTGGGCGTTGATTTTGTCAATTTACTTACCGTTACTAGTCTGATCTTGATTCGGCGGCATCGTGGGATGAAGCGTCCCGGACCGACCTTACACGTACGCTTACGTGAGACAGGTTCCACCGACTGACATGCACTAGTTGCATAAGGTGGCTAGCGGGTGTCTGTCTCTCCCATTTTAGTCGGATCAAATTCGATGAAAAGGGTCCTTATGAAGGGTAAATAGAAATTGGCATATCACGTTGTGGTTTTGGCGTAGGTAAGAAACGTTCTTGCTAAGAAACCTATAACAGCCACGTAAAAATTTGCAACAACAATTAGAGGACGTCTAACTTGTTTTTGCAGCATGTGCCGTGTGATGTGATATGGACAAAAGGATGTGATGAATGATATATGTGATGTATGAGATTGATCATGTTCTTGTAATAGGAATCACGACTTGCATGTCGATGAGTATGACAACCGGCAGGAGCCATATGAGTTGTCTTAATTTATTTATGACCCGCGTGTCAACATATAACGTCATGTAATTACTTTACTTTATTGCTAAACCGTTAGCCATAGTAGTAGAAGTAATAGATGACGAGACAACTTCATGAAGACACGATGATGGAGATCATGATGATGGAGATCATGGTGTCATGCCGGTGATGATGATGATCATGGCGCCCCAAAGATGGAGATCATAAGGAGCAAAGTGATATTGGCCATATCATGTCACTATTTGATTGCATGTGATGTTTATCATGTTTTACATCTTATTTGCTTAGAACGACGGTAGCTTAAATAAGATGATCCCTCGTAATAATTTCAAGAAAGTGTTCCCCCTAACTGTGCACCGTTGCGAAGGTTCGTTGTTTCGAAGCACCACGTGATGATCGGGTGTGATAGATTCTAACGTTCGAATACAACGGGTGTAAGCCAGATTTACACACGCAATACACTTAGGTTGACTTGACGAGCCTAGCATGTACAGACATGGCCTCGGAATACGAAAGACCGAAAGGTCAAGCATGAGTCGTATAGAAGATACGATCAACATGAAGATGTTCACCGATGTTGACTAGTCCATCTCACGTGATGATCGGACACGACCTAGTTGACTCGGATCATGTTTCACTTAGATGACTAGAGGGATGTCCATCTGAGTGGGAGTTCATTGAATAATTTGATTAGATGAACTTAATTATCATGAACTTAGTCTAAAATCTTTACAATATGTCTTGTAGATCAAATGGCCCACGCTAATGTTGCCCTCAACTTCAACGCGTTCCTAGAGAAAACCAAGCTGAAAGATGATGGCAGCAACTATACGGGCTGGGTCCGGAACCTGAGGATCATCCTCATAGCTGCCAAGAAAGATTATGTCCTAGAAGCACCGCTAGGTGACGCACCCATCCCAGAGAACCCAGACGTTATGAATGCTTGGCAGCAGCGTGCTGATGATTACTCCCTCGTTCAATGCGGCATGCTTTACAGCTTAGAACCGGGGCTCCAAAAGCGTTTTGAGCAACATAGAGCATATGAGATGTTCGAAGAGCTGAAAATGGTTTTCCAAGCTCATGCCCGGGTCGAGAGATATGAAGTCTCCGACAAGTTCTTCAGTTGTAAGATGGAGGAAAATAGTCCTGTCAGTGAGCACATACTCAAAATGTTTGGGTTGCACAACCGCTTGACTCAGCTGGGAGTTAATCTCCCAGATGACGCAGTCATTGACAGAATCCTTCAGTCGCTTCCACCGAGCTACAAGAGCTTTGTGATGAACTTTAATATGCAGGGGATGGAAAAGACCATTCCTGAGGTATATTCAATGCTGAAATCAGCGGAGGTGGAGATCAAAAAGGAACATCAAGTGTTGATGGTGAATAAAACCTCTAAGTTTAAGAAAGGCAAGGGTAAGAAGAACTTCAAGAAGGACGACAAGGGGGTTGCCGCGCCCGGTAAGCAAGCTGCCGGGAAGAAGCCAAAGAATGGACCCAAGCCCGAGACTGAGTGTTTTTATTGCAAGGGAAGTGGTCACTGGAAGCGAAACTGCCCCAAATACTTAGCGAACAAGAAGGCCGGCAACACTAAAGGAGCTGCGGAATAAGCGGGGACTGGCGAAGGACGAGGTGATGATGCGCATCGGGAATGGTTCCAAGGTCGATGTAATCGCCGTCGGCACGCTACCTCTACATTTACCTATGGGATTAGTTTTAAACCTCAATAATTGTTATTTAGTGCCAGCTTTGAGCATGAACATTGTATCATGATCTCGTTTAATTCGAGATGGCTACTCATTTAAATCCAAGAATAATGGTTGTTTTATTTATATGAGAGATATGTTTTATGGTCATGCCCCGCTGGTGAATGGTTTATTCTTAATGAATCTCGAGCGTAATGTTACACATATTCATAGTGTGAATACCAAAATATGTAAGGTTGATAATGATAGTCCCACATACTTGTGGCACTGCCGCCTTGGTCACATAGGTGTCAAACGCATGAAGAAGCTCCATGCAGATGGACTTTTGGAGTCTCTTGATTACGAATCATTTGACACGTGCGAACCATGCCTCATGGGTAAAATGACAAGACTCCGTTCTCAGGAACAATGGAGCGAGCAACCAACTTATTGGAAATCATACATACTGATGTGTGCGGTCCAATGAGTGCTGAGGCTCGCGGTGGCTATCGTTATGTTCTCACCCTCACTGATGACTTGAGTAGATATGGGTATGTCTACTTAATGAAACACAAGTCTGAGACCTTTGAAAAGTTCAAGGAATTTTAGAGTGAGGTTGAGAATCAACGTGACAGGAAAATCAAGTTCTTGCGATCAGATCATGGGGGAGAATACTTGAGTCACGAATTTGGCACGCACTTAAGGAAATGTGGAATAGTTTCACAACTCACGCCGCCTGGAACACCTCAGCGTAATGGTGTGTCCGAACGTCGTAATCGCACTCTATTGGATATGGTGCGATCTATGATGTCTCTTACCGATCTACCGCCGTCATTTTGGGGCTATGCTTTAGAGACTGCCGCATTCACTTTAAATAGGGCTCTGTCGAAATCCGTTGAGATGACACCGTATGAATTATGGTTTGGGAAGAAACCTAAGCTGTCGTTTCTAAAAGTTTGGGGTTATTGACCGGAGAGTCGTCTCGGTCATGTCTACGTGTCTCCCGAACCCGTAGGGTCTACACACTTAAGGTTCGGTGACGCTAGGGTTGTTGAGATATTAGTATGCGGTAACCCGAAACTTGTTCAGAGTCCCGGATGAGATCCCGGGTGTCACTAGGAGTCTCGGAATGGTCCGGAGGTGAAGAATTGTATATAGGAAGTCCAGTTTCGGCCACCGGGAAAGTTTCGGGGGTCACCGGTATTGTATCGGGACCACCGGAAGGGTCCCGGGGGTCCACCGGGTGGGGCCACCTATCACGGAGGGCCCCATGGGCTGAAGTGGGAGGGGAACCAGCCCCTGATGGGCTGGTGCGCCCCCCTTGGGCCTCCCCCTGCGCCTAGGGTTGGAAACCCTAGGGGTGGGGGGCGCCCCACTTGGCTTGGGGGGCAAGCCACCCCCCTTGACCGCCGCCCCCCATCTAGATGGGATCTAGAGGGGCCAGCGCCCCCCTGGACCCCTATATAAAGAGGGGGGAGGGAGGGCTGCGCACCCAAGCCCCTGGCGCCTCCCTCTCCCCCCCGTAATACCTCTCCCTCTCGTTAGAGCTTGGCGAAGCCCTGCCGAGATCCCGCTGCTTCCACCACCACGCTGTCGTGCTGCTGGATCTCCATCAACCTCTCCTTCCCCCTTGCTGGATCAAGAAGGAGGAGATGTCTTCCCCAACCGTACGTGTGTTGAACGCGGAGGTGCCGTCCGTTCGGCACTTGGTCATCGGTGATTTGGATCATGACGAGTACGACTCCATCAACCCCGTTCTCTTGAACGCTTCCGCTCGTGATCTATAAGGGTATGTAGATGCACTCCTTTCCTCTCATTGCTAGAAGACTCCATAGATTGATCTTGGTGATGCGTAGAAAATTTTAAATTCTGCTGCGTTCTCCAACAAATTCCCACTAGTATATGAAAGTGATAACTCAATGAGACTCTCTATATCAAGAACATGGTGCTACTTTTCAGCACAAGTGTGGTAAAAGGATGGTAACATTGTCCCTTCTCTCTTTTTCTCTCATTTTTTCTTTTTTCTTTTCTTTTTTTCCTTTTTTGGTGGGCTTCTTTGGCCTCTTTTTTTATTTGGGCTTCTTTGGCCTCTTTTATTTTGATAACCTCACATGGGACAATGTTCTAATAGTGATGATCATCACACTTTTATTTACTTACAACTCAATATTACAACTCGATACTAGAAAAAATATATGACTCTATATGAATGCCTCCAGCGGTGTACCGGGATGTGCAATGATCTAACGTAGCAATGACATAAAAAAACGGACAAGCCATGAAATCATCATGCTAGTATCTTATGATCATGCAAAGCAATATGACAATAAATGCTCAAGTCATTTATATGATGATGATGGAAGTTGCATGGCAATATATCTCGGAATGGCTATGGAAATGCCATGATAGGTAGGTATGGTGGCTGTTTTGAGGAAGATATAAGGAGGTTTATGTGTGATAGAGCGTATCATATCACGGGGTTTGGATGCACCGGCGAAGTTTGCACCAACTCTCGAGGTGAGAAAGGGCAATGCACGGTACAGAAGAGGCTAGCAATGATGGAAGGGTGAGAGTGCGTATAATCCATGGACTCAACATTAGTCATAAAGAACTCATATACTTATTGAAAAAGTTTATTAGCCCTCGAAGCAAAGTACTACTACGCATGCCCCTAGGGGATAGATTGGTAGGAAAAGTCCATCGCTCGTCCCCGACCGCCACTCATAAGGGAAGCAATCAAAGAACACCCCATGCTTCAAATTTGTCACACAACGTTTACCATATGTGCATGCTACTGGACTTGCAAACCTCAACACAAGTATTTCTCAATTTCACAACTACCCACTAGCACAACTCTAATATCACCACCTTTATATCGCAAAACTATTGCAAGGAACCAAACATATCATATTCAGTGATCTAGAAGTTTTATGTAGGATTTTATGACAAACCATGTGAATGACCAATTCCTGTCATCTCTCTAAATAGATATAAGTGAAGCAAGAGAGTTTAATTATTTCTACAAAATACATGCCCACGCTCTAACAAATATAAGTGAAGCAAAAGAGCATTCTATAAATGGCGGTTTTCTATGTGAAGAGAAACAGGCAATCCAAACTTCAAATGATATAAGTGAAGCACATGAAGCATTCTATAAAGCCATACTCAAAAGATATAAGTGAAGTGCAATGAGAATTCTATAAATCAACCAAAGACTATCTCATACCAGCATGGTGCATAAAAGAAAAGTGAAAACTAAATGCAAAAGACTCTCCAAGATTTGCACATGTCGCATGAACGAAACGAATCCGAAAACATACCATACTTGTTGAAGAAAGATGGGATGCCTTCCGGGGCATCCCCAAGATTAGACGCTTGAGTCTCCTTAAATATTTACTTGGGGTGCCTTGTGCATCCCCAAGCTTGAGCTCTTGCCTCTCCTCCTTCTCCTCACATCGAGACCTCCTCGATCTTCGAACACTTCATCCACACAAAACTCAATAGAAAACTCGGTAAGATCCGTTAGTATAATAAAGCAAATCACTGCTCTAATACTGTTGCAAACCAATTCATATTTTGTTTTTGCACTGTAGCTACTGTAATATAACTTTTCCATGGCTTAATCCACTGATAGAAATCGATAGTTTCATCAAAACAAGCAAACACTGCATCAAAAACAGAATCTGTCTTAAACAGGACAGTCTGTAGTAATCTGAACATTCACCATACCTCTGGTAATCAACAAATTCTACAAAAATTAGGAAAAATAAAAAATTTTTATAGAAAGGCAGTGCAAAAAGTTTCAGAACCTTTTGACGTTCCAGTAAAAAATGTAAAATCGTGCACTACAGCCAAAGTTTCTGTTCTGCACCGCACAAACCAACAAGCAATGTAAACATCCTAAAGGCAAATATTGGCACATTATTTCTATAATACAATGGAATTGTACAAGGGGATAATTATTTTGTTTAAATTTTTCTGTAATCAAGATTCACAAAGTTTCCGTGAGCATGAACAAAGTTCAAGGAGCTCCCCCACTTCAACAATGCTTGTCTCTCTCACTTTCACTTTCCTTTTTGAAAAGTGTTGGGTTCCCCTCTTTATTTTTTTGTTTTTAAACTATATAAAAGCACTCAACAGAAATAAATGACTATCTAAAACTTCCGGGTTGTCTCCCTAGCAGTGCTATCTTTAAAGCCATTAAGCTAGGCATATAATGCTCAAGTAATGGATCCACACGGATCCCAAGGTATATCAAAGCCAATTTGAATTAGCAATGATTTGGCATTTAGTAGTGAGCACAAAGCAACATATATCAAGAAATGACGAAGTCTAAATCTCTTCCTATGCATCGGCATGTCATAAAAGAACAATTCATGCACACATAGTAAAGGCCAATGCATAGTATAAACAATTTCTTGCAATTTTATCGTGTTGGAAACATAGAGAGGTGGAGATGTAGTTACTCTCTCATAATAATTGCAAGTAGGAGCAGCAAGCACATGCATATTACATTCATAAAAATCATCATGTGCAACGGTAAAATGCAACCCATCAACATAATCCTTAATAAGAGCAAACTTCTTCGATATAGTGTAGTTTGGAGAATTCAAAAGGATAATAGGACTATTACGTGTGGGTGCAATAGCAACAATTTCATGTTTAACATAAGGAACTATATCAAGTTCATCACCATAAGCATCATTCATGTTGGCATCATGGCCACAAGCATAGCAAGCATCAAGTTCATCAAAAAGGGGTATTTCAAAAGAATCAACGAGATCATAGCAATCATCCTTTGGTAAGAATGAAGGGACATTAAATAATGTATGAGTTGGAGAGTTACTCTCATTAGAAGGTGGGAACGGGTAGCTAATCCGATCTTCCTCCTTTTGTTCTCCGCTCTCCTCATCATCTTTTTCATCCAATGAGCTCACAGTTTCATCAATTTCTTCTTCCATAGACTCCTGCAAAATATTAGTATCTTCTTGGACAACGGAGGAGACCTCAATATATGGGTTAACATAGGCATTAGAAGCATAATTATCATAACAATATTTAAGTATGAAAAAAATTCGGATTTGTAAAGAGTAGCATCATACTTTTCAATCAAAGAAGCAATTTCATAAGCACCCATAAAAGCAACAATTTCTTCAATTTGTTGAACATCATAGTAATTATAAACACCCTTAGCATAGGAAGATACAATTCCATTATCACTAAACTCACATTGGTAGGGAAGGTGTTTCTTAGGGTTTTCAGACCAACAAGTAACATCATATATTTCACATAAATTCCAAGCATAGCATTGCAAACGATGAATTTGATCTAGTAAAAGTTTTCCTTTTTGAGATAAGCAGTGTCACACATAACAAGCATGTTCATCTAAAGATTTGCCCTCAACTAAGTTAGTTAGGGTTTCAGCACGAGCACACAGCGATCGAAGATGATCCAAGTAAAAAGCTTCAGTAGTGTGATAGATTTTGAGTGGTTCTTCAACCATTGGTTCAGTAAGTACAACTAATTTTTTTGGTATTTTGCGTTTCCTACCCATATGTAACATTCCAAATTTTCAATTTGGAATGTTATACATTAGATCATCATTGCGTATCATATTTATTTGCATTTTGGTTGATCCTAGAAATTCTACGCAACTTAAGGACCCTCGGAGAGAGTTGGGGATTTCGTTATTTTCATATTTCAGTTTTCTCAAATTTTGAAAATAGGATCATTTGATTTTATTTATTTTATCTTCAATTATTTCTATTATAAAAATATGAGAGAGGGAATTAAATGACCTTCCCAAAATAAAGAAATATTGAGGATTTAATAATAAAATCAAATAAGATTTTATTTTGGATTTATTTGCTATTTTATTTGAATTTAGGAAAAATGCGGGTTTTTCAAAATTGCATTTATGCCCCAAATAAATGTTCATCCTGTGCGGCTTGATTTTAGAAACCGGGGAAAATTTATTTTGGGATTTTTGGAGTCCGTTTAGTATTCCTTTTGTTTGTTTTTCTGCGCGCAATAATTAAAAAAAAGAGTGATCCGACTACGGGCCGTGTTTGGCCCGGACTCCTAGGGGGGGGGTGCCTTTATATAGCGCGCCCCGGGGCCCGAATCAGCCCAAGCCGCCGCCGCCCTAACCCTAAGCCGCGCCCGAGCCCAGCCGCCGCCGCCGCCACGTCGCCGCCCGCCATCGCCGCGCCGCCGCCCGCCATCGCCGTGCCGCCGCCGGAGCCCCCCCGCCGCCGCCGAGGTCGATCCCGCCGCCGCCATTTTTTTAATATAAAAACCGTTCGGTTTTTCGTCGCTTTTTTTAGATTCGTTTTTTAGATAGATCGGTTTTTTCGGTTTAGTTAATTAGCGAGCGTTCGCTCTTTCGTTCGTTTTAACGAACGCGTTCATCGTTTAGATCCAGATAACGAACGTTCGTTCGTTAATCTGTTCATCGTTTTTCTTTTTCTCGGATTTATTCCGTGATTTTTCTGATCGCGATTTCTGATCTGATTTTCGTTTTAGTATAACTTTTCGCTCGTTTATCGGAATCAGGCGATTCAAGCGCCTGGAGTTCCGTCTCGAAACCCTCTTTCCGTTTAACAAAATCAAACAAGTTTTTGCCTCTATAAAATTTGACCTAGATCTAGAATAGTAAACGAAGCTTGTTTCTTTTGCCGTTTGTCTTTCGTTGCTTCATTCGATTTGGTTCTTTTTGCCAACCGGAGTTCTTAAGTTGAACATTCTGGTTAGATCTCTTATTTGAGTTTTACCTATGCATTAGTTGAGTACTTATTGTATGCTTGTTTGTTTGCGATAGAGTACCCGTAGTGCGCCGCTTGCTACTTCGAATCGCTAGGTTTTGCGGATCATCAGCAAGGCAAGTAACACTTTGATCATACCTCCTACTACCCAGTTTTATTGCATTAGATCAATCCTCACACATTGCATGATTAGGATCTAATTAAATTGTTGGTTTTGGGAAGTAGATGAGGTAGTACCTATTACCTGTGTTATTATCAAACCCTTGGGAGTTACTTCTACGTTTGCTTATATTGCCATGCTATGCTAGTAGACGTGGATTGGGTGAGTGTATCCATGATAGATGTGAGATTGTTAAATTAATGGTTTATCTAAGGTGGCAACTTAAACACACATCTGGGTGGATTGAGGCACCTGGGTATTCCAGCGATTGCCTGTTTTTCTTTTGGACCGCCACCCAGGCTCAAAGGGATCATGAAATTATTCATACTAGAAACTTCCGTGTGCAGCCACAAGCTACTATGGGCTCTAGCATAGTTGATTAAGTTGTGCGAACTCTTACAGTGGTAGACGAGCAGATGTAGGGGAAAGTAGGTGTAACGGTCTACCCGATCGTAAGGTGCTAGCGTTTCTGAAAGACTATGTCTGCGTGATCCATTTCTCAAACACCATGAAGTGCGAGAATCCCAACGGAGGAGATCGATTCTTGTGGGGAAAAGTGCGCAAACCTCTGCAGAGTGTATAAACTAATCATGGTTAGTCGTGTCCCCGGTTATGGACATCTTGAGTATCTAGTACTTGGATTATTAATGATGATGTTTAATTGGGATTGAGAGGGTGTCTACACTCTCAATGTTCAACAACCACCATGATGGTTAAATAAAATTTATTCCTTTGTAGTAGGGAAAAATTGGCTTTACGCAAAACTGTAACCATAGAGCTTTCCACCAGCCAAATATGCATGTAGTATAGCCTTATATTTTCATCGCTCTCTATGTGTTACATTGCCAGCACATTCCATGTGCTGACCCGTTTCGGGTTGCAACGTTCATGTTGCAGACTTTTCAGACGACGAGTAAGGTGCTTTTAGGTCGTGGTTCTATACTCAGTGATGCCATTGGAGTTGATGGACTCACTTATCTTCCAAGCCTTCCACTGTTATCGTTATTAGATGGCCTTATGCCATATTTATTGTAATAAGTTCTCTTTTGAGACACTCAATGTAATAAGTGTGTGATTCCTACTCTGTTATAAATTCTTCAAGTATTGTGTGGTGTCAGCATTACTGATCCGGGGATGACACCGGAGCATAGAGATTGGACCGTTTGAGGTCTGGTCGCTACAAGATGGTATCAGAGCACACGCTGACTGTAGGACACGACCACTAAGCTAAAGCCCTAGATCACTACTCACTCTTCTCATTCTGACTTCTCATCTTTTCTACTCTTTTAGGATGGCGGATGCATGGAACAAGTTCACACAACCGGATGAAGATACACCCTTTGGACGTCACTTGAAGGAAGTCACTAGATATCTGAACATCGGAGTACCAAGCTTCACCGGGACCTACAACGCCACTTTACCTGAAGAGGAGCGCTGGATGATTCAAGTTCAAGTTCCAGGAAGGACGTTCATGCCAGTCACCAAACCCATAGAATTTTCCTTTGATGCACCAACCTGGAGTCTAGGAAAGAGCATGGCAGCTCACATCGCCATGAGACGTATTGGCGAAGTTTACCGCAATGATCTCAAGGATACTATCTACCAGATTTGTGGGCGCCGAGATGAGCACTGGGAGATGATCAGCACCAAGAAGGATAGATCAATTGCAGCTTTTAACCAGGAGTTAAACCAGCACATTCGACGTCAGGAGAACCAGATGTGCGCAGACATGATAGATCTGAAGAAGGCAAGGACAAGAATCACGAAACTGGAGGAAGAACTCAAGGCTACACGTGAAGATTATGAAGAGGAAATCGAAGTACTAGTGGATAAGAATGCCGACCTAACAATGAAGATCGGAATATTTATGGGAGGCTCTACACTAGTAGAAGAAGACGAAGAACCCAAGGAGATTCGCCCGGAAGACTATCATCATCGATGACACCGACTCGGATCCAGATGATAGCGATGATGACTATGTTTATGAAGCTGGAGCAGATATCATGGAGTCTGCAACCGAAGAATATTTCTAGTAGACCACCCCAACAGTAGTAGTAGTCCACCATGTAAATATAGTAGTCCGAGCACTTTTGCGATAGTTAGACCGATTGTATGCCCTTGTTTGATTGAATGAAGTGATATTGTTTGCAATTACCTCATGTGCATATGGGTAGTGTTTTCTCTTTAGACCCGTCTCTATTCTTAAATCTCATCTTTTCTAAACCCCTTAGATGCCTCCGAGACGTGACCCCGGATTTACCTTCCCACCAGAGCTCACTCAGTTGATCCAGCAGCAGAACACGTTGATGCAGTTGCTAGTCCAGAATCAGAATCAGGGGAACAACAACAACAACCCACCACCACCACCACCTGTTGACCACTTAGCCCGTTTTCTTAGGTTGAACCTGCCAGTGTTCTCCAGTAGCACCGAGCCTATAGTAGGAGATGATTGGCTCCGCAAGACAGCAAGGGAGTTGACCACAACATGATGCACATATGCGGAAAAGGTGAAGTTTGCCGCACATCAACTTGACGGACCTGCAACATCATGGTGGGAGAATTTCACAACCACTTTCCCTATCGACACTGTCACATGGGACCAGTTTCAGCAGGCTTTTCGTACTGCCCATGTTTCAGCAGGAGCTATGGCCATGAAGAAGCGAGAGTTTCGCAACTTGCGCCAAGGAGGATAGACAATTGGCCAGTATGTGGAGGACTTTAGTAAGCTAGCACGTTATGCCCCAGATGACGTTGCTACGGATGCAGCTAAGCAGGAGAAGTTTCTGGAAGGACTGAATGATGAGTTGAGCATGCAGTTGATCGTAGCAACCTTCAATAACTACCAGGAGTTGGTAGATCGTGCTCTTATGATTGATTGAAGGGAAGCAGCAACAGATTGAGAACCGCAAGAGGAAGTATGGACAAGGGAAGTACAATTCTAGAGCTCAGCAGAAGCCATGTTTTACCCCTAGACCGGGAGGACATTTTCAGCATACTCATGGGGGAGCTAGCTCGCACAATCATAATGGCCCCAAGAATGGTAATGGGAATGGAGGAAGCAACGGCCAGAACCGTACCAACCCATCAACCCCAGCCAAAAGAGACCTGAGCCAAGTCACTTGCTTTAAGTGCCAGAAGACCGGACATTATGCCAATGAATGTCCTGAATCCCAGAATGGAAATGGCAATGGAAGCTCTGGGAAGAAGCCAAACCCTTTCAATAGGGGACAGGTGAACCACATTAATGTGGAGGAGGTTGAAGAGCAGCCGGATGCAGTAATCGGTAAGTTTTTGGTTAAGACATTTACTGCAATCGTTCTTTTTGATACTGGTGCATCGCATTCATACATATCATGGGGATTTGTGGATAAGTATAACCTGCCCACTAAGGTTCTTAGAACACCTATGTTAGTAAGCTCACCAGGAGCGGAGTATATGGCCAGTAAGGGATGTTTTCAAGTGCATTGAGTATAGGTAGGCATGTGTTTCCCTCGAATTTAATCATTTTGGAATCACAAGGTTTGGATGTAATTCTGGGTATGGATTGGCTGTCGATGTATGGAGGAAACATCGATTGCGCTAGTAAGTCAATTTTGCTTACCACCCCAGAAGGAAGAAGGATCAAGTATGTATCCCGACATGTGCCTAAAAGGACGCAAGTAAATTCGTTAACAGAAGTTGTGCAGGAGGAAGTACCAGTAGTGAAGGATTTCCCTGATGTATTTCCAGAGGAGTTGCCAGGCATGCCACTGGATAGAGACATTGAGTTTTTGATTGAGCTTTTGCCAGGCACAGGACCAATATCTAAGAGACTGTATAGGATGCCCGCAAAGGATTTGGAGGAGATTAAGAAGCAGATTAAGGAGTTACTGGATAAAGGATATACTCGCCCAAGTTCTTCGCCTTGGAGATCGCCAGTACTTCTAGTGGAGAAAAAGGATGGATCGTTAAGGATGGTTGTTGATTATCGAGGATTGAATGAAGTAACAATCAAGAACAAGTACCCACTACTGATGATCAATGATCTGTTTGATCGATTGCAAGGAGCTAAGGTATTTTCCAAGATCGATCTGCGATCAGGATACCATCAGTTGAAGATACAAGAACATGATATACCTAAGACGGCTTTTACCACCAGGTATGGGCTGTACGAGTACACCGTTATGTCATTTGGCCTGACTAACGGACCGGCATATTTTATGAACATGATGAACAAAGTCTTTATGGAGTTTTTCGATAAGTTTGTTGTAGTGTTCATTGATGATATTCTGGTTTACTCGAAGAATGAAGGGGAGCATAAGGAGCATTTGCGTTTGGTACTTGGGAAGCTCGAAGAACATCAATTATATGCCAAGTTTAGCAAATGTGAATTTTGGTTAAAGGAAGTTGGATTTCTCGGACACGTTATATCCGGAGAAGGTATAACAGTAGACCCCACCAAGGTTGACATGGTGACAAGTTGGGAAGCGCCAACAACAGTTGGAGAGATCCAGAGTTTTCTTGGACCCGCAGGATACTACCGGAGATTCATTGAAAATTTCTCGAAGATTGCGAAGCCTATGACGGAGTTGTTGAAGAAGGGTACCAAGTTCAAATGGACTGAGGAATGTGAGGCTAGTTTCCAGGAGTTGAAGAAACGTTTGGTTACCTCACCAGTGTTGATTTTGCCGGATCAGACCAAAGATTATGAGGTGTATTGTGACGCTTCACGTCGAGGACTTGGAGCAGTGCTTATGCAGGAAGGAAGAGTTGTTTCATATGCCTCACGACAGCTTAAGCCGCATGAGTTAAATTATGCCACGCATGATTTGGAGTTAGCAGCCGTAGTGCATGCATTGAAAACTTGGAGACACTTTCTCATTGGAAACCATTGTGAAGTGTACACGGATCACAAGAGTTTGAAGTACATTTTCACATAGAAGGAGTTGAATCTCAGGCAAAGGAGATGGTTGGAGCTCATCAAGGATTATGATTTGAGATTGCATTATCACCCTGGAAAGGCTAATGTAGTAGCCGATGCTATGAGCTGTAAAAGTCATGTCAACACCTTAATGACGGGAGAATTACCAAAGGAGTTAGCCAAAAATCTTCGTGAGCTATGTTTGGAGATAGTTCCGAGAAGCTATGTAGCAGCATTGGAGATTCAGTCTACCTTGATGGATAAGATCAGAGAAGCCCAGAAGACTGACAAGGAGATTGCTTCTATTAAGGAGAAAATGAGCAAAGGAAAAGCTAAAGGATTTCGTGAGGATGAGCACGATACCTTATGGTTTGAAGACCGTGTTTATGTGCCCAATGACCCGGAGATCAGGAAGTTAATTCTGCAGGAGGCCCATGATTCACCATATTCGATTCACCCAGGAAATACCAAGATGTATTTGGATTTGAAGGATACTTTATGGTGGACCAGAATGAAGAAGGATATTGCAGAGTATGTAGCAGTTTGTGATGTATGTCAGAGAGTAAAGGCAGAGCATCAGAAGCCAACAGGATTATTACAACCATTGCCAATACCCGAATGGAAGTGGGATAAGTTAGGCATGGATTTTATCACAGGATTGCCCAAAACTCGTTCAGGCTATGACTCAATTTGGGTTGTAGTCGATCATTTGACAAAGCTAGCTCATTTCATCCCAGTGAAGACTACCTACACTAGTGCCAAGTTGGCAAAGATATACATGACCAGGATCGTATGTCTGCACGGAGTTCCAAGGAGCATTGTATCAGATAGAGGAATCCAGTTTACCTCAAAATTCTGGAATCAGTTGCATGAAACTTTGGGTACCAGGCTAGAGTTCAGTACAGCTTTCCATCCGCAGACAGATGGATAGACCGAGAGAGTCAATCAAATTTTGGAGGATATGCTGAGAGCTTGTGCGTTAGATTACGGATCTAGTTGGGACGAGAATTTGCCATACACAGAGTTCTCTTACAACAATAGTTATCAATCCAGTTTGAAGATGGCCCCTTTCGAAGCCTTGTACGGAAGGAGGTGCAGGACCCCATTGTCGTGGGATGAAGTTGGAGACCGCCAGTTGTTTGGACCGGGTCCGATTAAGGAGTCTGAACAGAAGGTGAAATTGATTCGCGATAGGCTCAAGGTAGCCCAGTCCAGGCAGAAGAGATACGCAGATTCTAAACGCAAGGAGATAGTTTACGAAGTCGGAGACCGAGTTTATCTTCGATTATCTCCAGTTCGAGGAGTTAAACGCTTTAGAGTTAAGGGAAAGTTAGCGCCATGTTTTGATGGACCATACAAGGTTTTGGAGCGTATGGGAGAAGTAGCCTATAAGTTGGAATTTCCCGAAGGATTGTCAGGAGTTCACGATGTATTCCACGTTTCCCAGTTGAAGAAGTGCCACGCAGAGACGGCTGATATACCGCTGAGAGACACAGTGCCGCTGGAAGCGATTCAGTTGGACAGTGATTTGACCTATGAGGAGAAACCAGTCAAGATTCTTGAGTATGCCAGCCGAGTCACCCGCAACAAGGTTATCAAGTTTTGCAAAGTTCAGTGGAGCCACCACACGAAGGATGAAGCCACCTGGGAGCGAGAGGAAGATCTGCTGAAGGACCACCCTCACCTATTTTCTAGCCAACCAGAATCTCGAGGGCGAGATTCATCTTAAAGGGGGTATGTTTGTAACATCCCAAATTTTCAATTTGGAATGTTATACATTAGATTATCATTGCATATCATATTTATTTGCATTTTGGTTGATCCTAGAAATTCTACGCAACTCAAGGACCCTCGGAGAGAGTTAGGGATTTTGTTATTTTCATATTTGAGTTTTCTCAAATTTTGAAAATAGGATCATTTGATTTTATTTATTTTATCTTCAATTATTTCTATTATAAAAATATGAGAGAGGGAATGAAATGACCTTCCCAAAATAAAGAAATATTGAGGATTTAATAATAAAATCAAATAAGATTTTATTTTGAATTAATTTGCTATTTTATTTGAATTTAGGAAAAATGCGCGTTTTTCAAAATTGCGTTTAGGCCCCAAATAAATGTTCATCCTGTGCGGCTTGATTTTAGAAGCCGGGGAAAATTTATTTCGGCATTGTTGGAGTCCGTTTAGTATTCCTTTTGTTAATTTTTCTGCGTGTAATAAATTTTTTTAAAAGAAGCGAACCGACTACGGGCCGTGTTTGGCCCGGACTCCTAGGGGGGGGGCTTTATATAGCGCGCCCTGGGGCCCGAATCAGCCCAAGCCGCCGCCGCCCTAACCCTAAGCCGCGCCCGAGCCCCACCGTCGCCCGCCGCCGCTGCCGCGCCGCCGCCCGCCGCTGCCGGAGCCCCACTGCCGCCGATGAGGTCAATCTCGCCGCCGGAGCCCCCCCGCCGCCGTTTTTTTAGAAAAAACATTCGGTTTTTCCGTCGGTTTTTTTAGATAGATCGTTTTTTTGGTTTAGTTAATTAGCGAGCGTTCGCTGTTTCATTCGTTTTAGCGAACGTGTTCATCGTTTATATCCAAATAACGAACGTTCGTTCATTAATCTGTTCGTCGTTTTTCTTTTTCTCGGATTTATTCCGCGATTCTTCTGATCGCGATTTCTGATCCGATTTTCGTTTTAGTATAACTTTTCGCTCGTTTATCGGAATCAGGCGATTCAAGCGCCTGGAGTTTCGTCTCGAAACCCTCTTTCCGTTTAACCAACTCAAACAAGTTTTTTCCTCTGTAAAATTTGACCTAGATCCAGAATAGTAAATGAAGCTTGTTTCTTTTGCCGTTTGTCTTTCGTTGCTTCGTTCGATTTGGTTCTTTTTGCCAACCGGAGTTCTTAAGTTGAACTTTTTGGTTAGATCTCTTATTTGAGTTTTACCTGTGCATTAGTTGAGTACTTATTGTATGCTTGTTTGTCTGCGATAGAGTACCCGTAGTGCGCCGCTTTCTACTTTGAATAGCTAGGTTTTGCGGATCATCAGCAAGGCAAGTAACACTTTGATCATACCTCCTACTACCCAGTTTTATTGCATTAGATTAATCCTCACACATTGCATGATTAGGATCTAATTAAATTGTGGGTTTTGGGAAGTAGATGAGGTAGTACCTATTACCTGTGTTATTATCAAACCCTTGGGAGTTACTTCTACGTTTGCTTATATTGCCATGCTATGCTAGTAGACGTGGATTGGGTGAGTGTATCCATGACAGATGTGAGATTGTTAAATTAATGGTTTATCTAAGGTGGCAACTTAAACACACATCTGGGTGGATTGAGGCACCTGGGTATTCCAGCGATTGCCTATTTTTCTTTTGGACCGCCACCCAGGCTCAAAGGGATCATGAAATTATTCATACTAGAAACTTCCGTGTGCAGCCACAAGCTACTATGGGCTCTAGCATAGTTGATTAAGTTGTGCGAACTCTTACAGTGGTAGACAAGCAGATGTAGGGGAAAGTAGGTGTAACGGTCTACCCGATCGTAAGGTGCTAGCGCTTCTGAAAACTATGTCTGCGTGATCCATTTCTCAAACACCATGAAGTGCGAGAATCCCAACGGAGGAGATCGAGTCTTGTGGGGAAAAGTGCGCAAACCTCTGTAGAGTGTATAAACTAATCATGGTTAGCCGTGTCCCCGGTTATGGACATCTTGAGTATCTAGTACTTGGATTATCATGTGAATCTCATCATGTTACTCTAATTAATTTGTTGGGTTTTTAATGATGATGTTTAATTGGGATTGAGAGGGTGTCTACACTCTCAATGTTCAACAACCACCATGATGGTTAAATAAAATTTATTCCTTTGTAGTAGGGAAAAATTGGCTTTACGCAAAACTGTAACCATAGAGTTTTCCACCAGCCAAATATGCATGTAGTATAGCCTTATGTTTTCATTGCTCTCTATGTGTTACATTGCCAGCACATTCCATGTGCTGACCCGTTTCGGGCTGCAACGTTCATGTTGCAGACTTTTCAGATGACGAGTAAGGTGCTTTTAGGTCGTGGTTCTATACTCAGTGATGCCGTTGGAGTTGATGGACTCACTTATCTTCCAAGCCTTCCGCTGTTATCGTTATTAGATGGCCTTATGCCATATTTATTGTAATAAGTTCTCTTTTGAGACACTCGATGTAATAAGTGTGTGATTACTACTCTGTTATAAATCCTTCAAGTACTGTGTGGTGTCAGCATTACTGATCCAGGGATGACACCGGAGCACAGAGATTGGACCGTTTGAGGTCTGGTCGCTACACCATAACTAAAGATAGAAAACAACTAAGAACAGCAAATAAAAATTACTTAGTGATAAAGCAAACAAGCACACACGAGAATATTCACCCCACGCTATGACTCCCCGGCAACGGCGCCAAAAAAGGTCTTGATAACCCACAAGTATAGGGGATCAATTGTAGCCTCTTTCGATAAGTAGAGTGTCGAACCCAACAAGGAGCTATAGGTAGAACAAATATTCCCTCAAGTTCTATCGACCACTGATACAACTCTACGCACGCTTAACGTTCGCTTTACCTAGAACAAGTATGAAACTAGAAGTACTTTGTAGGTGTTTTTGGATAGGTTTGCAAGATAATAAAGAGCGCGTAAACAAAAGATAGGGGCTGTTTAGATAAAGACACAACTAATTTAGTTTTAGTAGAGAGCTTTTTGTCACGAGAAAGTTATTTGTCCCTAGGCAATCGATAACTAGACCGGTAGTCACTATTGCAATTTTATTTGAGGGAGAGGCATAAGCTAACATACTTTCTCTTATTGGATCATATGCACTTATGATTGGAACTCTAGCAAGCATCCGCAAGTACTAAAGATCGTTAAGGTAAAACCCAACCATAGCATTATAAGGCATCAAGTCCTCTTTATTGCCATACACAAACAACCTACTTACTCGGGTCCGTGCTTCTGTCACTCACTCCACCCACCATAAGGAAATCATGAACATATTGCAAACCCTACAGCGGGGATCCCTCACGCTTGCGCGACACGGAGAGAACCACAAGACAGCACCAATAATAAAACATGCAACTCAAACAAATCACGATCATCAATTAACCCATAGGACAAAACGGATCTACTCAAACATCATAGGATAGCCATACATCATTGGGAAATAATATATAGCATTGAGCATCATGTTTAAGTAGAGATTACAGCGGGTAAAAGAGGGGTTACACCGCTGCATAGAGGGGGGAAGAGTTGGTGATGATGGCGGTGAAGTTGTTGGTGTAGATTGCGGTGATGATGATGGCCCCGGCGGCGTTCCGGCGCCACCGGAAGAGAGGGGGAGAGAGTCCCCCTTCTTCTTCTTCTTCCTTGACCTTCTCCCTAGATGGGAGAAGGGTTTCCCCTCTGGTCCATGGCCTCCATGGCATGGGAGGGGCGAGAGCCCCTCCGAGATTGGATCTGTCTCTCTGTCTCTCTCTGTTTTTGCGTTCCCTGATTCCGCCCTTTCACCGTTTCTTAAATTCCCGGAGATCCGTAACTCCGATTGGGCTGAATTTTGGACACGATTTTTATCTGGATATTAGATTTCTTGCGACGAAAGAAGGGTACCAACCACCTTACGGGGTGGCCACGAGGGCCCAAGGCGTGCCCCCAGCCTCGTGGCCCCCTTGGGCATCGTCTCGCATTGATTCTTCTTCCCAAAAATCACATATATTCCAAAAAAAAATCTCCATCAGTTTTATCCCATTTGGACTCCGTTTGATATGGATTTTCTGCGAAACAAAAAACATGCAACAAACAAGAACTGGCACTGGGCACCGGATCAATATGTTAGTGCCAAAAATATTATAAAAAGTTGCCAAAAGTATATGAAAGTTGTATAATATTGGCATGGAACAATAAAAAATTATAGATACGACGGAGACGTATCACTGGGCCTTTGGTTAGTAGGTTACCCCCCAAAATAATATAAAATGGTAAAATAAAGCCCATTAAACATCCAAAACAGATAATATAATAGCATGGAACAATAAAAAATTATAGATACGTTAGAGACGTATCAAGCATCCCCAAGCTTAATTCCTACCCGTCCTCGAGTAGGTAAATGATAAAAACAGAATTTTTTGATGTGGAATGCTACCTAGCATAATTCTCAATGTCATTTTCTTTATTGTGGCATGAATGTTTAGATCCGAAAGATATAAGACAAAAGTTTAATATTGACATAAAAATAATAATACTTCAAGCATACTAACAAAGCAATCATGTCTTCTCAATATAACATGGCCAAAGAAAGTTATCCCTACAAAATCATATAGTCTGGCTATGCTCTATCTTCACAACACAAAGTATTTAAATCATGCACAACCCCAATGAAAAGCCAAGAAGTTGTTTCATACTTTTGGGGTTTCTCAAACCTTTTCAATCTTCACGCAATATATGAGCATGAGCCATGGACATAGCACTATAGATGGAATAGAATGGTGGTTGTGGAGAAGACAAAAGGAGAAGATAATCTCACATCAACTGGGCGTATCAACGGGATATGAAGATGCCCATCAATAGATATCAATGTGAGTGAGTAGGGATTGCCATGCAATGGATGCACTAGAGCTATAAGTGTATGAAAGTTCAACAAAAGAACTAAGTGGGTGTGCATCCAACTCACTTTCTCATGAAGACCTAGGGCATTTTGTGGAGGCCCATCATTGGAATATACAAGCCAAGTTCTATAATGTAAAATTCCCACTAGTATATGAAAGTGGCAACATAGGAGATTCTGTATCATGAAGATCATGGTGCTACTTTGAAGCACAAGTGTGGTAAAACGATAGTAGCATTGTCCCTTCTCTCTTTTTCTCTCATTTTTGGGCCCTCTCTTTTTTATGGCCTCCCTTTTTTCTTTTTCTTTTTCTTTTCCTCCGGAGTCTCATCCCGACTTGTGGGGGAATCATAGTCTCCATCATCCTTTCCTCACTTGGGACAATGCTCTAATAATGATGATCGTCACACTTATTTACTTACAACTCAAAAATTACAACTCGATACTAGAACAAAATATGACTCTATGTGAATGCCTCCGGCGGTGTACCGGGATGTGCAATGAATCAAGAGTTACATGTATAAAAGAATTATGAACGTGGCTTTGCCACAAATATGATGTCAACTACATGATCATGCAAAGCAGTATGACAATGATGAAGCGTGTCATAATAAATGGAACGGTGGAAAGTTGCATGGCAATATATTTCGGAATGGCTATGGAAATGCCATAATAGGTTGGTATGGTGGCTGTTTTGAGGAAGGTATAAGGTGGGTTTATGGTACCGATGAAAGTTGCGTGGTACTATAGAGGCTAGCAATGGTGGAAGGGTGAGAGTGCGTATAATCCATGGACTCAACATTAGTCATAAGAACTCACATACTTATTGCAAAAATATATTAGTTATCGAAATAAAGTAGTACACACATGCTCCTAGGGGGATAGATTGGTAGGAAAAGACCATCACTCTGAAGGAAATATGCCCCAGAGGAAATAATAGAGTTATTAATTATTTCCTTATTTCATGATAAATGTTTATTATTCATGCTAGAATTGTATTAACCAGAAACATAATACATGTGTGAATACATAGACAAACATATTGTCACTAGTATGCCTCTACTTGACTAGCTCGTTGAATCAATGATGGTTATGTTTCCTAACCATAGACATGAGTTGCCATTTGATTAACAGGATCACATCATTAGAGAATGATGTGATTGACATGACCCATTCCTTTAGCTTAGCACATGATCGTTTAGTTTACTGCTATTGCTTTCTTCATGACTTATACATGTTCCTATGACTATGATATTATGAAACTCCCGATTACCGGAGGAACACTTTGTGTGCTACCAAATGTCACAACGTAACTGGGTGATTATAAAGGTGCTCTACAGGTGTCTCCAATGGTACTTGTTGAGTTGGCATAGATCGAGACTAGGATTTGTCACTCCGATTGTCGGAGAGGTATCTCCGGGCCCTCTCGATAATTCAGATCACTATAAGCCTTGCAAGCAATGCAACTAATGAGTTAGTTGCGGGATGATACATTATAGAACGAGTAAAGAGACTTGCCGGTAACGATATTGAGCTAGGTATTGAGATACCGACGATCGAATCTTGGGCAAGTAACATACCGATGACAAAGGGAACTACGTACATTGTTATGCGGTTTGACCGATAAAGATCTTTGTAGAATATGTAGGAACCAATATGAGCATCCAGGTTCCGCTATTGGGTATTGACCGGAGACGTGTCTCGGTCATGTCTGAGTTCTTGAACCCGTAGGGTCCGCACGCTTAAAGTTCTGTGACGATCGGTATTATGAGTTTTTGTGTTTTGATGTACCGAAGGTAGTTCGGAGTCCCGGATATGATCATGGACATGACGAGGAGTCTTGAAATGGTCGAGACATAAAGATCGATATATTGGATGACCATGTTCGGACACCGGAAGGGTTCCGGGAGGTTTCAGACATATACCGGAGTACCGGGGGTTACCGGAACTCCCGTGAAGCTATTGGGCCTTATGGGCCTTAGTGGAGAAGAGAGAGGGCAGCCAGGAGGAGGCGCGCGACCCCCCTTGCCCCAATCTGAATTGGACAAGGGGAAGGGGCGGCGGCCCCCCTCTTCTTCCTTCTCTCAACCTCCTCCTTCCCCCTTTCTCCTTCTTGGAATAGGAAGGGGGGGACAAACCTACCTGGAGTAGGATTGCCCCCCTTGGGTGCGCCTCTCCCTTGGCCGACCCTCTCCTCCTCCCCCCTTTATATACGGGTGCAGGGGGCACCCCAAAGAAACAACAATTGATATGTTGATCTCTTAGCCATGTGCCCCCCTCCACCATAATCCACCTCGGTTATATCGTAGCGGTGCTTAGGCGAAGCCCTGCGTCGGTAGCTTCATCAACATCGTCACCACGCCGTCGTGCTGACGAAACTCTCCTTCGAGCTCTACTGGATCGTGAGTTCGCAGGACGTCACCGAGCTGAACGTGTGCTGAACGCGGAGGTGTCGTACGTTCGGTGCTGAGGATCGGTCGATCATGAAGACGTACGACTACATCAACCGCGTTGTTATAATGCTTCCGCTTAACGGTCTACGAGGGTACATGGACGACACTCTCCCCTCTCGTTGCTATGCATCACCATGATCTTGCGTGTGCGTAGGAATTTTTTTTGAAATTTCTACGTTCCCCAACAGTTGTATCCGAGCCAAGTTTATGCGTAGATGTTATATGCACGATTAGAACACAAGTGAGTTGTGGGTGATACACGTCATACAACTTACCAACATGTCATACTTTGGTTCGGCGGTATTGTTGGATGAAGCGGCCCGGACCGACATTACGCGTACGCTTACGCGAGACTAGTTCTACCGACGTGCTTTGCACACAGGTGGCTGGCGGGTGTCAGTTTCTCCAACTTTAGTTGAACCGAGTGTGGCTACGCCCGGTCCTTGAGAAGGTTAAAACAGCACTAACTTGACAAACTATCGTTGTGGTTTTGATGTGTAGGTAAGAACAGTTCTTGCTCAGCCCGTAGCAGCCACGTAAAACTTGCAACAACAAAGTAGAGGACGTCTAATTTGTTTTTGGAGGGCATGTTGTGATGTGATATGGTCAAGGCATGATGCTATATTTTATTATATGAAATGATCATGTTTTGTAACAGAGTTATCGGCAACTGGCAGGAGCCATATGGTTGTCGCTTTATTGTATGCAATGCAACCACCCTGTAATTGCTTTACTTTATCACTAAGCGGTAGCGATAGTCGTAGAAGCAATAATTGGCAAGACGACAACGATGCTACGATGGAGATCAGGGTGTTGCGCAGGTGACGATGGTGATCATGACGGTGCTTTGGAGATGGAGATCAAAGGCACAAGATGATGATGGCCACATCATATCACTTATATTGATTGCATGTGATGTTTATCCTTTATGCATCTTATTCTACTTTGTTTGACGGTAGCATTATAAGATGATCTCTCACTAAATTTCAAGATAAAAGTGTTCTCCCTGAGTATGCACCGTTGCCAAAGTTCGTCGTGTCGAGACACCACATGATGATCGGGTGTGATAAGCTCAACGTTCATCTACAACAGGTGTAAGACAGTTTTACACACGCTAAATACTTGGTTAAACTTGACGAGCCTAGCATATGCAGATATGGCCTCGGAACACTGAGACCGAAAGGTTGAGCATGAATCCTATAGTAGATATGATCAACATAGTGATGTTCACCATTGAAAACTACCCCATTTCATGTGATGATCGGTTATGGTTTAGTTGATATGGATCACATGATCACTTAGATGATTAGAGGGATGTCTATCTAAGTGGGAGTTCTTAAATAATATGATCAATTGAACTTAAATTTATCATGAACTTAGTACCTGATAGTATTTTGCTTGTCTATGTTATTGTAGATAGATGGCCGGTGCCGTTGTTCCATTGAATTTTAATGCGTTACTTGAGAAAGCAAAGTTGAAAGATGATGGTAGCAATTACACGGACTGGGTCCGTAACTTGTGGATTATCCTCATTGCTGCACAGAAGAATTACGTCCTGGAAGCACCGCTAGGTGCCAAACCCTCTGCAGGAGCAACACCAGATGTTATGAATGTCTGGCAGAGCAAAGCTGATGACTACTCAATAGTTCAGTGTGCCATGCTTTACGGCTTAGAACCGGGACTTCAATGACGTTTTGAACGTCATGGATCATATGAGATGTTCCAGGAGTTGAAGTTAATATTTCAAGCAAATGCCCAGATTAAAAGATATGAAGTCTCCAATAGGTTCTACAGTTGCAAGATGGAGGAGAATAGTTCTGTCAGTGAACATATACTTAGGATGTCTGGGTACCATAACCACTTGACTCAGCTGGGAGTTAATCTTCCGGTTGATAGGGTCATTGACAGAGTTCTTCAATCACTACCACCAAGCTACAAGAGCTTCATGATGAACTATAATATGCAAGGGATGGATAAGACGATTCCCGAGCTCTTCGCAATGCTAAAGGCTGCGGAGGTAGAAATCAAGAAGGAGCATCAAGTGTTGATGGTCAACAAGACCACCAGTTTCAAGAAAAAGGGTAAAGGGAAGAAGAAAGGGAACTTCAAGAAGAACGGCAAACAAGTTGCTGCTCAAGAGAAGAAACCCAAGTCTGGACCTAAGCCTGAGACTGAGTGCTTCTACTGCAAAGGGACTGGTCACTGGAAGCGGAATTGCCCCAAGTATTTGGCGGATAAGAAGGATGGCAAGGTGAACATAGGTATATGTGATATACATGTTATTGATGTGTACCTTAATAGAGCTCACAGTAGCACCTGGATATTTGATACTGGTTCTGTTGCTAATATTTGCAACTCAAAACAGGGACTACGGATTAAGCGAAGACTGGCTAAGGACGAGGTGACGATGCGCGTGGGAAATGGTTCCAAAGTCGATGTGATCGCCGTCGGCAGGCTACCTCTACATCTACCTTCGGGATTAGTTTTAGCCCTAAATAATTGTTATTTGGTGCCAGCATTAAGCATGAACATTATATCTGGATCTTGTTTGATGCGAGACGGTTATTCATTTAAATCCGAGAATAATGGTTGTTCTATTTATACGAGTAATATTTTTTATGGCCATGCACCCTTGAAGAGTGGTCTATTTGTGTTCAATCTTCATAGTAGTGATACACATATTCATAATGTTGAAGCCAAAAGATGTAGAGTTAATAATGATAGTGCAACTTATTTGTGGCACTGCCGTTTGGGTCATATTGGTGTAAAGCGCATGAAGAAACTCCATACTGATGGACTTCTGGAATCACTTGACTATGAATCACTTGTTACTTGTGAACCATGCCTCATGGGCAAGATGACTAAAACGCCGTTCTCTGGAACAATGGAGCGAGCAATGGATTTGTTGGAAATCATACATACTGATGTATGTGGTCCAATGAATATTGAGGCTCGCAGCGGGTATCGTTATTTTCTCAGCTTCACAAATGATTTGAGCAGATATGGGTATATCTACTTAATGAAACATAAGTCTGAAACATTTGAAAAGTTCAAAGAATTTCAGTGTGAAGTGGAAAATCATCGTAACAAGAAAATAAAGTTTATACGATCTGATCGTGGAGGAGAATATTTGAGTTACGAGTTTGCTCTACATTTGAAACAATGTGGAATAATTTCGCAACTCACGCCACCCGGAACACCACATCGTAATGGTGTGTCCGAACGTCGTAATCGTACTTTACTAGATATGGTGCGATCTATGATGTCTCTTACTGATTTACCGCTATCGTTTTGGGGTTATGCTTTAGAGACAACTGCATTCACGTTAAATAGGGCACCATCGAAATCCGTTGTGACGACGCCTTATGAACTGTGGTTTGGCAAGAAACTAAAGTTGTCGTTTCTTAAAGTTTGGGGCTGCGTTGCTTATGTCAAAAAGCTTCAACCTGATAAGCTCGAACCCAAATCGGAGAAATGTGTCTTCATAGGATACCCAAAGGAAACTGTTGGGTACACCTTCTATCACTGATCCGAAGGCAAGATATTCGTTGCTAAGAATGGATCCTTTCTAGAGAAGGAGTTTCTCTCCAAAGAAGTGAGTGGGAGGAAAGTAGAACTTGATGAGGTAACTGTACCTGCTCTCTTATTGGAAAGTAGTTCACCACAGAAACCGGTTCCTGTGACACCTACACCAATTAGTGAGGAAGCTAATGATGTTGATCATGAAACTTCAGATCAAGTTACTACCGAACCTCGTAGGTCAATCAGAATAAGATCCGCACCAGAGTGGTATGGTAATCCTGTTCTGGAGGTCATGTTACTTGACCATGATGAGCCTACGAACTATGAGGAAGCGATGATGAGCCCAAATTCTGAAAAATGGCTTGAAACCATGAAATCTGAGATGGGATCCATGTATGAGAACTAAGTGTGGACTTTGGTTGACTTGCCCGATGATCAGCAAGCCATCGAGAATAAATGGATCTTCAAGAAGAAGACTGACGCTGATGGTAACATTACTGTCTATAAAGCTCGACTTGTTGCAAAAGGTTTTCAACAAGTTCAAGGAGTTGACTACGACGAGACCTTCTCACCCGTAGTGATGCTTAAGTCCATCTGAATCATGTTAGCAATTGCCGCATTTTATGATTATGAAATTTGGCAAATGGATGTCAAGACTGCATTCCTGAATGGATTTCTGGAAGAAGAGTTATATATGATGCAACCTAAAGGTTTTATCAATCCAGAGGGTACTAACAAAGTGTGCAAGCTCCAGCAATCCATTTATGGACTGGTGCAAGCCTCTCGGAGTTGGAATAAATGTTTTGATAGTGTGATCAAAGCATATGGTTTTATACAGACTTTTGGAGAAGCCTGTATTTACAAGAAAGTGAGTGGGAGCTCTGTTGTATTTTTAATATTATATGTGGATGACATATTGTTGATTGGAAATGATATAGAATTTCTGGATAGCATAAAAGGATACTTGAATAAGAGTTTTTCAATGAAAGACCTCGGTGAAGCTGCTTATATATTGGGCATCAAGATCTATAGAGATAGATCAAGACACTTAATTGGACTTTCACAAAGCACATACCTTGATAAATTTTTGAAGACGTTCAAAATGGATCAAGCTAAGAAAGGGTTCTTGCCTGTGTTACAAGGTGTGAAGTTGAGTAAGACTCAATGCCCGACCTGATGTCATGCCACTGCAGAAGATAGAGAGAAAATGAAAAGTGTTCCCTATGCTTCAGCCATAGGCTCTATCATGTATGCAATGCTATGTACCAGACCTGATGTGTGCCTTGCTATTAGTTTAGCAAGGAGGTACCAAAGTAATCCAGGAGTGGATCACTGGACAGCGGTCAAGAACATCCTGAAATACCTGAAAAGGACTAAGGATATATTTCTCGTTTATGGAGGTGAAAAAGAGCTTGTCGTAAATGGTTACGTCGATGCAAGCTTTGACACTGATCCGGATGATTCTAAATCGCAAACCGGATACATGTTTATATTGAACGGTGGAGCTGTCAGTTGGAGAAGTTCTAAACAAAGCGTTGTGGCAGGATCTATGTGTGAAGCGGAGTACATAGCTGCTTTAGAAGCAGCAAATGAAGGAGTCTGGATGAAGGAGTTCATATCCGATCTAGGTGTTATACCTAGTGCATCGGGTCCAATGAAAATCTTTTGTGACAATACTGGTGCAATTGCCTTGGCAAAGGAATCCAGATTTCACAAGAGAACCAAACACATCAAGAGACGCTTCAATTCCATCCGCGATCAAGTCCAGGTGGGAGACATAGAGATTTGCAAGATACATACGGATCTGAATGTTGCAGAACCTTTGACTAAGCCTCTCTCACGAGCAAAACATGATCCGCAACAAGGCTCCATGGGTGTTAGAATCATTACCGTATAATCTAGATTATTGACTCTAGTGCAAGTGGGAGACTGAATAAAATATGCCCTAGAGGCAATAATAAAGTTATTATTTATTTCCTTATTTCATGATAAATGTTTATTATTCATGCTATAATTGTATTAACCGGAAACATAATACATGTGTGAATACATAGACAAACAGATTGTCACTAGTATGCCTCTACTTAACTAGCTCGTTGAATCAATGATAGTTATGTTTCCTAACCATAGACATGAGTTGCCATTTAATTAACGGGATCACATCATTAGAGAATGATGTGATTGACATGACCCATTCCGTTAGCTTAGCACATGATCGTTTAGTTTACTGCTATTGCTTTCTTCATGACTTATACATGTTCCTATGACTATGATATTATGCAACTCCCGATTAACGGAGGAACACTTTGTGTGCTACCAAACGTCACAACGTAACTGGGTGATTATAAAGGTGCTCTACAGGTGTCTCCAATGGTACTTGTTGAGTTGGCATAGATCGAGACTAGGATTTGTCACTCCGATTGTCGGAGAGGTATCTCTGGGCCCTCTCGGTAATGCACATCACATAAGCCTTGCAAGCATTGCAACTAATGAGTTAGTTGTGAGATGATGTATTACGAAACGAGTAAAGAGACTTGCCGGTAACGAGATTGGGCTAGGTATTGAGATACCGACGATCGAATCTCGGGCAAGTAACATACCGATGACAAAGGGAACTACGTATATTGTTATGCGGTTTGTCCGATAAAGATCTTTGTAGAATATGTAGGAACCAATATGAGCATCCAGGTTTCTCTATTGGGTATTGACCGGAGACGTGTCTCGGTCATGTCTGCATAGTTCTCGAACCCGTAGGGTCCGCATGCTTAAAGTTCTGTGACAATCGGTATTATGAGTTTTTGTGTTTTGATGTACCGAAGGTAGTTCGGAGTCCCGGATATGATCATGGACATGACGAGGAGTCTCAAAATGGTCGAGACATAAAGATCGATATATTGGATGACCATGTTCGGACACTGGAAGGGTTCCGGGAGGTTTCAGACATATACCGGAGTACCGGGGGTTACCGGAACTCCACGTGAAGCTATTGGGCCTTATGGGCCTTAGTGGAGACATATACCGGAGTACCGGAGGTTTCAGACATATACCGGAGTACCGGGGGTTACCGGAAGATTTCAAGGTGTCGCGCCGGTGACGATGGTGATCATGACGGTGCTTTGGAGATGGAGATCAAAGGCACAAGATGATGATGACCATATCATATCACTTATATTGATTGCATGTGATGTTTATCCTTTATGCATCTTATTTTGCTTAGTTCGGCGGTAGCAATATAAGATGATCTCTCACTAAATTCATGCATAAAATAATTCAGAGAAGAATCAAATATTGTTCATAGACAATCTTGATCATAAACCCACAATTCATCGGATCTCGACAAACACACCGCAAAAAGAATTACATCGAATATATCTCCAAGAGAATTGAGGAGAACTATGTATTGAGATCCAAAGAGAGAGAAGAAGCCATTTGCTAATAACTATGGACCCGAAGGTCTGTGGTAAACTAATCACACATCATTGGAGAGGCTATGGTGTTGATGTAGAAGCCCTCCGTGATCGATTCCCCCTCTGGCGGAGCGCCGGAAAAGGCCCCAAGATGGGATCTCACGGGTACAGAAGGTTGCGGAGGTGGAAATAGGGTTTCGTGGTGCTCTTGGATGTTTTTGGGGTATATGGGTATATATAGGAGGAAGAAGTATGTCAGTGGAGCTGCGAGGGGCCCACGAGGGTGGGGGCGCGCCTACCCCCCTGGGTGCGCCCTCCTGCCTTGTGGCCTCCTCACTTCTTTCTTGACGTCCACTCCAAGTCTCCTAGATCACGTTTGTTCCAAAAATTACTCTCCCGAAGGTTTCATTCCGTTTGGATTCCGTTTGATATTCCTTTTCTGCGAAACACTGAAATAGGCAAAAAAACAACAATTTGCACTGGGCCTTTGGTTAGTAGGTTAGTCCCAAAAATAATATAAAAAGGTAAATTAAAGCCCATTAAGCAACCAAAATAGATAATATAATAGCATGGAAGAATAAAAAATTATAGATACGTTGGAGACGTATCAAGCATCCCCAAGCTTAATTCCAGCTCGTCCTCGAGTAGGTAAATGATAAAAATAGAATTTTTTGATGTGGAATGCTACCTAGCATAATTCTCAATGTTATTTTATTTATTGTGGCACGAATGTTCAGATCCGAAAGATATAAGACAAAATTTTAATATTGACATAAAAATAATAATACTTCAAGCATACTAACAAAGCAATCATGTCTTCTCAAAATAACATGGCCAAAGAAAGTTATCCCTACAAAATCATATAGTCTCGCTATGCTCTATCTTCACCACACAAAGTATTTAAATCATGCACAACCCCAATGAAAAGCCAAGCAATTGTTTCATACTTTTGGGGTTTCTCAAACCTTTTCAATCTTCACGCAATATATGAGCGTGAGCCATGGACATATCACTATAGGTGGAATAGAATGGTGGTTGTGGAGCAGACAAAAGGAGAATATAGTCTCACATCAACTGGGCGTATCAACAGGATATGAAGATGCCCATGAATATATATCAATGTGAGTGAGTAGGGATTGCCATGCAACGGATGAACTAGAGCTATAAGTGTATGAAAGTTCAACAAAAGAACTAAGTGGGTGTGCATCCAACTCGCTTGCTCACGAAGACCTAGGGAATTTTGAGGAGGCCCATCATTGGAATATACAAGCCAAGTTCTATAATGTAAAATTCCCGCTAGTATATGAAAGTGGCAACATAAGAGACTCTCTATCATGAAGATCATGGTGCTACTTTGAAGCACAAGTGTGGTAAAAGGATAGTAGCATTGTCCCTTCTCTCTTTTCTCTCATTTTTTGGGCCTTCTCTTTTTTATGGCCTCCCTTTTTTTCTCTAGTTTTATTTTCGTCCGGAGTCTCATCCTGACATGTGGGGGAATCATAGTCTCCATCATCCTTTCCTCACTCGGGACAATGCTCTAATAATGATGGTCATCACACTTTTATTTACTTACAACTCAAAAATTACAACTCGATACTAGAACAAAATATGACTCTATGTGAATGCCTCCGGCGGTGTACCGGGATGTGCAATGAATCAAGAGTGACATGTATGAAAGAATTATGAATGTGGCTTTGCCACAAATACGATGTCAACTACATGATCATGCAAAGCAGTATGACAATGATGAAGCGTGTCATAATAAATGGAACGGTGGAAATTTGCATGGCAATATATTTCGGAGTGGCTATGGAAAAGCCATAATAGGTAGGTATGGTGGCCGTTTTGAGGAAGGTATAAGGTGGGTGTATGGTACCGGCGAAAGTTGCGCGGTACTAGAGAGGCTAGCAACGGTGGAAGGGTGAGAGTGCGTATAATCCATGGACTCGACATTAGTCATAAGAACTCACATACTTATTGCAAAAATCTATTAGTTATCAAAACAAAGTACTACGCATGCTCCTAGGGGGACAGATTGGTATGAAAAGACCATCGCTCGTCCCCGACCGCCACTCATAAGGAAGATAATCAATAAATAAATCATGCTCCGACTTCATCACATAACGGTTCACTATACGTGCATGCTACGGGAATCAAAAACTTTAACACAAGTATCTCTAAAATTCACAACTAGTCAACTAGCATGACTCTAATATCACCATCTTTATATCTCAAAACAATCATCAAGTATCAAACTTCTCATAGTATTCAATGCAGTTTTTATGATAGTTTTTATTATACCCATCTTGGATGCCTATCATATTAGGACTAATTTTATAGCCAAAGCAAACTACCATGCTGTTCTATAAGAATCAAAAAATAATATAAGTGAAGCATGAGAGATCAATAATTTCTATAAAATAAAATCACCACCATGCTCTAAAAAGATATAAGTGAAGCACTAGAGAAAAATTATCTAGCTCAAAAGATATAAGTGAAGCACATAGAGTATTCTAATAAATTCTGATTCATGTGTGTCTCTCCAAAAGGTGTGTACAGCAAGGATGATTGTGGTAAACTAAAAAGCAAAGACTCAAATCATACAAGACGCTCCAAGCAAAACACATATCATGTGGTGAATAAAAATATAGCCTCAAGTAAAGTTACCGATAGACGAAGACGAAAGAGGGGATGCCTTCCGGGACATCCCCAAGCTTAGGCTTTTGGTTGTCCTTGAATTTTACCTTGGGGTGCCTTGGGAATCCCCAAGCTTAGGCTCTTGCCACTCCTTATTCCAAAATCCATCAAATCTTTACCCAAAACTTGAAAACTTCATAACACAAAACTCAACAGAAAATCTCATGAGCTCCGTTAGTATAAGAAAACAAACCACCACTTCAAGGTACTGTAATGAACTCATTATTTATTTATATTGGTGTTAAACCTACTGTATTCCAACCTCTCTATGGTTCATACCCCCCGATACTAGCCATAGATTCATCAAAAAGCAAACAACACACGAAATAAAGAATTTGTCAAAAACAGAACAGTCTGTAGGTTTCGAATACTTCTGTAACCCAAAAAATTCTAAAATAAATTGGTGGACGTGAGGAATTTGTCTGTTAATCATCTGCAAAAATAATCAACCTAATCGCACTCTCCAGTAAAAAATGGCAGCAAATCTCGTGAGCGCTAAAGTTTCTGTTTTTACAGCAAGATCGCTAAAACTTCCCCCAAGTCTTCCCAAAGGTTCTACTTGGCACAAACACTAATTAAAAGCATAAAACCACATCTAAACAGAATCTAGATGAATTATTTATTACTAAACAGGAACAAGAAACAAAAATAAAATTGGGTTGCCTCCCAACAAGCGCTATCATTTAACGCCCCTACACTACAAAAAAATACACTTCCGTGATGATACGTGTTTGTCACAGTAGGTCACGTTTTCTGTCATGCATGTACATCCATGACAAATTTATGACAGAATCAAGATAGTCATACCCATGTTGTCGTAGAAGTGTTCCATGACATTACCAAAATTATCATTATAGAAGTGTCCACTTCCATGACGATAAATCACGAGTCACAGAAGTGCTTTCGTCAAGGGTGACCGACACGTGGCATCCACTGTAACGGAACGCCGTTAAGCTATCGGGTCCGGTTTTGGATCCGATAACTCGTTAACAGCCCCGACCAATGGGGATTTTCCACATGTAAAATCATCATTGGCTGGAGGAAACACGTGTCGGCTCACCGTTGGGACAGATGTCATCCACTCATTGGACACAAAGCGCCTATGATACGTCGACACGTTTGACTTGGTCAAAAGGTCCAACAGAGGCCCATTCCTGTGAAAAGGCCGGCACGTTTGACTTGGTCAAAAGGTGGCGGGCCGGCCCACAGCAAGCCTGTTAACGGCCTATTTGCATATAGCCCATTTACAGCCCGCTAACCCAGCGCCCGTTTACGGCCTAACCGAATTAGGCCCAGTAGCGTCATCTGGGCCATCCAATATAATTCCAGCCCGTTTTAACTTCCGGCCCATGTATGGCCCATGACGTCTTTCGGCCCATATGAGGCCCTTATTACTCTCGGCTCATTAACGGCCTGTGGTAAAACTGGCCAGTAATGAATAGTGTATCACTTTATACCCATTAACGGCCCGTGGTGAAACTGGCCCGTAATGAATAGTGTATCACTTTATACCCATTAACGACCCATTATTCTGTTGGGCCGTTTCCAGCCCATGTTATCTTTCGGCCTACTCGGGGCCCATTTATTCTTGGGATCATTTCCACATTCGTTTACTTACGGCCCGTTACTGTCATTTTCTGCTTGTGGGCCAAATTCAGCCCGTGGTTACAATCGACCCGTTTGTGGCCCGTTAATACGTTGGGCCGTTTTCATAGCGTCATCAAAATACGGCAGATTAACGATGGCCCGTTATGGTCGGCCCATGAACGGACGATTTCAACTCTAGCCCATTTACGGCCATAATGTGGTCTGTTATTGGCCCATGTTTGGCCAACCGATCATAAGCCCGTAGAAGGCCCATTGTGTCTATGGCCTGTATAAGGCCCATTGTTTCTACGCCACGTAGAAGGCCCATTGTTTCTATGGCCCTTAGAAGGCCCATTGTTTCTACGGCCCGTAGGAGGCCCATGTAAACTACAGCCGGTGGGCATCAAAGTTCGTCACCAGTGCAAATATAGGGAACACCATAAACTATACAAAAATGGCTTGTTGTTTTCTTCAGCCGGTGGCTGCACGTCAAGAACAATTTTTGTATCGCACCAAAACAAATTACAACTATAAAACAAAAGGAAGGTTGGCATAAAAGTTAATAGTCTAGCAGATAAATGCACCACCAGAAGTTCAGAAGCTCAGTTCATTTGACCTGATTGTTACGTTTTCATGCTATATTGTATGATGGAGCACCATAACCTTCGCCTTTAGTTCACCTAGGCTCCTGAACAACATAGCAAATGTCTAATAGTCTGGTTTCAAAACCATGCATATCTTGACAACATTGAACAATGTCTCTCCTTGTTTCACAAAGGGTCTCTGTTAGGGAATGGACTTGTGTCTGGAGCGCAGATACAACATTGTTTTGAGCTTGCATATCTTGATCATGAGGCAGTTTGGACGAGTTTGCCTTAACAACCAACCCAGTATTACGCAGGAACATGCTTTTGGCACTGTTAGTGGACATGTACTGACCCACTGCAGCAAGAGCTGACATTGTGGTTATAGTTGCCTCGCCACCTTCAGAAGGTGGCGGTTCCACCATTTTTTCCATAGCTCGCTAAAAAGTTGTGGTTTTACATTAGTAGTACCAGAACAGAAGATATTAAGGAGGCAGGAAAACCAAACAAAATAGCTTTGGTCTATATACAGAACTTATTCTGGTGAACCCATGTAAAATAATAGTTGTATTTTATTGCAAAGTACATAATAAAACCAGGTTCCAAACATATGACCATGTACCATCGCTAATGTATTGTCTATTTCTTCACATTGTATTGAAGGCTAAGGATAAAGAGACGAAGTTTATAATACGGTAAGCATAGTATGACATCATTCATATCACAAAACAACCGAGAACAGACAAACAAACAATTGTAATGTTGTGTGGGCAAGTCCAGCACGGAACTAGATTACAGGTCAAGATCAAAGGAACATCACTCCTCTCTTTTAAACCTTGTAAGGTGCAATGATACGCTAAGATAATTGTGTATAAAATTGAAAAGAGTAATAGACATTGGCTGCAAACCATGCAGTTCAAGGCACAAGTCAGAGTAAGTAGTAGTTAAAAGGCATGAGGATTAAGGACCTACAACAGTGGCTTTGACTGGTGTAGTCATGCCCTTCTTCTTGCTGGTGTGACAGTCCCTGAAGATTCCACATCATTTGGTTCAGGTACTTTTTGGTCCTTGCGGGATTTCCTCTACATTTGGAACAAGTCAATATAAATCTGATAATATGGTACAGTGAAAAGAGTGAAACAACAGCTAATTACAAGAGCCTTGCAGTGTGCAATATAGCTACGAGATCCTGTCGTCAGTTGGAATTTCACTTTCGTACGGTTGGCCTTGTTCTTTGAACAGTTCACCTACAAGAAGATAGATTTGTGTGGCACATGCATAAATAGGACTTCAACATGTGATCTGATCACATATATATAATGTACCTGATACTTCGGATCGGACCAGTGTTTAACGAGGCCTCTCTAGTCTTCATCAGATATATTTTCCACGGGAGATGTTTGGGCAAGTTCACTGTTAACCTTGCCTTCAAAGTGAGTTTTCGTCAAGTTATACCGGTACTGTCGCAGAGCAGACTTGAAAACATGGGTGCAAGCTTGTCTGGTTGCATCATCTTGGCTATCCAACTTGAACCTCATCTGTTGAAAATTATGGGAGTCTCATTATCAGCAACCTAGAAAGTATTGGACAGAGCAAGACGATATTACTAGTTTCCATACATAACCATACTTACAGATAAATGGTTGAGGAAGGTGTTGAACTGGGTTTCGTATTTGTCATTCCTGTACTGAATCCATGTTGGGAGGATACGTACATGACACCTAACAGCAACTGCTGCCTCTGATACTAACTTGGCTGACTCTGTAGCATCACGTGACCTTTTTAAACCTGCCTCAAAACGGATCTCCATTCTTCCTCCTCTAGATTTAGTTAACCTATCGAGCATTATCCCTGATGTTTGTTTCCTCTTGCGCCTAGGTGCTAGTCCAACAACAAACATATGAAGTGTTAGTGTACATCAAACTGTGAGACTACATATAAAGAAGCATGCAACTGTAACTTGAGTCCAACAACTACCTTCTTGTTGTTGAAGCTCACAAAGTTCATCTGATCTGGCCAACTCATCTTGTATCAAGAGTGCTTCGGAAGTAGTGTCAGGTGGCAAGGGAGCTTGGGAATGTGCTGCTAGCTGAGTTGACGAACGAGTAAATCATGCAGCTGGTGGTACTGTGGAAGGTGTTGCAACAACTAGGGTTGTCTCTGCTTGTTTGGTGGCAGCTATTTGTTTCTGTTTGGCTTGTTCTACAGCTCGTGTAGCATGGGATACCCTGTCGGTACAATTTTCCGCTGGACTTTGACCTTCTATTGCACCATCAGTACCAGCAGAATCTGCAGGATTGTTCCGCTTCCCTTTCCCTGTCATTCTGTCTTGCTTCCTCTTTCTCTGTGCCATGTTAAGTCAAGCCGACAAGAAAAATGAATAACAATTTAGTTCTTCAGAACAAATGTACTTTGATGTAAGAACATGGTGTGATAGACAGATATTGTATGTTCTAGAAACAGGAACACATGTCTTAGTCACAAGTATAATGTGTAAAGTAAGCAGATGCAATTCAACAAAATTAGAAGCAATACAAGCTAGACATCATACATAACATGCAACCACATATAACAGTGCCAAGTTAGAGGGAGCACCTGTGATGGTGCACTAGCGGAGACGTGCTCATCAGCAACACAACTACGTTGAGTGTCTATGCATGTCTTGTCTTGGAAATCATCTTGGGGGGATGGAGGAGTAGAATCTGTAGAGGCCCTCCATTTGGAAGGAGCACCTTCATCCGTTGCCTTGCTAACTTCCTTCCGCTTTATTGATTTTGAATTGTCAAGTAAAACTGACAAGAAAAAGCAATAAAATTCACTCTTCAGAACTCATTCGTGCATGATACTGACAATCACTACTTTGATGTAAGGCAAACACATGATTCAAGGATGGAATAATACGAAAAACAGGACGGCATGGCATATTCACAACTGTTTGTGTAAACTAAGCAGAAACCATTTCACCAAATAAGAAGCAATGCAAGCTAGACACCACGTGAAAGATGCAACCAATATGACTCTGCCAAGTTAAAAGTGTCCCATCATAAATGGCATTTCAACAAATTAGAAGCAGCGCATGCTATAAATCATATCAAAGATGCAACTAATATCACACTGCATATACTGAAGGTGTCTCGTCATATTGATTTATGCGGGATACAAAAAAACAATAGTTTTATGTGAGGACATGCTTAATAGACAGATGTACTATGTACTAAGGCCCCGTTCGGATCTTGTCCTGCTCCCAGCTTCTGCGGCTCCGCGCTGGAGACGGCCCGAATGCCACAGCTTCAAGAAGCCAGCTTCGCGGAGCGATGTCCCCTCGCAGTGCAAAAACGAGAAGCTGGGGCAACCCCGCTCCCAAAAATCATAGGAGGAGGAGTTGGAGATAATTACTGGATATGCCACCGCCAAGTGACCGGGGGGCAGCGTACCGGTTCGCTCGTCATGTCTTTCTCCCTGATACTTTGCTATTCTGATCGAAAGGTGGCCTGCCTTTCCTTCGAATGGGCCTGCAGCAAGTTTATTGGGCTACCAGCCCAACTAAACTAACTGGAAGTGGAGCTGACCTCCCGAACGTTTTCTTTGGAGCCTGTTTTTCTACGAGAAGCAGGATTTGGCAGGAGAAGCGGAAGCTGGCTATTTGGAGGAGTTGGAGAGGATCTGAACGGGGCCTAAATACAGGAAGGCATGTCACATTAACATGTATAATGTATAAGATAAGTAGAATAGCACATGCAGATTAACCAGATTGGAAGAATTACAATCTAGACACCATATGCAACATGCAACCACATATCACGCTGCCAAGTTAGAGCAAGCACATGCGATGCTAGTGTAGGGGAAATGCGGTAATCAACTACAGAGCTACATTCACTATCTTCATCTAGCCTTGCTGTTTCTTGAGAATCATGTCGGGAGGCTGACGCTGCATTCTTTAAATGAGGAGTATTCCGCTTGCCTGACTGCCTCATCATAAGTGATTGATGAGGGATACACAAGAACATTAGTTTGATGTAAGAACATGGTTAATACACAGATGTACTAGTATGTACCAAAAACAGAAAGGCATGTCATATTCAAAGGTATAATGTGTAAGCTAAGCAGATGCAATTTAACCAAATTGGAAGCAATACAAGCTAGACATCCGACTGGAGTGGTGAGCATGATCATCTAGGACATGAGAGCCTGGTGGGAGGTGGGCTGCTTCGCCACCATCACGGCTTTTTAGTTGCCTTCCAGGTGATGCCTCTCTTTGCTGGGCTTGTCACTGGCTCGGCCAGTGCCCTGACTAGCTATTTGTCTTCTGGTGCTCACGGCATGGTGGTTCATGTAAAAATATCTTTCCTTATCTTAATAAAGACCGACTTCGGCCTTTCGAATACAAGCTAGACACCATATGGAACATGCAACCACATATGACACCGTGAAGTTAAAGCAAGCACCTGGGATGGTGGTTCATGGCGAGCGAGATCATCAACTCCAGAGCTACGTTCCCCGTCTCCATCTGCTGACACTACACCCTTTATAGTCTTGAAATGTTTCTGGCATAGCCGTGTACCACGCTGGAGCGACTTCTCTCTTATCTTTTCTGCTTCTATCAAGGCAGGGTCTGAAATACCCTTGCATAAAAACACAACAGTGAGAGTATGGGTGAAGTGTGTGCAGAACTAGCGCACTATAAAAGTAGCAGATAGCAGGTGGCTGAAAAATAAATGACAAGAGACATATGATAGCTCTACAACATTGCATGGCAAACAAAATTAGATTCTACTCCGTATGATTTTCTAATATATGACCACAGGAAATGCAGGTACTCCTCCAGCACACCACCACATGTGGTCATATCAAGATAACAGTCGACTGAAAATAAATAGGCCAGTCGATTTTTTTAATGAATCGTCCGATCTATATGGAACGGGAAGATGGCCTTCATCTACCTCCCGCCAGTCACTGTTGATGATCTTTCTTGAACCGCCAGCGACCGCAGGCCCAGACCCCTGCCTCCGCCGCCCCGCCCTCCCCTCGACCTCACACAATCGCCGTGCTTGGCAGCGCCCCAGGCCATCCCTTTAATCCCGGCCGACCTCCAGATTGGGCGCCAGTAGCTCTAGGCCCCACACGCCCCTAAGATAAACATTGAGGCGCTGCTTCCCCGGCGTAATAGGTACTAGCGCCTGTTACGCTGGGGAATGCTTCCGTTAGTTGGGAATCAACTGACCAGGAATTGAAATTCAGGGGGGGCGATGGACCTCTAGCTAAGGTGAAATAGTATATGAGGAGAAACCTTGTGCATCGCGAGTTACTAGGAACATCTAGTATTAAGAAGAAGTGGTCAACTAGTGTGTTCTGTGGGATGAATACCGTGCAAGCAGACATGTAAGATTTGCACAAATAAGGGAAGAGGAGTACCATTTCCGGTTGCCAGTGTTGGGTCCTCCATATGTCACGGCGATCTTCTTCTTTTTGCCGGGGAACTCGATGTTTTGGAGGAGGGTGCAGCTTTGGACGAACCCATGGCCAAATTGTTGACTGTGTTGCCATGGCCGTATGTCGGTGGAGGGGAAGCAGATCCGAGGCGGCAAAGGATGGCGTAGCAAGAACAGCTCCGGTGCGGTGGACGGTGGCGAAGTTGGAGCCGCAACGGTGAGGCACAGGACGGCGTGGTTGAACTGGCTCGGGTATGGACGACTCGGCCTCGGCTTCAACTACTAGCCGTGGAGGGCGTTGCAGTTGAGGTTGCGGTGTACGACGACGTCGGGGTATCGGCTCCGGCGTGATGGAGGATGGCGGCGGTTGATGGGTGGAATGGGGTGGCGAACGGAGGACGCCGGGGTTTCGCGGCTAGTGGAGAGGTAGTTTTTGCGCCCATGGAGTACAAATGGGGAATCGGACAGGTGGGCGGGGGGGGGGGGGGGGGAACCATGTTTCGGTCTGGGACGCGCTTGTTTTTGGCTTTTTTGAACAGAAGATGGGACGCGCTTGTTTGAAATTTGGGGAAGGTACAAACTTTGCCCCCTCTTAAATTTCGGACCTACTGCGGGTCGAGGGTAGGATGGTAATCCCAGGTGTCCCAAATAGTGGGCGGGAGCGATTTTGGCCGCGCGCATGTGTGCTTAGGCGGCCATTGTGTATGAATGTTTTTCAGAGGCGGTTGCGTTGCGTCTAGATGAAGCTACAAACCTACCCCGGTTTAGACCTTTGGACGTCGGGCCGGTAGGTTTCACGGGTCGGAGTTATTAGAAAAGTAATTTCCTTGTACTACCAAACATTGGTCTCACGCGGTTTCGGGCGAGTAGAGGCTCTTTTGTTGCTTCGTTTGAAATTTTGAAACACAAGCATTCACGTTTAGAGTACTCTTGAACTTTGAGGATTGACCTAAATAGACAACGTTAAATTTGACCTTGTATGTTTGAAAACCTCGTTAAATTATCCGCTTCTTTTTGAAATTTTGACACTTGAAAATCCTATAACTACGATTATTTTGGAATGGAGGAGCTAAATTAGAATCTATTTTGTACACGACTACATATGCTATTATGTACAAAATCAGAGCAAAGATTGGTGCCCCCATAATTTAGGTATGATTTACAAATGCCATGATATCAAATTCAAATAATTGAATGGACTTCATGTTGAATTCGATTTTTTAAAACCACCTTAAGTTGAATTCAAATGTATGCTAGTTCATAGGTAGCTATTTATAATGTTCATTGTGTAACTTTTGTATGTATAATGTGCTTTACACACAACATGAACTATACTCACATTTATATTCGATTGCTAAAGCGATGCATTGTCTGGAGTACAAAATACTAACTATGTGGATCAATTGTGTCGAATAATAACATAGACATTCTCAAATTCGATAGAATCTAGATGTCTGATGGATCAATGACCGTTCCTTACGCGAATTGCAAATATCATGATCCCATCCTAATATTTGGAAACAATTTATATCTTTAATCAATGTGTACAGCAGTCTTGTACGTGTAGTTTCAGTCTTCATCGGTGGTCTCTCACACATGCTCACACACTCTCTCCCGAGGTGTCTTTCTCGCACACATGCTCTCGATATAACCCTCCCTCCCTCTAGTAACCATTTACAACTGTTTTCACTAACCTTTATCACAAGAACTCTTCCTCTCGCAAGCATACACACGCACAATCCCCATCAACCCTTTCTATATACATAGACCTGCCTACGTGTCTCCTGTACGCACATTATCGTTAGGAATGTCTCTCACGCATTGTCTCACACCTCTCTTCCTAATCGACGAGTATGATTCTAGCAGAGCATTCTGTAGGATGCCCCTTAAAGTTTGGTTGGATGAATAGTAATATCAGAGATAAAGGGGTTACCTTAGTCCGAGAACCTATGGTTACAAATCCTAGCCGGCTTTGTCAGTGGACATAGAGTCCTTCACAATTATGCTATCTTTGTCTTGTACGACTAGTCATCCATGGGTCTCCCTAAATGCGTCACGGGCCGACCAATGTGGTGCAGGACGGAACCGAACGAAGGGCCTCACCTCGACCCACCGGACCTCACGCGGTGACACACCCTCTGCCCCCATGTCTCGTTATCTTCTCACACCCACACATACCAACACAGACACAACACACAAAAAATATATTCTCCTGGTGCCTCTATCCACTCCCCGCTTGCATATACACACTCAAGGGAATCTCTCGCCGTGACGTCATATTCGTCTCTCTCTCTAGACCACTCTCATTTCTCGTGCTATCTCTCCCTCACCCCCCTATCGGCCCCTCTATCCATGCCTCTCTCGAATACGTAGTACACACACATACCTCTCTAGGCCCTGCCAAATGCATCAACTACACATTCACACATGTTACATCACGTACCCCATGATCTAAAAAGCCCTCTCTCCACGTTTATTTCGCATACAACATTCCTTTTGAATAAAGTGTGGCCAAAAAATATTTTAGAATTTCTACATATATACAACATTACAAAGTTATATGGAGGAGTATGAACGCTTGCATTGCATGGTTCCCACAATGATATTTATTCCACACTGTGAATTTGTATATTTTTATACTATATATGAAGTTAGTCATAATAAAGAGAAACGAAGAGCATCTCTCTCTCCATCGCATACCCCCCTCTACACCCCTTTCAGGTACGCACACAAACTATCTCCAGGTCCTCTAAATGTAAGCCCCCAGCACATTCACACATGTTTCATCTTTCTCTCGTGATATATACAGCGACGATCATTGTATTTGAAGCGAAAGCACGATGCGTACATTGGACTTCAGAATCCACTCATTACGGTCACCATTTACGTTTTGTGGTTATTATACAGTCACGGGCTCACCGTACAACTCTGTATTTGCTCAAGACACAACTAGTGACCAGTTAAACGCTCCACGTGGCACCTCTAGTGTTGCATCACATTATCTCACTACCATCGGGTCCACCTGTCTGCTTGTATCTACTCTACATCTACACTCTTATAAAATACTAGCAAGATGCCCATGCGTTGCACGGAACATCAAGATGCATTTGTATGAGTAGTTTATCTTGTGGGAGAAAAGGATGAACAAGGGAAGGCCTTATTTGCAAGTGTGGAGAGGGGTGTTGGTATCTTTTTGCAAAATTGCCATAGTTTCCTTCCTATCCGTCAGATATAGATCGGACGGGCTATATTGCAGGATGGCAGGCACACGATCATCACCGACTATGCTTCTTATAAGAGTAGAGATAAAATACACTCTTATAAAAAACAGAGTTGGTGATGATGGTGTGCCTGCCATCCTGCAATATAGGTCGTCCGATTTATATCCGACGGATAGGAAAGAAACTATGCCAATTTTGCCTAAGATGTACCCACACACCTCTCCACATTTCCAAATAAGGCCTTCCATCGTTCATCCTTTTCTCTCACAAGATAAACTAGTCATACAAATGCATCTTGACATTATGTGCAACGCATGAGCATCTTGCTAGTAAGAATGAAAACAAACGACAAAAAAAATATTGGACGGTGGTTCGAAGTCATGACCGCGGGCACAGCGGACAAGGTGGCCTTGTATTGGTATGCTGAGCCGTCTGTTTTAACACACAGGAGCTGGTGTGGTGATTATACACACACGCACGCATGCACACAAACTGCATGCACGCAACACTCACACGAACACATGCACCCACGCACGCAACACTCACACACACGCATGCATGCATGCACACAGTGGCGGAGGATGATTTTTTTTAAGGTGGGGCGAAGTCTTAGGCAAATATTATTTTTGTGAAAGAACAAAAGAGTCAGTTTTTTGGAAAAGGACCAAAAGAGTCAGTAATGATAACAATGCACACTAAAAATGAATGACCAAATACAGTGAAAATGTCAACATATTTTAATAGAGAAACAACCTAAAACACATCAACAACAGTCGATGCCGCCCCTCATCGGACTCCGCGCCATTGCGCCATTGCTCGCTGAGGGAGTCCTAGATTAGGGGGTATCCGGACAGCCGGATTATATCCTTTGGCCGGACTCTTGGACTATGAAGATACAAGATTGAAGACTTCATCCCGTGTCCGGATGGGACTCTCCTTGGCGTGGAAGGCAAGCTTGGCAATACGGATATGTTGATCTCCTTCCTTGTAACCGACTCTGTGTAACCCTAGCCCCCTCCGGTGTCTATATAAACCAGAGGGTTTAGTCCGTAGGACCAACAACAACAATCATACCATAGGCTAGCTTCTAGGGTTTAGCCTCTTCGATCTCGTGGTAGATCAACTCTTGTACTACTCATATTATCAAGAACAATCAAGCAGGACGTAGGGTATTACCTCCATCAAGAGGGCCCGAACCTAGGTAAACATCGTGTCCCCTGCCTCCTGTTACCATCCGCCTAGACGCACAGTTCGGGACCCCCTACCCGAGATCCGCCGGTTTTGACACCGACACTCGCTTTCACCGCCAGCTGCGCCTCGGCGCAGCACTGCAGTCTACATCCTGAGTGGCAGTTCCCGACCGCCCCACTTGCTCGACCCTCACTGGCCGCTGTCGACCATCGTCTATCTCGTCGTGGTCAGCCGCCACCGCGCTAACCAGTGTTGTTCTGTCTACCTGCGTGTTTTTCTTCTTCTTTTGTGAGCAAAGTGGACGAGTGGCATATCGGTCTGGGCTGGGCGCTGGGCTCTGGGCGTTCGTGCCGTGCGTGTGCGTCAACGACCAGTTTGGTCCCTGCTTGCTGGATCGGTTGTGCTTCGTGGCCCAACTATGTGTGCGTGGCCCATTTGCGGCCTCTCTTGATATTTCCAGTGAGGCAGCAGGGACAAGACCGCCTAGGCTGTGTAGCTAGTTGAGAGAGCACGTATATACGTGTAGGTATAAAAGGAAAACTGGACCAAATCAAGGTCTGGCGGCTGCCACACCTTGCCCACCGGAGTCCTCCGCCACTTCATGCACACACCAGTACACCACACGACCAACACACACTCTCACGCTCAAGTGCTCAACCTACACGTGCATGCGCACACATCAGGCCCTGACGAACACATACACAACCAGGTGATTCCCGCGCACGGGGTGGAGTCTTGTCGCGCCTGCGTAAATTTGTGTTTATCTGACCTTTTCCCTATGCGAACTGACAGGTGGGACCCACAAGGAACGTGGTCAATTTAACTAGTCAACATGGTGCCACGCAGACTATTTGGCCAGTCAATAGAGTGCAATCCGATGCTGAACCGTGAGCAAGTGACCGTATAATCACTGCAAAATGTATATAGTGACCGTAATCAGCTTATTGTGAAGTTCGGTGAACGTATTACACTTTTGTCTCTGTAGGCCCTCCAAAACTACATCTCTACACGTTCTTGCATGTTACATCTAACAACTATGCAATACAACACTACTACTACACTCTAACACAATAAATCATATGTGTTTTTAGTTTTACTAGATATCATATTGTTACTTATTATTCAGTTTGCATACATTAAAATTGCCTTTGAAATGTATGGCCAGTATCATATACCGCGCGGGAAAAATCCCGCCCTTTCCTGTTTAATCGGGTTTATATCGATGGATCGTGCGAAATAGCAAAACTATAGTACTATAGACAGTACAAGTGACAGTTCACTGGGTCGTCGTATCGTGTACTCCTCCGTCGTAAGAGTGGAGCGCTCACTTTCATAAATCTTCTAGTCCCTTTCGCCGACATGTGGGGCATCAAGCTACCGGGTCCTCGTGCCATACCGGAATACAGTGTAGAGCGGCCGGGGTGAAGCACCCAGTCATGGCGCCGGCGTAGTAATGAGCAATGAGGCGTCAAATCACAAAGCTGCACCTTTCCCGCAGTTAAGTTGGAGGGACGAAGTAATAATGCTAAAAAAGAAGTTAGAGGGACGAAGCAACCATCATTTCACTCGTTGCTGAATCCGCTTCTCCCTCAGTTTCTTCAAGTTAACCACGTGTTGCTTCTGCCGTTGTTCCGCCTCATGTGGGAAGCAGATTGGCTTGGTAAAGCACTGACACGTGGGACCGCATGTTAGCAAACCGCCAGGACAACATCCTCTAAAAAATAAGAAACCTCCCCTGCCATCTGCGCAGCAAAATTACCTCCTTTTTATTAATCTTGATTCTATAATTTTTTATATCAATATAATTGAGATTTGTATAGATAGCACACGGGAGAAAAACCAAGTGGTACGGTTAAGGGCATCCACGATATGTAGCCAAATGTGAAAATAGCTTTTGGCATCGTGGGAACCATTGTGGACGGTGTTGCCAAAGCCAAAAGGATGGAACTGATGCTCCCTGGTTGATTGATTAAAGGAATAGAAAAATGCAACGTCTCTCCTCTTTCTCCCGTGCTTGGATGCATGTACAGTATAGAGGATAGAGTGTACTCCCCTGTCCCTTATATCACAAATCACAAAGCAGCGAGGCATCAAATCACAAAGCATGGACGAAGCAACCATCATTTCACTCTTCGCTGACTCCACTTCTCCATCGTCTTCTTCGAGAAACCATCTCACTGCACTAAGCTGGACGGACGACGCTATTGTGTACGAGTGGTACCAGTACATTTATGCGTCCTTTGGTTCAACGGACTTCCTGGATGCAAATAAGGTGGTTGTCTCGGCATGCAGGCGGCACTTGCAAACGACTTACCGTGGTCTCCCTCAATGGTGTTCTCCGTCGAACGCACTTCGCCAGACCACAACGTTCGAGATATCGTCGACGTCACCGCAATGGGGAAGGAAGTCAAATATAGTTACTACCTCCATTTTTTTGGACACAAGGCCACTATATCAAATTACAATTTGCAAAAGGCCACTAACACTAATCGAGGCTAAATTGATGGGGTTTGCCTCGTACTAGCAACCAAGGACATTAATATCCCCTGCATGCATGCGGAAGTGAGAAGGTTGGTTTGCATGGCGCTGCATTAATCAAGCGATGAGGATTGAGATGGTTAGATCTTTGGGCTTTGGAGAAAAAAATACGCATTAATTGACATGTGAAACGAGGATTTATATCGATTAATCTCGCGAAGAATAACCCCACCTTTCTTTTTTTAACACTAGTACTCCTAGTACGTAGTACTACGTACTTATCCTATTTGGGTCTAGGCCTTGCATTGCCATACTTCGCCACACATTTTGCCAAGCTTGCCTAAAGTTTTCAAAATGAAAAGGAGGTACACTTGCGAACGGCTGTCGCGGTCGCACCGCACCCTCACATGGTCTCTCCTGCACGCCGCGGTTGCACCGCACCCTCACATGCACAGTCGCTCCTGCATGCCACAAACCCAACCAAGGGAACACACCCTCACTGACACGTGCCGTCGCATGTGAACAAACCAAAATCAGCCATCCTACCGCTGACACATAATTTTCGTTCATAGAGTATGTTTATCCAACCGCATGTTGGGGAGTACCCGTACGGCCCGTGCGGTGGTCTGTTGGGGAAGAAGAAGAGGTGAGGAAGAACGGTTAGGAGACGTAGGATATTCATCCAACCGGCTGAAATCATAGACTGACCCAAGTCAGGCGACTTGCATAACAATATATGTTTTTACACAGCAAAAGATCCATAAAAACAACAACATAAAGAAAAACTATCATTGCTCGCGGAACGAAACGGCCTCGTCATCTTTGGCTGCTGGCGCGAACCAGCCATAGCTGTCGACGTGTGTTTCCGCACCGTGGTTGTCCTCGGCCTCCAGCTACTCGTTCACGCGAAGCGTGCGGGCGCTCTGCACGGACGAGAGCACCACCCGGTTAAGGTCGAGGACGTCCGGTTCCCTTGCAGGAGGGGCTCGATGGCAGCGGCATCCGCGCGCTCCGCGTTGAGTCGAGCCTCCGCCGCCCGGTTCAAGTCCAAGACGTCCGGTTCCGCCTGCAGGAGGGCATCGATGAGAGCGGCATCTGCGCGCTCCGCGTCGAGTTGAGCCTCTGCCGCCCGGTTCAAGTCCAGGACATCCGGTTCCGCCTGCAGGAGGGCCTCGACGGCAGCGACATCTGCACGCTCCGCCTCAAGTTGAGCCTCCGCCACCCGGTTCACATCCACGACATCCGGTTCCTCCTGCAGGAGAGCCTCGATGGCAGCGGCATGCGCGTGCTCCGCGTCGAGTTGAGCCTCTGCCTCCCGGTCCTCGTTTAGTATCGCCAGGTTGAACCGCTGGTCCGCCTGCACCATGGGGGACTCGGACGCCGGCACGAAGTCGACGTCCATCGTCTCATACCCATCGGGGGCCTTCTGCACCGCGACCTCCGCCATGAACATTGGATCGGCTTCCTCCTCCTAGTAGATTGGCTCCAGAGAACTCGGGGATTGGCCCGCCGCAAAGCAAGCTTGGGAACGGAGGTCTCTAGCGCCGACCGCCCTCGCGATTTCTGCGCTGCGCTCCGGCATCAGCATCTTGTAGTACGTGATCTTGTGGCGCACCATGGCTTTCTGGCAAACTAGGGGACGCTTGATGCGGGCTAGGGGATTGAAAGGTGGGGGGAGGGGCTGGAGATTAGGTGTGGTTTTAGGGCAGTGGCTGGCGTAGGCCGAGCAGCGAAGGTTCTGGTGTGAATAGCGGTTTCGGTGTCAATCGGTTTTGACTGTACATCGCTCTTGACGCCTTCGCGTTGCAGCCTGGCATGCTGGACCCTCCACGTCGCTCACTGAATGGAACGCGCTTCGTCTTGTGTTTTCGCTCGCTTGTGGGACCGCAGTTGAGAGCAAACCGACGTCCCTCCCCCTCCCCCGCCCGCGTCATTTTATGCGGAGTAAATACAAACAGAGGGAGTATACTACGGATGAGGATCCCCTAACGTGGCCGAACCCATTGAGTAACTGACATGCGGGGCCTAGCAAACATGGGGTCTGCTAGTAAGTGACCGAAAGGGAGGGTAAGGCAGGGATACGTATGTGAAAGGAGCTTCCAATGATATAATTTTCACAATATACATATCATATACTATTAATCTTGTCTATAGTCAAATGCGGTTTTGAAAAACGCATTAGAGCATGGTTAATAATATAGCCAGTCGATGGCTATAAGGAACTGCCATGTCATCTATAGCCATCATCTATTATATGCACTCATACAGTAGTGTGGGCTATAAGGTTGGCTATTTCCCGCAATTTTTTTATAAGGTTGGCTATTGTATTAGTACTTTTTTCCATCTCCTCTCCATCTCTTTCTTCATATTTATTGTACGTATTTAACTAGGAATGCGTATATAGCTAGGCTCTTGCATGAGAGCTCACTCCCCTTACTTTTTCACTCTCTCTCCTCCACATAGGCCCTATATAAATGGAAGGAGGGAGTACAACTATGAGCACTGCATACTCTAGTACAGATGTTGTCAGTACTCCACTAGTACTATTGGACACGGAGCTTGAAAAAAGTTACTATTGGACTGGCTATACGTGGCGAAATCCTAGTAGGAAGAGCATGCGCGAGAACAAGCACATTCACGTGGTTGAAAACAAATTGGAAACCATCTCGAGTACAAATCTAGGAGTACGTACGAATCTAACAATATTGATTGGGCGTTGTTGAATGTTGATACTTTTTTTTATCAAAGTAGAGATACTTTGACTACACATAAAACTTATATGTAAACTAGAAAGGACAGGAGGGAGTATATTGTACGTTCAAATACGAAACGAACATTGAATACCCTTTATATATGATTTGTGGATGCTATGATCACCGGTTCAAAATTTTGAATCCGCCTTAGGTATCACACATGCCCCCACTCGTTCTCTCTCGATTTCATCTCGGGGTCCGGAGATCGATTGAAAGAGGACTAGGGTGTGTACAATACGTTCGTTGCGCTTATGAACGTACAATATACTCCCTCTGATCCACACAGACCCCCCCCCCCCGCGGGTCATTTCTATCATAGAAACATACCAAACCTTTATCTCCTTGCACGACACGCAATTGATCTCTGAACATTAATCGATCTCGTCAACATGTGTCGGGGCATGCATGAACCGAATGGGATGCCAAAACTAAGACGCGAAGCGACACGTAGTGGAGGTAAAGTGTAACTTCAAACAAACCATTTGTTTGTATGCATGTCGGACAAATTACAAATAAACATTGGAAATACAAGCATGGTCTAGGCCTACATGCGAATGATACTCGGTGGAATGTTCAAAGGAGGCATGCGGGAGGATGGACTCGACCGGAGGGCGACATGATCGATGGAGAAGAGGGTTGGAGATGAATGAGAAATAAGCAAACGCCACATGATTATACTTGACCGGCTCAAATAAACAATAAGTTGTCTCGCTTGGCCTACATAGTGAAAGGCCTAATGCACAACGCGGAGCACTGGCGCTCGAATATGGCCAGGAAAACAGGGAAACCGACATGTGGGGCACACCTGTCAGGACGATGTAGCGCAAACTAGTCCAATGGAGGAGCTGGCCCACGACCTCCTCGCCACCGGCAACCGTTCATGTGGGTCGTGGGGGCCAACAACGTGGCACGGCTCCAGCACCGCCTCTGGACACGGCGACCGCGGTGAGCGACACGCTCATCGTCGCTAGACACAGTCGGTTTCAGTGTGCCGAGGGTGGCGTTAGTGCCGTGGCATGACCAACAGCTAGTATGTTTGGTTTGTGCCCAAGGTTGCCCCATCAAAGCATTGTGTAGCCAAAATTTTGGTTGAGGTTTTGGTTGCCCATGATTTGGCTGACATCGGCAAGAAAAATGAACTAGAGTTGGCTAGAGTTCATTGGCATGCCAAAAAATGGCAACCATCCATTTTTGGGTCATGACCAAAACCTCAAAAAAATGGCAACTATCCAAACAAAGACCAATCTTTGGGTCATGACCAAAATTTTGGTAAGGTGCATGTTGGTGTCAAAACTGGCGGATCTCGGGTAGGGGGTCCCGAACTGTGCGTCTTAGGCGGATGGTAACAGGAGGCAGGGGACATGATGTTTTACCCAGGTTCGGGCCCTCTTGATGGAGGTAAAACCCTATGTCCTACTTGATTTATTCTTGATGATATGAGTATTACAAGAGTTGATCTACCATGAGATCGGAGAGGCTAAACCCTATAAGCTAGCCTATGGTATGATTGTATGTTGTCCTACGGACTAAAAACCCTCCGGTTTATATAGACACCGGAGAGGGTTAGGGTTACACAAGGTCGGTTATAGAGGAGGAGATATCCATATCCGTACTGCCTAGCTTGCATTCCACGCCAAGTAGAGTCCCATCCGGACATGAGATAAAGTCTTCAATCTTGTATCTTCATAGTCCAACAGTCCAGCCAAAGGATGTAGTCCGGCTGTCCGGAGACCCCCTATATCAAGACTCCCTCAGTAGCCCCTGAACCAGGCTTCAATGACGATGAGTCCGACGCGCAGTGTTGTCTTTGGCATTGCAAGGCGGGTTCCTCCTCCGAACACATCACAGAAGAGTTTGAATACCATGATAGTGTCCGACCCTGCAAAATAAATTCCACATACCACCGTAGAGAGAATAATAGTCCCACAAATCTTAATCTGCAGACACGCTTTGGCAACATGACATCAGGCCATGGCTCGGTGATTTATTCGAACCGTTTTTCTTCAACCAGCTCCACACATAACGCGAGGCGGTTTCTTGACTCGTCTTGTCAAAGCAGAGATCGTGTTCCCCTAATTACGAGATTCTCATCAATACGGTCGTGGGTAACCCAACCGTGCCTAGGACTCCTAGATTTTAGGCAAGTCCCAAACGGCCACTAGGAGGACGCTTGATATTCACCCTTTTTATAAAGGGACAAGGCTTTCACTTTTTTCCCTCCCGTGCTCAATCGAATCCTTCCCCCGCCTCGAGTTCTAACACCAAAAGCCCAGGTCAGGTGCTTCGGACCTTCAATCATGTCCGGATCTAGCCTTCAAGGCCGGTGGATGCCCTCCTCCGTTAGGGAAGAGGATATCAAGAAGTTGAGGGAGGCCAGATACCTGACCGCCAAGGTTTCGCATCGGCTGCCCGCCCGAGGGCAGGTCGTCCCTACTCCCGAACCCAACGAGAACGTTGTGTTCATCTCCCACTTCCTCCGAGGTCTAGGCCTCACTCTGGATCCCTTCGTTAGGTGTTTGATGTTCTATTATGGGCTAGATTTCCACGATCTAGCCCCGGACTCCTTTCTCCACATCTCGGCATTTATTGTCGTATGTGAGGCCTTCCTCCGCATTACCCCTCACTTCGGCCTGTGGCTCAAGACCTTTGACGTGAAGCCGAAGATGGTCGAGGGGCAGCATGTAGCATGCGGAGGCGCATTAATAAGCAAGATCGTTGGAGCTCCATGGCCAAAGGGTTCCTTTCCAGAGGTGTCCGGATTATGGCAACGGGAGTGGTTTTACATCACAGCTCCCAGAAGTGCTAAGTGGGTGGCTGCCCCTGCTTTCCGCTCAGGCCCTCCACCACAACTGATGTCATGGATTAGCAGAGGGCTGAGCTGGGGTCCAGCCAAGGACGTGCCTATACTGCAAAGCTGTATTCAAGATCTCTTCGAAGGAGATTTCAGTCTGGTTACAGTGGTGCAAGGCATGCTGGTTCGTCGAGTCCAGCCTTGCAAACGCCGCCCCCTCTGCATGTGGGAGTTCAACCAGAAGGACCGCACACTATTTAGAATTTCCTCGGCCTGACGCACGAGGAGATGTATAAATCATTCTTCGGACCCCAAATAGAGTGTCCGGATACTACCGAGGATGTGGGCCTGAGCAGCAACCGCACCGCCGACCAAGTAAGTAATCCTCTAGCCGAACACATCGTCTTTCATTTATCATGACATCATTCTGAGAAATCGCTCTTTGACCAGGACTGGCTAACAAAGGCGAAGATGATTTGGTGTTCGCCCCCCTTCCCGAGGGCTTGGACAATCCGGTACTGGAAAATATGCTCGAGCTAGCACCTTACCCGGAGCCCTCAAAGGAAGATAAAGGGGGGGATAATGAGGGCGAAAGCGGGCCCCCATCTCTACCAATTCCAACCAAGGGAATGAGCGCCTCCGTGAAGGAGGATAACCAAGGGGAGGAATCTGACATTCTCTCACCCCGGGGAAGGAAGAGGACTACCTCTGAAGATCTGGAAACCAAGGTTTCCAAACGGGAGAAAAAATCTCCACCAGAGGGTCCTGCCTTGGAGGGTGCTCTTGCCGCACAAAGTCCGCGCGGGGATCAGCCCTCTAACGAGTTGTAAGTAATAAAAAGGTACTTTAATAGTGAAGATATACTACCTTACCTCTGAGGAAAATAACCGAAGCATTTATCTTGCAGTTCGGATCTTAGCCCTTCTCAGCAGAGCTCGTCTTCGGGGGATCTTCTTCTGGAGATGATGGAGAGCGAAATGCCTCCCCCGGACTCCTCCGCTCAAGAAGCGGGCGACCTTGAAGTGTCGTCACGGAGGGCCTTGCCGGATCAGGTGAGGCCAGAAGATATTCCTATGGTCACCCGAAGTCCCCATTATCCGGCTCTTGAAGAGAGCAACCAAAAGAATCCGGCACCGTCTGGTATGCGGTCGGACGCACTGAGGGATCTGCTAGAGCGAGCAACTATCTCAGAAGAACACCATACATTCATGGGTACGGTGATTGAAAGGATTTCGTCCGCCGAAAGCGGGTTGCATGAAGCCTTTATGAGTCTACTGACGGGTTTTGAGGTACGTGAAATGATATACATTTGTGATAGTACCGCACATTTTTAGGTGTGCCCTGTGTAGATAGTAGCCCCTGAGACTCTGGTTGTCATCGAGAACGGTGGCAAACAAAGGATCGTAGTCTCAGGTAATAACCAGACCGCCTTCATGTGCAGGTGGTTGAAGCTCCGGTGGCTAGCCGGACTAATGAGTTTTCCGAACTAAAGCGGCAACTGGATGCGGCGTATGCCGACATCGAGCTTGTTAATAAGCGGCTTGACGAGGCACAGGGTAAGTGATATTTTCTGGTGAATGTCACATAGTAATAGCAGCGTAACGCCAGTATCTTTAATATGTTGTGACTGCAGATGGAGCTGCCACCGTGGAGACCCTTCGGGCGGAACTTGCCCGAGCCAAGGAACAAGCAACAATTAGTAATGCGGCCGCTTTAAAGGCGGCCAAAGAGTTAAGAGCCGAAAAGGCTGCACATTGCGAGAGCAAAGATAAAATGGCCAAGATGGCTGTAAAGTTAAAAGACACTGCCGACCATTGCCAGTTCCTCGAAGAAGAAAACCGGGCGAGGGCGGCGGACCTTGAGAAGGCCACAATGGCGACCAAGGACACCCGCTCTGCCATGAGAGCGAAGAAGGAGGAACTGCGTGAAGCCAAGGATATTGCGACTGTGAAGCCCTTTATGCTGTGAAGGAAGTTCGGAGATCCGTAGTATGCCCCTCTGGATCGGCTATGGAGTTCGGCAGACGCATATATGGACTTGGCGGCGAGCGCTGTCGATGCGGGCGAATACTTCTGAGATCAAACAGATCGTGAAGTGGACAAGTTGTTCTGGTCGCAGTTTAACGTTCCAGAGCGTCCGCTTCCATTGACTGATCAGCTAGCCGAATGGGCCGAACTCAATAGATTGTCCGGACTTGCCATGAGGTCCGTCGTAGATCATTTGTGGCCGGAAAAGCCGAAGCCGACCAGCTATTTCAGTTTAGTGCAGCAGTTCCTTGGTGCGGTGCTGCGCATCAATGCGATGAAGAGGTCGGCGTGCATAGAGAGCTCGCGGATGGCCCTTGCCCGTGTCAAAGCATACTGGGCGGAGATGGATGCAACCACTTTTGCGGCGCAGGGTTCGGCCATAGGCCGAGTGGCTGCCGAGCACTATTTTGAAGAAGTTCTTGAGGGTGCTCGTTTGATAGAGGCCCAGTGGTCGAAGAATATTATGTTTGAGTGACATGTATTCCCGTTGTAAAAACAATGTTTTAGTAAATTTATCAAGGCTGTATTTATACTTTTGCCCGAAAGTAATATGATGCCTCCTCTGCGGCCGTTTATGTATGTATATCCTGAAAGATTGCAGTCGTCGGCTTCAGCCCCCACGCATATAATGCGGGGGTGTTCGCAGAAGACGCGTGTTCACACTTAATCCAACGTCTTGGTCCTATTAAGGAGGTGATAGCGCAGCAAACGAGGCAACCGGACTATAATGCTTTAACACTTTCACTTAGCCATAGGAGTTTGACGGTGGGGCTACTATATAGCCCCTGGTGGCTCCGTACTCTCCCGAATTCAGGGTGCGTACATGCCTGGCCGGGAAATGGCCCTTCGTTAAGGCGGAGGAATTCTAACATTCCGATAGGTCATCGAGTGGTTGACCAGTCTCATGCTATATCATGACAGTCAGTTTTCGGCTTTCTCTACTGAGGTGCTCGTCCGGATGAACCGGGGCACAATCATAGTAGTTCTCTTGGTGCCGCCTTAGCCGATAGAGCGGAATGTAAGGCAGCAAAAGACAGGAGCCGGGCAAACCCAACATTTGACCAAAGACATGATTCGGAGCTGATGCATATAAGGCCAAACTCGCGACGCCAAACACTCCCTAAGGTATTCGGTCTTTATGGTATAAACCCGGCCTAAACATTGCCCTTTGTAAGAAGCCCCTGGTGTCCAGGTACGTGCATTATTCTGATGTGTCCACATGCCAAGACGTCAGCATCCTTCTCAACAGTACTGAGAATCCGAGGGATGTGTATCAACAAGAGACAGTAAGAAAGGTTTACGCAGGGTCTTAATCTAAAAAGAATCCTTGGAACGGGTCCCTGCTGCATGTCTGCGCATGTATCTCCGTTGTGCCGTATTCTGGATGGGTGTAGCACGATGGTCATCTGTAAAAGGGAGGAACTTAGGTGAAAAGTTGTCGTGCAAAAATGTAGGTTTAAAGAAACCATGTACAATTCAAGATGAGTAAAAATTGCCACTTGTCTGCGCGCGTTGAGCCCCTTGTATTTGTAATAGGGGTGTGGCCATTGCTACCTCTTGAGCTTGCGTTGGTTTTCCCAGAAGAGGAGAGGATGATGCGGTAGAGTAGCGTAAGTATTTCCCTCAGTTTTTGAGAACCAAGGTATCAATCCAGTAGGAGGCCACGCTCAAGTCCCTCGTACCCGCACAAAACGATAGCTACTCGCAACCAACGCGATTAGGGGTTGTCAATCCCTTCACGGTCACTTACGAGAGTGAGATCTGATAGATAGTATTTTTGGTATTTTTGGTATAGAGATGCAAAGTGAAAAGTAAAAGGCAAAGTAAAAAGCAAAGCAAGATTAACATGATGGAGATTGATATGATGAGAATAGACCCGAGGGCCATAGGTTTCACTAGTGGCTTCTCTCAAGAGCATAAGTATTCTACGGTGGGTGAACAAATTACTGTTGAGCAATTGACATAATTGAGCATAGTTATGAGAATATCTAGGCATGATCATGTATATAGGCATCACATCCGTGGCAAGTAGACCGAAACGATTCTGCATCTACTACTATTACTCCACTCGTCGACCGCTATCCAGCATGCATCTAGAGTATTAAGTTAAAAACAGAGGAATGCTTTAAGCAAGATGACATGATGTAGAGAGATAAATTCATGCAATATGAAATAAACCCCATCTTGTTATCCTCTATGGCAACGATACAATACGTGCCTTGCTGCCCCTTCTATCACTGGGAAAGGACACCACAAGATCGAACCCAAAGCTAAGCACTTCTCCCATGGCAAGAAAAACCAATCTAGTAGGCCAAACCAAACTGATAATTCGAAGAGACTTGCAAAGATAACCAATCATACATAAAAGAATTCAGAGAAGATTCAAATATTATTCATAGATAGACTTGATCATAAACCCACAATTCATCGTTCTCAACAAACACACCGCAAAAAGAAGAAGATTACATCGAATAGATCTCCACGAGAGAGGGGGAGAACTTTGTATTGAGATCCAAAAAGAGAGAAGAAGCCATCTAGCTACTAACTATGGACCCGAAGGCCTAAGGTAAACTACTCGCACTTCATCGGAGAGGCTATGATGATGTAGAAGCCCTCCGTGATGACGGCCCTCTCCAGCGGAGCTCCGGAACAGGCCCCAAGATGGGATCTCGTGGATACAGAAAGTTGCAGCGGTGGAATTAGGTTTTTGGCTCCGTTTCTGTTTGTTTGGGGGTACATAGGTATATATAGGAGTAAGAAGTACGTCGGTCGAGCTTCGGTGGGCCCATGAGGGTGGGGGGCACGCCTGGGGGTATAGGGCGCGCCCCCTACCTCGTGCTCGCCTCGAAGCTTCCTTGGCGTAGGGTCGAAGTCTCTTGGGTCATATTCGGTGAGAAGATCACGTTCCCGAAGGTTTCATTCCGTTTGGACTCCATTTGATATTCCGTTTCTTCGAAACACTGAAATAGGCAAAAAAAACATCAATTCTGGGCTGGGCCTCCGGTTAATAGGTTAGTCCCAAAAATAATATAAAAGTGGAAAATAAAACCCAATATAGTCCAAAACAGTAGATAATATAGCATGGAGCAATCAAAAATTATAGATACGTTGGAGACGTATCAGGCATCCCTAAGCTTAATTCCTGCTCGTCCTCGAGTAGGTAAATGATAAAAAGAGAATTTTTGATGCAGAGTGCTACTTGGCATAATTTCAATGCAAATCTTCTTAATTTTGGTATGAATATTCAGATTAGAAAGATTCAAGACAAAAGTTCATATTGACATAGAGAATAATAATACTTCAAGCAAACCAACAAAGCAATTATGTTTTCTCAAAGTAACATGGCCAAAGAAAGTTCATCCCTACAAAATCATATAGTTTAGTCATGCTCCATTTTCGTCACACAAGAATGCTCTCATCATGCACAACCCCGATAACAAGCCAAGCAATTGTTTCATACCTTAATAATTTCAAACTCATAAACTTTCACGTAATACATGAGCGTGAGCCAGGGATATAGCACTATGGGTGGAATAGAATATAACGATGGGGGTTATGTGGAGAAGACAAAAAAGGAGAAAGTCTCACATCAACGAGGCTAATCAATGGGCTATGGAGATGCCCATCGATTGATGTTAATGCAAGGACTAGGGATTGCCATGCAACGGATGCACTAGAGCTATAAATGTATGAAAGCTCAACAAAAGAAACTAAGTGGATGTGCATCCAACTTGCTTGCTCACGAAGACCTAGGGCACTTGAGGAGGCCCATTGTTGGAATATACAAGCCAAGTTCTATAATGAAAAATTCCCACTAGTATATGAAAGTGACAAAACACGAGACTCTCTATCATGAAGATTTTGAAGCACAAGTGTAGAAAAAAGGATAGTAGCATTGCCCCTTTTTATTTATTTTCCTTTTCTTGGGCCTTATTTTTTTTCTTTGGCCTTTCTCTCTTTTTTTGGGACAATGCTATATTGAATGATGATCATCACACTTCTATTTATTTACAACTCAATGATTACAACTCGATACTAGAACAAAGTATGACTCTATATGGATGCCTCCGGCGGTGTACCGAGATATGCAATGAATCAAGAGTGACAAGTATGAAAGAATTATGAACGGTGTCTTTGCCACAAATACTATGTCAGCTACATGATCATGCTAGCAATATGGCAATGATGAATGTGTCATGATAAACTGGATGGTGGATAGTTGCATGGCAATATATCTCAGAATGGCTATGGAAATGCCATTAATAGGTAGGTATGGTGGTTGTTTTGAGGAAGATATAAGGAGGTTTATGTGTGAAAGAGCGTATCATATGACGGGGTTTGGATGCACCGGCAAAGTTTGCACCAACTCTCGATGTGAGAAAGGGCAATGCACGGTAGCGTAGAGGCTAGCAATGATGGAAGGGTGAGAGTGCGTATAATCCATGGATTCAACATTAGTCATAAACAACTCATATACTTATTGCAAAAATCTACAAGCCATCAAAAACCAAAGCATTACGCGCATGCTCCTAGGGGGATAGATTGGTAGGAAAAGACCATCGCTCGTCCCCGACCGCCACTCATAAGGAGGACAATCAAATAACACCTCATGTTTCAAATTTGTTGCATAACATTTACCATACATGCATGCTACGGAACTTGAAAACTTTAACTCAAGCACTTCTCAAATTCACAATTACTCTACTAGCATGACTTTGATATTACTACCTCCATATCTCAAAACAATTATCAAGCATCCAACTTTTCTTAGTTTTCAACGCACTCACAAGAAAGTTTCACAAATCTTGAATACCAAGCATGTTATTATTAAGAAAATTACCATGCTATTAAGACTCTCAAAATAATTTAAGTGAAGCATGAGAGATCAATAGTTTCTTTAAAACAAATCCACCACCGTGCTCTAAAAGATCTAAGTGAAGCACATAGAGCAAAACTACATAGCTCAAAAGATATAAGTGAAGCACATAGAGTATTCTATCAAATTCTAATTCATGTATGGCTCTCTCAAAAGGTGTGTACAGCAAGGATGATTGTGGCACACTAGAAAACAAACACACAGATAATACAAGACGCTCCAAGCAAAACACATATCATGTTGGTGAATAAAAAATATAGCTCCAAGTAAATTACCGATGGAAGTAGACGAAAGAGGGGATGCCTTCCGGGGCATCCCCAAGCTTTGAATTTTTGGTGTCCTTGGATTATCTTTGGGGTTCCATGGGCATCCCCAAGCTTAGGATCTTTCCACTCCTTGTTCCATAATCCATCAAAAGTATTCACCCAAAACTTGAAAACTTCACAACACAAAACTCAATAGAAATCTCGTGAGCTCCGTTAGAGAAAGAAAACAAAAAGACCACTTCAAGGTACTGTAATGAACTCATTCTTTATTTATATTGGTGTTAAACCTACTGTATTCCAACTTCTCTATGGATTATAAACTATTTTACTAGCCATAGATTCATCAAAATAAGCAAACAACACACGAAAAAACAGAATCTGTCAAAAACAGAACAGTCTGTAGTAATCTGTAACTAACGCAAACTTCTGGAACTCCAAAAAAATCTACTAAAATTGGATGACCTAGAAAATTTGTTTATTGATCAGAAGCAATTGGAATCAGTATTTTATCACATTCTTATGATTTTTAATAATTCGGGCACTGAACGCAAAGTTTCTGGAAATTACAGCAAGATCAAATAACTATCATCCAAGAAGATCCAACAGGTCTAACTTGGCACAAACACTAATTAAAACACAAAACCACATCCAAACAGAAGGTAGATGGATTATTTATTCCCTAACAGAAGAAAAACACAAAAAACTAAATATAAAATTGGGTTGCCCCACAACAAGCGCTATCGTTTAACGCCCCTAGCTAGGCATAAAAGCGAGGATAGATCTAGGTATTGCCATCTTTGGTAGGCAATCCATAAGTGGCTCTCATGATATTTTCATATGACAATTTTATTTTCTTTATAGGAAAGTGTTCCATGCCCTTTTTTTAATGGAAATTGAAATCTAATAGTCCCTTCCTTCATATCAATAATCGCACCAACCGTTCTAAGGAAAGGTCTACCAAGAATAATAGGGCAAGAAGGATTGCAATCTATATCAAGAACAATGAAATCCATGAGCACATAATTTCTATTTGCAACAATAAGAACATCATTAATTCTTCCCATAGGTTTCTTAATAGTGTAATCCGCAAGATGCAAGTTTAGAGAGCAATCATCAAAATCGCGGAAATCTAGCAAATCACACAAAGTTTTGGGGATAGTGGAAACACTAGCACCCAAATCACACAAAGCATAAAACTCATGATTTTTAATTTTAATTTTAATAGTTGGTTCCCACTCATCATAGAGTTTTCTAGGGATTGAAACTTTTAACTCAAGCTTTTCTTCATAAGATTGCATCAAGGCATCAACAATATGTCCGGTAAAGGCTTTCTTTTGACTATAAGCATGTGGAGAATTTAGCACGGATTGCAACAAGGAAATACAATCAATTAAAGAGAAACTTTCATAATTAAATTCCTTGAAATCCAATATAGTGGGTTTAGCAACATCTATATTTTTATTTCTTTCAATCCCACTTTCATCAATTTCATCATAAAGATCTAAATACTCCGAATTTTTAGAACGCCTTCTAGGTAAAGGAAGATCATATTCAGTTTCATCAAGATTCATATTGCAAAACAAAGATTTGATAGGGGACACATCAATAACTTTTAGATCTTCATCTTGATTTTCATAGGAATTGGAAGAACACGCTTTAATAAAGGCATCTTTGGAAGCACGCATCCTAGCGGTTCTTTCCTTGCACTCGTCAATGGAAATTCTCATGGCTTTGAGAGACTTATTGATATAATGCTTGGGAGGAATAGATCTAAGCTTTAAGGAATCAATCTCAAGAGAAATTCTATCAATGTTCCTAGCCAAATCATGAACTTTAAGTAATTTCTCTTCAAGCAAAGCATTAAAATTCTTTTGTGAATTCATAAACTCTTTAACACTATTCTCAAATTCAAAGGGCATCTTATTATAATTTCCATAAGAGTTGTTGTAGGAATTTCCATAATTACCAGAAGGATTACTAGGATAAGGCCTAGGATTAAAATTCCCTCTATACGCATTGTTACCAAAATTATTCCTAACAAAATTCACATCCATACATTCATTGTTATTCTCAATCAAAGTAGACAAAGGCATATCATTAGGATAAGAAGAAACACTCCTAGTAGCAAATAGTTTCATAAGTTCATCCATCTTTCCACTCAAAACATTGATTTCTTCTATCACATGCACTTTTTTATTAGAAGATCTTTCAGTATGCCATTGAGAATAATTAACCATAATATTATCTAGGAGTTTAGTAGCATCTCCTAAAGTGATTTCCATAAAAGCGCCTCCCGCGGCCGAATCTAAAAGATTTCTAGAAGCAAAATTCATTCCGGCATAAAATTTTTGTATAATCATCCACAAATTTAAACCATGAGTAGGGCAATTACGTATCATTAATTTCATTCTCTCCCAAGCTTGTGCAACATGTTCATGATCAAGTTGCTTAAAATTCATAATATCATTTCTAAGAGAGATAATCTTAGCGGGAGGAAAATACTTAGAGATAAAAGCATCTTTGCACTTGTTCCAAGAATCAATACTATTTTTATGAAAAGACGAAAACCAAGCTTTAGCACGATCTCTAAGTGAAAAAGGAAATAGCTTCAATTTAACGACATCATTATCGACATCTTTTTCTTTTTCATATCAAATAAATCAACGAAGCTATTCAGATGAGTAGCGGCATCTTCACTAGGAAGGCCGGCAAATTGATCTTTCGTAACAAGATTCAACAAGGCAGTATTGATTTAACAAGATTCGGTATTGGCAAGAGGAGCAATCGGAGTGCTAAGGAAATCATTATTATTGGTATTGGTGAAGTCACACAATTTGGTAGTATCTTGAGCCATCGCGATAAACAAGCAATCCAACACACGAGCAAACAAAAGGCAAGCGAGGAAAAGGCAACTGGAGAAAGGAGGAGGAGAAGGAGAAGGAAAAGAGAGGGCGAATAAAACGGCAAGGGTGAAGTGGGGGAGAGGAAAACGAGAGGCAAATGGCAACTAATGTAATGCGAGAGATAGGGATTGTGATGGGTACTTGGTATGTCCTTTTTGCGTAGACTCCCCGGCAACGGCGCTAGAAATTCTTCTTGCTACCTCTTGAGCTTGCGTTGGTTTTCCCCGAAGAGGAGAGGATGATGTAGCAGAGTAGCGTAAGTATTTCCCTCAGTTTTTGAGAACCAAGGTATCAATCCAGTAGGAGGCCAAGCTCAAGTCCCTCGTACCTGCACAAAACGATAGCTACTCGCAACCAACGCGATTAGGGGTTGTCAATCCCTTCATGGTCACTTACGAGAGTGAGATCTGATAGATAGTATTTTTGGTACTTTTGGTATAGAGATGCAAAGTGAAAAGTAAAAGGCAAAGTAAAAAGCAAAGCAAGATTAAAGTGATGGAGATTGATATGATGAGAATAGACCCGAGGGCCATAGGTTTCACTAGTGGCTTATTTCAAGAGCATAAGTATTCTACGGTGGGTGAACAAATTATTGTTGAGCAATTGACAGAACTGAGCATAGTTATGAGAATATCTAGGCATGATCATGTATATAGGCATCACGTCCATGACAAGTAGACCTAAACGATTCTGCATCTACTACTATTACTCCACTCATCGACCGCTATCCAACATGCATCTAGAGTATTAAGTTAAAAACAAAGTAACACTTTAAGCAAGATGACATGATGTAGAGAGATAAATTCATGCAATATGAAATAAACCCCATCTTGTTATCCTCGATGGAAACGATACAATACGTGCCTTGCTGCCCCTTTTTTCACTGGGAAAGGACGCCGCAAGATCAAACTCAAAGCTAAGCACTTCTCCCATGGCAAGAAAAACCAATCTAGTAGGGCAAACCAAACTGATAATTCGAAGATACTTGCAAAGATAACCAATCATACATAAAAGAATTCAGAGAAGATTCAAATATTATTCATAGATAGACTTGATCATAAACCCACAATTCATTGGTCTCAACAAACACACCGCAAAAAGAAGAAGATTACATCGAATAGATCTCCACGAGAGAGGGGGAGAACTTTGTATTGAGATCCAAAAAGAGAGAAGAAGCCATCTAGCTACTAATTATGGACCCGAAGGTCTGAGGTAAACTACTCACACTTCATCGGAGAGGCTATGATGATGTAGAAGCCCTCCGTGATGACGGCCCTCTCCGGCGGAGCTCCGGAACATGCCCCAAGATGGGATCTCGTGGATACAGAAAGTTGCGGTGGTGGAATTAGGTTTTTGGCTCCATTTCTGTTCGTTTGGGGGTACGTAGGTATATATAGGAGGAAGAAGTACGTCGGTGGAGGTTCGGTGGCCCACGAGGGTGGGGGGCGCGCCTGGGGGTATAGGGCACGCCCCCCTACCTCATGCCCACCTCGAAGCTTCCTTGGCGTAGGGTCCAAGTCTCCTGGGTCATATTCGGTGAGAAAATCACGTTCCCGAAGGTTTCATTCCGTTTGGACTCCGTTTGATATTTCGTTTCTTCGAAACACTGAAATAGGCAAAAAAACAACAATTCTGGGCTGGGCCTCCGGTTAATAGGTTAGTCCCAAAAATAATATAAAAGTGGAAAATAAAGCCCAATATAGTCCAAAACAGTATATAATATAGCATGGAGCAATCAAAAATTATAGATACGTTGGAGACGTATCAGCCATCAAACATGTATGAATTACATATAGCTGCGCCGGACTCGTCTAACCGTGTCCGTGATCTTGACGACCTATCGAATGCTTTAGTTGGTGAGGCCGTTTTATTGTGCGGCTGCCAAGGCCACCGTACTCTCTTCGGCGCGCAGGGATCGCTCAATATTTCCATTTACTGTAATGATGCCACGTGGACCGGGCATCTTAAGCGTGAGGGAAGCGTAATGTGGTATTGCGTTAAAGCGAGCGAAAGCTTCACGTCCAAGTAGTGCTTGATGGCCACATTAGAACGAAGCAATGTGGAAGGTTAAATTTTCGCTACGGAGGTTGTCGGGGAAGCCGAATACAACTTCTAGTAGTAGGGAGCCCGTGCAATGAGCCCCTGGGCCTGGCGTTACTCCTCTAAAGGTAGTATTGCTGCGGCAAATTTTCGTTGGGTCTATCCCCATTTTGCGGATTGTGTCCTGATATATCAGGTTTAGACTGCTGCCACCATCCATCAGGACTCGTGTGAAGTGGTATCCGTCAATTATTGGATCTAATACCATGGCAGCCCATCCTGCACGCCGAATACTTGCCGAGTAATCCTGATGGTCGAAGGTGATCGGTTGAGACGGCCAGTGGCAGAACCCCGCAGTGATAGGCCCTTGGGCATATTTATCTGGGAGTGCCGCTTTGTTTCTCCCCTTTATCATGTGTAACACGTTTACTGTTTTGACTTATGGTGGAAATTTCTTATGTTCCCCAGTGCTTTGCTTGCGAGGCTCATCCTCGTCTTCGCTTGGTGTATCCTGCCCTTTATGTTTGGCGTTGAGCTTGCCGGACTGCTTGAAGACCCAACATTCTCTGTGGGTATGATTTGCAGGTTTATTGGGGGTGTTATGGATCTGACATATTTGGTCCAGAATTTTATTTAGGCTGGACAGTTCATCTCTGACGCCTTTAGAGGGCGGCTTTTGCTGACCTGGCCGAGAGCTTCTAAATCTGGCGTTTACCGTCGTGCTCTTCGGGCTGTCTTCTTTATTCCGGCGCTTATTATTTTTGCTGCGTCGTGATTTCTCGTTTCCATCTCTAACTTCGGATGTACTTGGGTCGCTGGTGCTGCATCGGGCTAGCCAGCTATCCTCATCCGTGCAAAAGCGGGTCATGAGGCTTGTTAATGCTTGCATTGTTCTCGGCTTTTCTTGGCCGAGGTGTCTGGCAAGCCATTCGTCTCGGACGTTGTGTTTAAAAGCTGCCAAGGCTTCGGCGTCCGGACAGTCGACTATTTGGTTTTTTTAGTAAGAAACCTATTCCAGAGCTTTCGGGCTGACTCTCCCGGCTGTTGAGTTATATGACTTAAATCATCCACATCCGAAGGTCGGACATAAGTCCCTTGAAAATTTGCCCAAAAAGCATCTTCGAGCTCTTCCTAGCTTCCAATGGAGCTTTCGGGGAGGCTTTTAAGCGAGTGCCGAGCTAGCCCTTTGAGTTTGAGGGGTAAATACTTAATGGCGTGGAGATCATCTCCTCGAGCCATATGGATATGGAGGATATAGTCCTCAATCCAGACCCCAGGGTTTGTTGTTCCGTCGTATGCCTCTATGTTTACGGGTTTGAATCCCTCTGGAAATTCATGGTCCAGCACCTCATCGGTGAAACATAGGGGGTGTGCGGCACCCCTGTATCTGGGTGTACCGCCTTGTTCGGATGTTTGTTGTGTTGCATCGTATGCTGGAGCGCGCTTGCATGGTCCATAGATGGATCTGGTTGCGCCGTCCTTTTGATGCGAGCCCTCGCGTGGATCGCGTATTGGCTTATGTGCAGCGTTGTTTGCCGCTCTATGTTGGCCGTGAGGTCGTTTATCCGGCCAGATGGCCGTTTTAATTTTTGGTTGCGAGGGATCTAAGGCCTCCTCAACAAATTCAGGTAGCAACTTCCGCTTCGGGTAGCTCTTGGTGGGGCGATTACCGCCGTACTTCGCTGCTGTGTTGAGTACTTTACTCCATCTGATTCTGAGTGTGTCTTGCGCAGCCTTGAGCCTTTGCTTCTACTTTTTTAGACTCCTTGTGGTGGCAACAAGCCTTTGACGGGCATTCTATTGCTCCGGGTGTCTGTCTGGTGTGATGTCGTCTGGACTATTATCTTTGACAAAGTCGGGTTGTTCGGTTTGATTCTCCGTGTTGCCATGGTCCGGCGATGGTTCACCTTGCTCTAACGCTGGGTCTATATGATCGTTGTTTCTGCCGAGGCGGGATTTGGAGCGGCGCTTACGCCGCCGCTTTGACTACTTCTCGAGGGGACAACCCTTCATTGCGTCCTTCCGTTCCTTGTCGTTGTTTTCTTTTGGTGTGTCCACCATGTATACGTCATGTGATGAACAGGGCAGTGGTTCCTGTTCGTCTCCTGCATCGTCGTCCATACTGTTGATGTTTTCGGAGTCGAAGTCGAGCATGTCGGTTAAATCGTTGACAGTGGCTACAAAGTGGGTGGTGGGTGGGTGGCGAATTTCTTCGTCATTCGCATCCCAATCCTGCCGGACATAGTTCGGCCAGGATCCTCCTGACAAGGAGAGAGACCTTAATGAGTTTAGTACGTCGCTGAAGGGCGAGTGCTGAAAAATATCCGCGGAGGTAAACTCCATGATCGGCGCCCAATCGGATTCAATAGGAACGGGCGCAGGCGGTACGGAGTCCGTGGTCGGAGAAGGATCCGGCAGTTTGACAACATGGCTCTCGTGAAGGGTAAGGTCGATATTCGGCTCGATCGCCACTGAGGATACGGCCTCCGTGACGGGGTCTATCCACCCGTCCATGGATGGCGCAACTGGCTCCGAATTGAGGCTCGGAGCGGCTACCAGTGCGATCTCCTGAATATGGTCCGATGGCAGAGCTAAATCGTACCCATCGTGACCGCGTGGCGCACAAGGCCGGGGCTTGAATCCATTGAAGATCAAGTCTCTGCGGGCATCATCCATCTAATTTAAGCTTCCAAACCTGACCTAGTGGCCAAGGGCGTAACTTTCGATCTGCTCCATATGGCCAAGTGAGTTGGCCCGCAGTGCGAAGCCGCCAAACACAAAGATCTGTCCGGGGAGAAAAGTCTCACCCTGGACTGCATCACTATCGATGATCGTAGGAGCCATCAAGCCTAACGGCGATGACACAGAGGAACTCTCAATGAAAGCACCAATGTCGGTGTCAAAACCGGCGGATCTCGGGTAGGGGGTCCCGAACTATGCGTCTTAGGCGGATGGTAACAGGAGGCAGGGGAAACGATGTTTTACCCAGGTCCAGGCCCTCTTGATGGAGGTAAAATCCTACGTCCTGCTTGATTTATTCTCGATGGTATGAGTATTACAAGAGTTGATCTACCACGAGATTGGAGAGGCTAAACCCTAGAAGCTAGCCTATGGTATGATTGTATGTTGTCCTACGGACTAAAAACACTCTGGTTTATATAGACACCAAAGAGGGTTAGGGTTACACAAGGTCGGTTACAAAGGAGGAGATATCCATATCCGTACTGCCTAGCTTGCCTTCCACGCCAAGTAGAGTCCCATCCGGACACGAGACGAAGTCTTCAATCTTGTATCTTCATAGTCCAACAGTCCGGCCAAAGGATATAGTCCGGCTGTCCGGAGACCCCCTATATCAGGACTCCCTCAGTGCACTTTGGCCACAATCCAAACACACCCCAACACCCAGCTTGTCGAGGATGCACGGGGCGCCAGGACGCGTCCGCGGAGTGGTGTAGTGCGGCCAACTACATCCTCAGGACCTGAGACCATGCAGGGTCATCTTGCTTTTTCAATGACATGTGTCGATCGCATGTGAGCAAAGGGCATCTCCAATGTTGCCACAACCGCAGCTGACTACCCTGGCACACCAAAAACCCTCGTCGTCTCGTGCCATGGCGCGGTGCGTTCCCAGCCGGCGCCAGCTGCCCGCATTCATGCCATCCGTATGTATGCCTTTGTTAAGAGGCTCGGTGCCCGAGGAACCAACTCTGGTGACTTAATGACACACCAGGACGCTTGGCCTCACCGGAGTGCGCTACTTAAAGCGGCAATGCCCAGCTAACCTCCACACCATAGCGCATCGTCCTCCTACCTGGCACCACATCCGCCATGACCGCAAGCGCGAACGCTCTGCCGGAGAGCTTGTCTTCGGGGATGGAGCTCGAGGTTGCCGCCCTCGCTCAAGTCGCCGCACAAGCGGTGGCCACGCTGGCGGCCGATGACGGAGCACTGTCAGCCATGCGTCCTACTTGCCACCGTCCAGCGTTCAGCACCGCCGAGGTCGGGGATTCCTCCGAGGATGAGTAGGGCATGGGAGGCGGCAGGGCATGGTGTGCCAACTGGCCGGTCCGTCTCCCATGTTCTACTTTTCCTCGTCGGAGACCGCACCTTCACTTCACGGGTCTTGAACCCCGCCCCCGTACATGGAGATCGCAGATGAAGGACATCGGTCGCCGTTGTAGAATAGGTTTAGGGTCGGGTTTCTTTTATTTTTCTGTCCTATAAAAGTTTGAAATGTAATAAAAATCTATCGTGTTTGCATTAATCTCAGCTGATTTATATGAACTTTCACAATAATATAGTATATTGTAGGAGTACTAGCAAGATGCCCGTGCGTTGCACGGAAGATCAAGATCTTGTGGGAGAAAAGGATGAACGAGGGAAGGCCTTATCTGCAAATGCACATTCATGCATTTCACATTTTTCTACATCTACGGGAACCTACGAAAGGGTTAACGTAAATTGCCTCTCTCTCTCCTCCCCTGATTTTCATGGTGGTGGGCCCCTCCCTCCCCCCAATCTACAATCAACAACTCACACGTTTCACATTATGTTAATTACATAACTGGGACTACGTAGGTGTAGCATTACTCGTCCTAAAAAACCCAACTAAGCCAACCTCCCAGCATATCGCGCGGGAAAAGATCCGGCCACACCGTTTTAGTCGGGATTATCGGATTACTAGTAGTAGTATCGATGGATCGCGCGAAGCAACAAGTTTTTTTTTTGAGGGGGCGAAGCACCTAGTTTAAAAGGAAAAAAGGCGGTACACTCACAGTACCCCTGTCGCGGTCGCATTGCACCCCACACACGTTCGGTCCTGCACACGGCTCACGCAACCGGAACGCGCTTCGGCTTGCCTCTTCACTGACACGTGGGACTGCACTTGGAGAAACCGACCATGCGCCAAACTCCCCCTCCCACCGTGCGAAAATCCGCCCCCCACCCAAAAATTCCCCCCAAATCCTAGATTCAACCGCCCTTCGGCCAACTAGCCAATAATAGTCCCCAAACCCCCCTCCCCCACGTCCCCCTCCACTCCATTCGCTCCGCCAAAGCTGCCCTCCCCGCCACACTGATATGTCGGTGCCATGGTCCGTCGAGGGGACGCACGGTGATCCTCTCGCTCCACACTCATAGACTGTCGTCCTCTAGCCGTGCTGCCACCGCTGGCGACGTTCTTGTGGAGGCGCACGGCGGTCAGCGCCGCCACCGCTGGCGACGTTCGTGTGGAGACGCACGACGGTCAACTTCTCCCACGGTATGTGAATTCTAGACTGAGGCCCCGTGCATGTCGGTGTAGCGTTGAATGTTAGCTAATAGGCGCTGTTAATCTCACTGTTTGCCGAAGTAGTTTACAGTCAATACGCTCTGCTTAAGAAGCTTCATTGCCCTGTTCTGCACTCAATCTGCTTAGCTGAGATGGCATGCCAAGGCCGATTAGTTGCTAAAATATCCTGCCATATATTTATTGTGACGTAGATTGCCATGGTCTAGTAGCCAATCTGTTAGGTGAAATAGCTCTACACCATTTTATACTCGATCTTTGTTGCTGCGATGGCCTTCGATAGTTCGATGGCCGTATGCTCGGCTTCATTGACTGCTGAAACAACCTGCCATAATTTAGCACTCAAATCTGTTTGCTAAATTAGCTTTACATATATTTCGTTACTTAGATCTGCTCGTCCAAATATCTTGGCATAGCTTTAGACATCGACCTAGGTATTTTCTTCTAGACTTGATAAAAAAGCATATATGTTTTTCCTGTAATATCTAGTACAAGAACTAATTTGTATGTCTAACAGATGGACATGACTTGGATAACTTCTGCTTGAAGATTCTCCGCTGCATATGTCGAGGGGGTTGTAAACTTCATGAACTTTATCAGAGCTGAGTACAGTGGTTCGAAATCGGATGTGTTCTGCCTGTGTAGAAGTTGTATGAATTCAGTTACAAGACCCCAGTCAACTGTGCAAAATCATCTACTCTTGTATGGGATGTAGGTCACATATACTAGGTGGGTTCATCATGGTGAAGCTGTGAATGTCAATGTTATTGACTACGTGGAAGCAGAAGATCACCATCATGATCTGCCTGATGCTCAGGTGGAAGAGGAGGAGGAGGTGGTGGCAGAGCCAGTGAGTTTGACCAACATTGAAACAATGCTACGAAATGCTCGTGCATTCCGTGAAATTTCACCTGCAGAAGAAAAATGGTGGGCCCGCATGTTGGAACAATGCAACGTGGCTGTCACCCCAGGAAATAAGCTGTCAGTATTCTCAGCTACGGTCACCTTTCTTCAGGTGAAGACATCTAAGTGGATGACCAACAAATCATTCGATGCGATGTTGGCTGCTTTCCGCAAAGCTTTCCCAGATGCGTCTGAGCTGCCACACACCTAAAGTAAAATGAAGAATTTCCTTCATGCAGTTGGAATTGGATATGATATGACCCATGTTTGTAAGAATAATTGTGTTCTGTTCCGAAAGGATTATGCCAACTTAAGTGAATGCCCAAAATGCAAATCATCAAAATGGAAAGATGGCGATGCTGTGAAGAGGATTCCTCATAATGTTTTGAGACATTTTCCAATTACACCAAGATTGCAGAGGTTGTTTCATGATGCTGAAACAAGAGAGGATGTATTGTGGCATTCTAGGAACCAGGGATTTCAGATATCAGAATGTAATGAGCCATCCATCACATGGTGGTGAGTGGAAAAGCTTCAATCAGAAGAACGAAACGTTTGCTGCTGACCCGAGAAACATTAGACTTGGCTTAGCTTCAGATGGATGTAACCCATTTGGCCACCAAAGCGGCACATATAGCATGTGGCCAGTGCTTGTTATCCCTTACAACATGCCTCCAAATGTCCGCACCAAAGAATGAAACTACATGATGGCCTTGCTCATCCCAGGTCCAAAAGTCCTAGAAAGGATTTTGATTTGTTCATGGAGCCTCTTGTGGAGGAACTTCAACAGCTATGGAGGGGTGTTCTCACTCGAGACCTATATAGCAGCCCACCAGCTGATTTCTTTCTGCGTGCTGTTATAATTTGGTGCATCCATGATTATCCGGCTTTGGGCACTATGTCAGGGCGAACGACACATGGTTACAATGCATGTGTTCGCTGTGACAGGAATCCACTGTCATACGCAATACTTAGCAAGATCTGTTACATTGGACACCGTTGTTTCCTTGCCAAGGACAAGCCGCATCTTACAAAATATCGAAGACATGTGTTCAATGCAAAGCATGAAAACCGTGATGTGCCAAAGAGGCTCACCGCCGATGAGTTGCAAGTGGAATTAGAGAAGGTCAGGCATATTACACCAAGAAACCATCCTGATAATGGTAGCGGGAAAAGGAAGTGTGGCGGGGCAGAAGAGAGATTATTGTTTACCTGCAGGTCCACTTTGTGGGACTTGGAGTATTGGAAAGATTTGGATCTGCGGCATAATCTTGATGTGATGCACATCGAGAAAAATATGTGTGACAACATTACCGGCAAACTTCTTAATATTGAAGGCAAGACGAAAGATACCTTAAAATCTAGGATTGATTTGACACACCTGGGTATCAGAAAGGATTTGCAGGTGCAAGATGAAGGTAAACCACGGGATATGGCACTAGCTGTGTACGTCTTGGACAAGGTAAAAAGAAAAGAATTCTGCAAGGTCCTGTCACGTGTGAGATTCCCACATGGATTTGCTTCCAACCATGAAAGGAGAGCTAGTGCAGATGGAGACAAGGTACAAGGGTTGAAAACTCATGACTGCCATGTCCTACTTCAAAGGGTTTTACCTGTTATCCTTAGAGGATTGGGCCGCCCTGACTTATACAGAGAAGTTGCAGAGTTGGGACAATTCTTCAGGGAACTCTGTAGTAGAAATATCAGGATAGATGCTTTGGAGCGTCTTAGAGACAAGATACCAACTATCCTATGCGAACTTGACAAGATATATCCTCCAGCCTTCTTTGATGCGATGGTGCATTTGGCTGTGCATCTACCCGATGAGGCACTACTTAGAGGTCCGGTACAGTATGGCTGGATGTACCCTATTGAAAGGCGGCTAGGCACTTTCAATGGTTATGTTAGGAATAGAGCTAGAACCAAGAGGCCTACATTGCTACAGAAGTGTTCACATTCTGCTCAAAATACATTGAAACAACTGATCAGCTTAGCAAAGACGTCGATGAAGACAATTCTAGGCTCAATGTTTTCGATTATTCTGTTCGAGTTACAGGGAAGAGTCTACAAGAGGACAAACCTAAAAGATTTGGACAAAATGGTTTGGTATGTGTTGAATAACTGTCCTGAGATACTACCTTATATCAAGAAAGTGCTAAGTATTGTAGCTTATACATCGTAATCTACTAAACTTGCAGCATATTCTTATATATTTAGATGTTTGATGCGATCACTATGTTGTGCAGCATCTACAAAAAGGAGTTACTGCCGCAAAATCCAAGAAACATTGACAAACTGGTTATGGCAGGATTTGCGAAATGGTTCAAGAGCCATGTAAGGTTTTGAATTGCACTGTCAGTTTTTTTAATATATCGAGTACATAAGATGATCAACTTGTCTATTTTCTAACCACAGGTTAAGAAGATGCGGGAGGATGGGCAGGCAGTTGATGACGCCCTTTACCCACTAGCAATGGGTCCTGATACTCGGGTAAGACATTATGAATCTTGCGTTGTTGGAGATGTGTGCTACAACACCCTTGCACGAGACGAAGGCAGGAAGACACAAAACAGTGCCATCATGAGCATGGGTACGTATGACAAAGAGACAACTGAAATGTATGTTAACATAACAGACATTGTTCAGTTGTAGTATATCTCCAGTTTCGAGGATCATCGGTGTGTGGTTCTGTTGTGCTGTTGTTGGTATAACCTATTTTCCAGGATCGCAAAACCCAGAGCTGATGATTATTTCAAATCCATCAATGTCAAGGCGGCGTACCAGACCAACGAGCCTTTTATTTTGGCAAATCAAGCAACACAAATATTTTTCTTGGAAGACACATTTGCACGTAGCGATGACTGGAGAGTAGTGCAAGGGTTTGAGCAGAGGAATTCGTTTAATGAAGTTGCACAACAAGATGATGCTTACACTGCTCCTGATGTACAAGATAACACAGATGTTCCTAATATCTTTGAGAACCATCACGTCAATGACGCCGGCAAAAAGATTGCCTGTCGTGCTGTGGACATACAAGAGTTGATCAAGAAGAAGCCAACATTCGAGGACGTTGAGGACGAAGAAGAAGATGACACCATGGGGAATTATGATTCAGACTGATACACATGGCGAAGATGTTGATGCTGCTGCTGCGGATGATGATTACATTGCTTTTGTCGTATTTTCCTGTCAGAAGACGTTTTTTATCTACTATGTGAAATTGTGTTTGCTATGACAACTGAAACCTGATGAACATGTTGTTTAGTATTTTCCTGTAAGAACATCACTTGTTATGTATGCTGATTTGTGTTTGGTGATTGTATGACGACTAAAACATGATGACATTGTTGTTTAGTTGTACTCATATTTGGCTGTGAAACTTGAATTTGATGACATAGTTTGCTGTTGGACTGCAATTTGCTCGACGTCTTCGAATGAGAACAAAGCTGACCCGACAGGTCCTCTGCTAATTTATTTATTTATTACCAAAAGGGCCTCTGCTATTTATTTATTTATGAGCAAAATGGGATACCCCCTGATTTCCGTTAATAGAAATCATTAGATGTTCACAACACTCCGCCCAACCTGCTACACAGGTTTCATTCATTACTAGTTTCAGCAAAGTGCTCATATCATAGCCACTAAATACATCACGAGTGCTACATACACTGCAAATAAAGAGACAATCATCCTACAGAGCACATCGATTTTTCCCATTATATTCACAAGCTCTTTCATCTCCTCATTGCTGTCAAGGCCGTTCAGCAGCTGTTGCTTGGCCATGATCAGAAAAACTGCATCTTTAACCTTCTGCTCTGCATCTTCCTCTTATGTCGTTCCTTCAGTTACTTGTCCAACACCCCAACCTGCTGGTATTGGGATTCCTCAGCTAACCAAATAATCAACGTAGTTGCACTCGCCCACATCAGCAACTTCCCAGAAATACAAATCACACGAATCTTCCCTTTTCCGCACGAATCAAATTGGAAGATCATCAACCAAACTATTAAAAAATCAGCAACTGAAAGCAGCAGAACAACACTTAAACATATTATTACCCCATGATTTGGGCATTTGTAGAAGACTCGGCCAGGGTTGAGGATTGTGGTTGAGACGCGACGGATGACTCTGCGTGATTTGCAGCAGTGGTACCACACCAACAACAGCAGGTTGCAATGAGCAACCGGTTGCAGTGCGCGTGCCGGCGGGGGTGTGATGAGACCCACAGGCGATGGTACGGATGGTGACTTGGTGCATATTTGGTTGTTGCCTGCTGAAGAGCAGGTGGACGAGCAGCCAGCGGACATGGTTGCCGCGGCCAGAGCTTCTGATGCTAGGCAGAGTAAGTAGAGAAGAGGAGAAGCGAACATTGGATATGTCAGTTTCATTACTTGCAGAGTAGCATAGCACCATATATAGTCATAGTCTAGGTTTGGATTCGAACCAGCTATAGGAGCACGTCTCTCTTTTTTCTGAAACTCAGCAACGTCTCTTTACTAGTACACTAGCTTGTTCTGTATGCCTTCTCAAGTCTTTGATTCCTACACCTGACATCTGGGACCCACCGAAAGGGTCTCTGTATTTCACGAAAAAACTTGCCCCCCGCTAACAGGTCGGACCCACCAACTATCTTCGCACGCAAGGAAGTGCTTCCTTATTACGCACAAAAAAATGAATACTCCCCCTGCCAGCTGGAACCCAGCATCATGGGAGGCTGACTTGTGGGCCTACCAAGTTGACGGGGACGGAGGGCTTTGTCAACTTGGTCAATATGAACGATTCTAGCTCCAGTTACCGTACGATGTTCATCCAACGGCAGTAGTGCTTCTTCAACCTCTGGTCTTCATGCTCTAGCCGCCCAAACCAGCGCCGGTCATGCCGCGTGCTCCTGCCTCCCGTGGCCGGCTGTGATGCCGCGGAGGCCTCACCGCCCCCTACTACCACTACTAGGGAAAAGGCTAGCAGCAGCGCGGGTTTTAGGTGTATCAGTAGCGCGGGGACCGGCGCTACTAATAAGGCGCTACAGCTAACACGTAGCAGTAGCGCGTGCTCACCAGTGCTACTGCTACACAAGTGTAGCAGCAGCGCGCTTAATGGAAGCTCGCTAATGCTAATAGCTATAGCGCGCTTCTCCTGTGCGCGCTACTGCTACTACCGCGCTGCTGCTAACTTTTCTCCACTCGCTACTGCTAATTTTAGTAGTTTTTTGTTTTTTTCGGCATATTTGTTTTGTATTTGAATAGGCTTTATAGAAGAATATTTAGCACATACAAATGTCATCATGATACACATACAAATGCCTGCGAGACGACAAATGTAATCATAGCATATACATACAAATAGTCTCATCATAATCATCATCCAACACAAAGTGGTATCTTGTCATCATCTCGAAAATAGCGATACATGCAAGTCTCGAATACTTGCAACTACAACGTCATCCATCTAAACAAAGGTATACGCCAGAAGAGCTATCACTATGAGTGAGAGCGGAACTATGCAGTACATGAGGTGGCGGTTACGAGTCCTCTCTCGCGCTAGCGTGAACCTCAAGTAACTAGCTTCTCCTTCTTGTATGCTTTTGAAACCTTTATGGCTGGCACCCGAGAACCCATTCACTTGCGCTTAACACTCATGCCACTCGCTGTACACCCCCAGAACCTTCCCTTTGTACATGACATAGCACTTCCATCTTGCCATCAAGAAACTAGGTACCTGTTAGAGATGCATGTTCATGAAGAGGATGTACAATCATATATATGCAACAAAATATACTAGAGCAACACCGAAAAAGAAAGGGTTAGCAACTAGATGTAACATACAGTATGCAAATTAATTAACTAGAGGTACGCAGGTCATCGTACGCAAACTAACAAAGTAGCGTTACGCAAGTTCAGCAGGGACCGTGGACATCACAAAGTTTCATCGCTACAAAAAGTATACAAGTTCAACCGACACATATCATCATCATCGGCATCATAAATCACTAGAAGTTCCATCCTTCCATATCATCGAGGATGGACCCTAGCTTCTTGAACGGCGTGAGGTCTAGATGTTGCATGCCTATGCGAGTTCGGACGTCAGCTTGCGATATAGGGCCGTGGTGGAACATCCCCTTCTCATCGACAACTTCTTTCATGATGATCGTCGCAATGTCGCTTTGGATGCGAAAGAAGTCATCTCTAAGTTTATAATCCGCTTCTCCATGAGATTCTAGCCACTTGTGGATATGATCTTCATTTCTGCTTCTCATGCGAAGCTTTTGGTGATCCGTGTTGAACTGAATCATGAGATGGACGATGTAGAATACATCCTTCTTGCTTGGTTTTGGGAAATGGATGCAGGATAAGTTAGTTTTATGCATGATACCCATCTTCTTGTTCCTTTGTTTCCTGATCTGCATGTGGCCACCTCTAATGATGAAGCCTTGGAGAGCATCATCTAGAATATTCATTATGTGGGTGTAGTCTTTTTTCTCGTAGTCCCTGGAAGGGTCAAAATACACGGCATGGGAGACTTGCGGGTAAAGAACGATAAGGACGGCGCGCCCGTTGCTGCGGGGAAAAGACACCTCAAATTATTCCCCATATGAGAGAGAAGGAATGATTGAAATGTACGAAAGGGTTGTCCGGAACTGACTTACTTTGGATGATAAGGCACGAGGACAATTTCCCGGTCCTTATTTCTGTACCATGAAGTTTTGGAGGTACTCCCTAGCAGTTTCACGCTCAAATTCGCCAAGACTCAAGAAAGACTCGTTCATGTAGTACGGATCCGCCACACAGATTTGCGAGACTTCTTCACTCTTCATGACGGAGCTCATATGTAGCGCAAAAAGGCAGGCGATTGTAAAATCGAGCCGCCTTGTCAGAAACATCTCAAAGATATGGTCAAACCGCGGGAAGAACACCTCCGCGGGCTGTGTCTCGACATAGCACTTCCCCTCAGGCACACGAGCCGCGTATGTCGGATATCCTGGATCCTTTGAGGCTAGTAGGGTTCTCTCAGTCGACAACACATGGTCGTGCAGTCTCCTGAGATCCCCTGATAGTGCCTCCAGCGGTTTCAGTGGTAGCATCGGCTCGCCCGTGAGATGGAACATGGCCGCACCTTTCACGGGTACACGCTCTTCAGAATGCATCGTCTGGCTGCTTTGTGCTCTGGCTTGTTTGGAGGTAGTTATCTTCCCCGATCTCTTCCTCTCCTTTTTCTTGGGCACACCTTCTAGACCCTTCCTTAACCCCTGCCCCAGGGTTCCCGGGCTAAGCACTGTATGACCCCCGGCTAGTTGAGCCTGTGTTGAGGCGACATCTTCAGGCGTGTCTTGTGAGGAATTCATGAAGATAGACTTTTTGCAATCCTTCCAACGACCTTCCTGCCCGGGCATATCATCCATGTCCTCATTAGCATGCTGATAGCCTGATTCGTCATATGGTTGACTCATCATATCTATGTCACAGTCATATGCGTTTGTATTGAGGAAACTCAGCTGCTTTTTTCTCGACCGCAAGCTTCACCTTCGCGTCGATGTCTGCCTGACTAAACTTCTTTTTCTGCTTCTTGGCCTCCGGGCCCTCGTTGTAAAACACCTTCCACGTGGCACCGTCTCCAGCGCCGTGCACACGACCATATTGCGGCCGCTGGCCCAAAGGGAGTCCCTTAAGTTCGCTCAAGGCCCGGTTGAGAGGGGTGTCCCACTTGGGCCTCGTCGGAGAAGTAGGGCTTTCGGCTGCAAGCTGGTGATGCTTCTCTAGTAGTCTAATCAATTTCCTCGTGATCTGGTCCGTGTAAAAAACCTTTTTCTCCTTGTCCCACTTGTAGCGGGCCCTGATGAAGTCACGCTCCAAGGGGTTGGGGAACTTCGCAAAGGGGTCTGGGAGACCCGCGGCTTCACGTTCCGCGTCCTCCTTATCCCATATGGGCCTTTTATCGAGGTAGCCGCGGCTTCCGAGGCGATGCTTCCTCGTGTTCCTTTGCTGAAGGCTCTTGAATTTCATAGCCTTACCCTTGGCTGCCTTGGTAGCGCAAGTGTCCTTGAACTTTTCGAACTCCTCTTCCGTAAGTGTCGGATTTTCCTCTAGAATCTTGGACAGGGGTTCCTGAACCTCAATAGCTCGTTTCACCCTCCCTTTCCAGGAGGCCAAATCATTGCTAAACATGCCCATGGCGTGATTGTTAATCTTTTTCATCTTCGCATCATCCCACGGTTGTTCTATGTTATCATCCCGGTCGGGGAACTTGAATCTCTTGTGCAACTTCATTAGGAGCAACTACGTCAAATGTTCTTTACTCCTTAAGTCATCGTCGTTGATGCTCGCGCATTCCCGTAGGATGGATCCTACTTGGTTCCCGTAGCACTTGCGAGGTTCTTCCGGCTCTAATGGCTCAAACTTGCCAGGTGCCATCTTTGTGATCACAAGTTGTCCAATCCCTAGTTTGTTAGGTTTTCATATCCTCTTCTTCTTATGCTTCCTCTTTTCGGTAGCGGCATCGGCGCCGGTACCTTCCCCGCCGGTCTCGGTGCCGCCATCGGTGCCGGCGCCGTCAGTGTCGATGTCGGCGTCAGTACCATCACCGAGGCCGACCTGCAAACCTTGCTTAGCAGTCGAATAGTCGAGGTACTCTTGTTCACCCTCATAATCCATCTCGTCCGCATCTTGGTCAGAAGGCCTAGTTTCTTCATTGTTTGACATGTTTCCTATGATTAAGTGTCCTCGTTTATTTCTAAAAGTATGAATAAATGATAAATGACATAAAAAAGAAATCTATGTGCCAGCACTCGATATGCCAACTATGTAGCACAAATCATGCCTTTATTCACGGCAAATTTCGGCATGACCTTTGCTAAAAAAAATGGACATGTCGAGCGCCTGAAATTCACCGGAACGGAAATGAATCAACATTCCGGCGTAACATAGGCCACTCGGATCATTTACCAAAATTGAACCAAAACATCACATGTCCAAATGACATGTTCAAATTCCAAACATGACATGTCCAAAACATGACATATCCACATATCACATGTCCAGTTCAAATTTGCATATAAATTTAGCCTACCTAAATTTGCTTTAACAAGGGATGTTGATTTGGACAATTGCTTAAATGCTGCCATTTCTTTTAACAACAATTGCTTAACCCTAAATTTCTGTCCTATTTTAAAACCTAGCTAAATTCATAGCTAAATAGATGACCTAATTAACCTACTGCCCTAACTAAAACCTAAGTAAATTAACCAAAGAACCCTAGCAAGCAGAGAGAGAGGGGGGTTTACAGAGGGTGCAGGGGCGAGGAGGCAGGCCCGACGACGGCCGAGGTTGGGAGGGGAGGAAGCAGAGGAGGGAGGCGAGGGCCGACGGGTCGGGGGCAAGCGCGCCGGGGTCGGGGGCGAGCGCCGGGGCGCGGCGGTGCGACGGGGGAAGAGAGAGTGGGGATTTGGGGGGAAAAGAGGCAGGATGAAGCAGGGAGAGTGAGAATTTTGGGTTAAGTGGACGTAGCAGTAGCGCGTTTAGACAAAACGCGCTGCTACTACCTTCACTAGCTGTAGCGATTTAGATAAAACGCGCTGCTACTACCTTTACTAGCTGTAGCGGTTTAGATAAAACGAGCTGCTACTACCTTCACTAGCTGTAGCGGTTTAGATAAAACGCGCTGCTACTACCTTCACTAGTTGTAGTGGTTTTATAAGGAAATCGCTACTGCTAGCTTGACTGTAGCTGTTTTATAAGGAAATCGCTACTGCCAGTTTTCCTTTTTCTTTTCCTTTATTTTCTCCCACTTTTATTTCCCGAGAGCAGTGAACAAAGGGAAGGCGATATATATTGCAGCATTTGACGGTTAAATATGTATACAAAATAGGAACATATATATTACATCATTGGACCCATGCATAATAATGGCTAAGTGTGTATAAAAAATAGGAACATATATATATATATATTACATCATTTGACCGATAACATACGGTTCCTCAGCGCTGACGTTTTCGTTTTTGAGTCAGCTTCTTTCCCTTCTTGTTCGTCGAAGAATAATTGAGCCCCTCATTGTGACTTTGCCTTTTCCATGGAGTACGATTTTTCTTAGGTAATGTAGTATTGATTCTTCTTTTGACGTATACTTCATCATCGTCATCTTCCCTCATTGGGTTGCCATACTGATCATAGTCTTCCTCGTCGGTGACTCCATCCATCCCAATGATGTTCCTTTTGCCTCTCCTCACGACAACACGACTGGGATTGCATGGGTCGGTTATGAAGAAGCATTGTGTCACGTGCTTAGCGTGTACCCATGGCTCGTTTTTGGTGATAGCGTTCATGGTAGCACTCTTGGCATCGGGTATAGTCATGGTAGTGAAAATCCTGTTTTCTCTTTCGACATTCTTAGCCCATCTGACATGGAACATCGTTGTGCTGTGCACTCCAGAGTAGTCAAGCTCCCAGATCTCCTCGACCCTTCCATAAAATCGTTCAGTTGCACTGTTGTCGCTGCCGGTCATCCATTCCATCGTCACCCCTGAGTTCTGATCATCACTGTCCATATCTTTGGCCTCCGTGTAGAACGTGTATCCGTTGATATCATATGCCTGATAGGTTACGAGGTTGGGCGAGGGGCCATGTGCTAAGGCGTATATGAGCAATCCGTCCTTAGAGCCCTCCTCCGGGGGATTAGCAATAATATGCTCTTTGAACCAATGCAGGAAAGTGGAGTTGTGCTCTCTAGTAACTTCGGCGTCCGTCTTGCATACCCCCCAGTCACGATACTTCTTTGCGATAATTTATTTATGCAGTGCCACGAAAGGGTCTACCTCGTCTAGGTGTTGTAGCACTACCAAGTTTGCTCTATCAAAGTCGCTGCATCGATCTGAGTATGCCACATGCAGTTCCCTGCGATCGTTCCATGACCTTCTCCTTCGAGCCTCCCATCATGCTTGTTAACGGGCAAACCAACACTAACACCAGGCGGCTGGTCTGCGCCATATAGAAAATTCTCACAGAAAGAGATGCACTCTTGTGTCACATAGCTCTGGACGATGCTTCCATCCGGACGGGACATGTTACGAACGAATCCTTTGATGATCCCATTCATCCTCTCAAACGGCATCATGTTGTGCAGGAATGACGGCCCCATGTCTATTATGTCATCCACAATATGGACACATAGATGCACCATCACGTCAAAGAACGCGGGCGGGAAGTACATCTCAAGCTCATTCAGTATCACAACGATCTCTTCCTGTAGCCTTCGGAGCTGCTTCACACTGATCGACTTTCGAGAGATGACATCGAAAAAGTTGCAGAGACCAATAAGCGTGTCACGGACGTGCTTGTCCATTATCCCTCTAAGGGCAATAGGTAGTATCTGCATCATCATCACATGACAGTCATGGGACTTCATCCCGATGAACCTTTTCTTGTCCGTGTCTAGATATCTGTTTATCTTGCCACAGTAACCGGAACTAACTTTGACCCCATTAAGGCACTTAAAGAATTGATCGATCTCAGCCTGACTTAAGGTGAAGCAAGAAGGGGGGCAATAATCCTCTTTCTTTATTTTCTTGCCCTTCTTCTCCCGTGCCTCTGTCTCCGTCTCTGTCTCGTCTGATATTTTACGGGGCGACATGTGCAGATCTTCCCTGATTTTCAAATCTTGCAAGTCTTTTCTTGCCTTCGGCCCATCCTTGGTCTTATCCGGCATGTTCATCAGTGTTGCGAGCAAGCTCTCAAGGACATTCTTACATATATGCATTTGATCAAGGCAATGAGGTGTATCGAGTTTGTGCCAGTACTCCAAGTCCCAGAACACAGACCTCGTCTTCCATACCTTCAGCAGTGGCTCCGGTGCCTTTCTCATCGTCTTTCCCGGCGCGGGGCACTCCTTCCAGTTTTTCAACAGCTCATCGATTTCGGCACCGCTCCGCTTACGTGGAGGTCCTCGATGCTCAGCGTGACCATTGAATAGATCTCCATGGTTTCTCCACGGGTCGTCCTGTTCGAGCCATCTTCGATGCCCCATGTACACAATTTTCCCAGACCCGCCATCTTTCCTTGACGTTAGCTGCTGAGACGTCGTATCATCCATGCACCGCGTGCATCCGCAATATCCATGGCACACCTGGCCTGCCACATATCCGTAACCGAGATAGTCCTGCACTGTCGTGATCAGCGCGGCTCTCATGTTGAAATACTCGCCTTTCCTGGCGTCCCATGTCTTGGCCGGTGTTTTCCATAACGTGTCAAACTCCTCTTAAAGTAGCCCCAGATACAAATTAATATTATTTCCTGGTTGTTTCGGCCCTTGAATAAGCATGCTCATGTAAATGTACTTCGATTTCATGCATAACCAGGGGGGATGTTGTACATCCATACAAACACGGGCCATGTGCTATGGTTGGTGTTCTGGTTGCCAAACGGATTCATGCCATCGGTACACACGCCGAGCACGATGTTCCTTGCATCACATTCAAAATACCGATAGAAGCTGTTCAACGCTCTCCACTGGCTTCCATCCTTGACGTGTCTCAGCTTCGGATCATCTCCATCATCGGGCTTCTTCCTCTCCGCGTGCCAGCACATTAGCTTTACTTCCTTGGGATCTACAAAATACCTCTGGAGACGGGGAGTGATCGGTAAGTACCATACCACTTTCTGGGGACATTTCTTCCCGGCCTTCTTGTATCGAGAAGCATTGCACACCGGACAGCTTGTTTTTTCCGCGTGCTCCTTCCGATAAATTATGCAACCGTTGATGCATGCATGGTATCTAACGTGTGGCAGATCAAGAGGGCACACGATCTTCTTGGCCTCATCAACACTACTAGGACATAGATTACCCGCGGGAAGAACATCCTTTAGGTACTTGAGATGCTCATCGAGGCTAGTGTCGGTCCATTTGTTTTTAGCCTTCGTCTTCAGGAGTTGGAGCGTGAAACTCAAGCGGGTCACCTCAGGACTGCAACCATCATACAATGGAGTGTTTGAGTCTACCACCAGTTGCTCCAACTTAGCCTCCTCTCTAGAAGCAGCTCTCTCAGTACTCGTCTCCTTGCGAAGCAATGCTTGAACATGAGGGTCCCGCACGATTGAACTTAGTACCGACGAAGTCTGCTGTGTGGAGTCCATGTTGTTCTCTCCGCCGCCATGTCCGGCCCATTCTCCGCCGCCATGTCCGGCCCCTTCTTCGCCGCCATGTCCAGCCCCTTCCCCGCCGCCATTATCGATCATCTCTTCATCTTGCTCCGTGTCATCATTGTCTGCCCCGTCGGCATCCTCAACATCGTCATCCTCATCTTCAATTATCCACCGAGTATAGCCATCCATGAAACCAGTCATGAGAAGGTGCGCTTCGACACGGCCATCGTCATGGGGGTCGAGCCAAACTATTCCTTTACATTCTCGACACGGACATAAAACCTCTGTCCGGTTATTTTCTTTCATGTCCTGCACCGCCGACCGCAACCACCTGTCCACCATCGTTCCACTGACCATCGTCAACTCTGCACGGTAATAATAAACAAATTGATTATAAAAATGCATGCATGCATCAAAGTCATACAAAAATTCGGCATGACCTTCCTTAAAAATAGGACATATATAGATCTAGAGTTTGCCCGGAATTCGCCGAAACAGAAATAAATCGACATTTCGGCAAAACATACGCAACTCAAAAGCACAATTTGGCATCAACTCATGCCACACACACAATTTCCATAAACATATCACACACACATAAACATATTTCCATTTTGCAAAAGCATGAAATTTTAATCACCTATATCTCGAGATCGAGCACACGGTGGAGATGATGATGTAGGGAGATCAAAAGTGCACAAAGCTCTTCTTGACAAAGATAGATATAGTTAGGGGCAAATAGGTCACTTAACTAAATGCTACATCTACCTAGCTACCTAATTTGGGAGGAGACAACTTCAACTAGTGGAGGGGGAAGGAAAAAGAGAAAGGTGATGCATTAATGGAGGTGGTGTAGTTAGGTACGAGTAATGAAGAGAGAGAAAGGTAGGTAGAAGAGGGAGAGTAATGGGGGACAAGTATTGAGGAAGAAGAAGGGGGGGGGGGGGAGGGGGAGGGGAAGGGGAGGGGGGGGGGAGGGGAGGACGGGTGGGGAAAAGGTGGTGGGTGCGTATTAGCAGTAGCGCGGTACGTAAAACGCGCTGCTCCTAAGAAAGTAGCAGCAGCGCGCTTTCGGTACAAGCGCTACTGCTAACCGGGACAAAAAGTGTGCCCGATTTGAAAATTAGCAGCAGTGACCTCAGAAAAACCGCACTACTGCTACACCTATAGCAGTAGCGCGGCTCGCGGCACCGCGCTGCTGCTAAATGGAGTTGGGTGGGCACTGTCGGTCGATATTTGTAGCAGCGCAGGTTACGCCGAGCGCACTACTGCTAAGCACTTGTCAGTAGCGGGTTTTCCACACCCGCGCTGCTGCTAATTAGCAGCAGCGCTCCGTTTTGAGCCGCGCTGCTGCTAAGATTCTGTGTATAGGGTTTTCCCTAGTAGTGTACTCCCACCGCTCGTCGGGCCATCCCTCTACTCACCACACCCCCTGTTATTCTGCGGCGATGGCAGCCTCACACCGCAGCCGAACCAGTGAACCCTCATACTCCTCTCTGCGTGGGCATCCACTACCGCATCTTCCCCAGCTCCGCGTCGTCCCCTTCCTAGGCCTCGTCGTCATCCACCGCCTTGGTGCTCTCGGCGCGGCGTGGTCAATGTGGTCAACGACTGACTTCTATCGAAAGAGTATTGTACGTGGAGAGGCTGACAGCTGGGTCCATGGCCGTAGCTGGGTCCACGGCCACAGCCTAGTTTTTTTTTGTGATTTTCCAAGTAAGCCGCTTTGTCAGGCCTGTTGGGCTGCAAATCTTTCAAGACGAGGAGAGCTTCATTCGGCTGGCCAAGAAAATGGCCTATCAGTAATGAGAAATGGGCTGTACATTTTTAAAACACATCAAACCGGCAATTAGTTTCAAATTTCTTTTTTTCATTTCGAGATTTTAAATTGCATTAATTTTTATGCGTGGACAATTTTTTGGATTTTATATTGATATACATTTATTTTTAAAATCAGTTTGAATGTGACTCGAAATTTCGGGATTAAAAACAGTTCGGACGGCACCAAAATATGCAAAATTTCGTATAATTTTTTAACCGTGGCCACAATATGGACTGTAATGCTAACAAAAATAATATGGGCTCCAAAAAAACCCTAAGAATTAGCAAATGGGCTGTAAATTATTAGAAATAATGGCAGATGGGTTGTATGTTGTTTTCCACATATTTGAGGCTTTCCTAAAAAAAGGTTGATGCACAAGTAGTGACTGTTGGATGTCCATCCAACGGCCGTCGTGCTTATTCAATCTCTGCTCTTCCTGCTCTAGGCGCTCAAACAAGCGCCGGCGGGACTGCCTGCTCCCTCTTCCCCGCGGCCGGCTATGCTACCGCGCAGGCCTCACCGCCCCACCGTACTCCCATCGCTGGCCTAGCCATCCCTCTACTCACCCACACCTGCTGTTATTCTCCGGCGATGGCAGACGAACCGGTAAACCCTCGTACAGTCGTACTCCCCTCCACGTGGGAAACAACTGCCGAGTCTTCCCTGCCTCCGTGTCGTTCCCTTCCTAGGCCTCGCCGTCATCCACCGCCCTGTTGCTCTCGGCGCGGCCTGGTCAACATGGTGAACGACCGACATGCATCTGAAGTGGACTGTACATGGAGAGGCTGACAGCTGGGTCCACGGTAGCCGCAAGGAAGTGCCTCCTTCTTACGCGGAAAATAATTATTCCTCCACCTGACAGCAGGGACCCACCGGACGGGCCACTGTATTTGGCAAAAAAACGTTTCCCCCTGACTGATGGGACCCATCGGACAGGCCAACGTATTTCACGAAAAAAACATTCCCCCCACTGTCATCTCGGACCCACCGGAGGTGCCTCCTTATTACGCACAAAAAAATGAATACTCCCCCTGCTAGTTGGGACCCTGATACGTCCATTTTGCATCATGCTTTTATATCGATATTTATTGCATTATGGGCTGTTATTTCACATTATGTCGCAATACTTATGGCTATTCTCTCTTATTTTACAAGGTTTACATAAGGAGGGAGAATGCCGACAGCTAGAATTCTGGGCTGGAAAAGGAGTAAATATTAGAGACCTATTCTGCACAACTCCAAAAGTCCTGAAACTCCACGGAATACCTTATAATAAATAATGAAAAATCCTCGCCAAAGATGAAGACCAGGGGGCCCACACCCTGTCCACAAGGGTGGGGGGCGCGACCCCTACCTCGTGGGCCCCCTGGTGGCTCTCCGATGACCATCTTCTGCAATATGAAGTCTTTCGTCGAGAAAAAAACCAGAAGCAACCTTTCAGGACGAAACTCCGCCGCCACGAGGCGGAACCTTGGCGGAACAAATCTAGGGCTCCGGCAGAGCTGTTCTGCCGGGGAAACTTCCCTCCCGGAGGGGGAAATCATCGCCATCGGCATCACCAACGCTCCTCTCATCGGGAGAGGGCAATCTCCATCAACATCTTCATCAGCACCATCTCATCTCAAAACCCTAGTTCATCTCTTGTATCCAATTCTTGTCTCCAAGTCCGGGATTGGTGCTTGTAGGTCGCTAGTAGTGTTAATTACTCCTTGTAGTCGATGCTAGTTGGTTTAATTGGTGGAAGATCATATGTTCAGATCCTTTATGCATATTATTACCCCTCTGATTATGAACATGAATATGCTTTGTGAGTAGTTACGTTTGTTCCTAAGGACAAGGGAGAAGTCTTGCTATTAGTAGTCATGTGAATTTGGTATTCGTTCGATATTTTGATGAGATGTATGTTGTCTAGCCTCTAGTGGTGTTATGTGAACGTCGACTACATAACACTTCACCATTATTTGCGCCTAGAAGAAGGCATTGGGAAGTAATAAGTAGATGATGGGTTGCTAGAGTGACAGAAGCTTAAACCCTAGTTTATGCGTTGCTTCGTAAGGGGCTAATTTGGATCCATATGTTTCATGCTATGGTTAGGTTTCCCTTAATACTTTTGTTGTAGTTGCGGATGCTTGCAATAGAGGTTAATCATAAGTGGGATGCTTGTTCAAGTAAGAACAGCACCCAAGCACCAGTCCACCCACATGTCAAATTATCAAAGTACCGAACGCGAATCATATGAACGTGATGAAAACTAGCTTGACGATATTCCCATGTGTCCTCGGGAGCGCTTTTCCTTATATAAGAGTTTGTCCAGGCTTGTCCTTTGCTACAAAAAGGATTGGGCCACCTTGCTGCACTTTATTTACTTTTGTTACTCGTTGCTCGTTACAAATTATCTTATCACAAAACTATCTGTTACCACTTATTTCAGTACTCGCAGAGAATACCTTGCTGAAAACCGCTTATCATTTCCTTCTGCTCCTCGTTGGGTTCGACACTCTTACTTATCGAAAGGACTATGATAGATCCCCTATACTTGTGGGTCATCAAGACTCTTTTCTGGCGTCGTTGCCGGGAAGTGAAGCGCCTTTGGTAGGTGGAATTTGGTAAGGAAAAATTTATATACTGTGCTGAAATTTACTGTCACTTGTTACTATGGAAAGTAATCCTCTGAGGGGCTTGTTCGGGGTATCTTCACCCCGACCAGTAGAGCAAAGAGTTGCTCCTCAACCTACTGAACCTATTGAAAATGAAATTCCTTATGAGTATCCTTCGGGTATGATAGAAAAACTGCTAGCTAATCCTTTTACAGAAGATGGAACAAAGCATCGTGATGAACACGTAATATATGTGGATGAAGTTTGTGGATTATTTAAGCTTGCAGGTATACCCGATGATGTTGCTAAGAAGAAGGTCTTCCCTTTATCTTTGAAGGGAGACACATTGACATGGTATAGGCTATGTGATGACATGAGATCATGGAACTATAGAAGATTGAAATTGGAATTTCATCAAAAGTATTACCCTATGCATCTTGTTCATCATGACCGCAATTATACATATAATTTTTGGCCTCGCCAAGGAGAAAGCATCGCTCAAGCTTGGGGGAGGCTTAAATCAATTTTATATTCATGCCCCAATCATGAGCTCCCAAGAGAAACAATTCTTCAAAAATTTTATGCTCGGTTTTCTAAAAATAATCGCACCATGCTCGATACTTCTTGTGTTGGCTCTTTTATGATGAAGACTATTGGATTTAGATGGGATTTATTGGATAGAATTAAACGAAACTCTGAATATTGGGATCTCGACAAAGGTAAGGAGTCATGTATGATACCTAAGTTTGATTGTGTTAAATCTTTTATGGATACCGATATTTTCTGTAAGTTTAACACTAAATATGGACTTGGTTCTGAGATAGTAGCTTCTTTCTGTGAATCTTTTGCTACTTATGTTGATCTCCCTAAGGAGAAGTGGTTTAAATATCATCCTCCCATAGAAGTAAAAGTAGCTGCACCTATTAAAGTTGAAGAAAAGACTGTCACTTATAATGATCCTATTGTTCATACTTGTTATGTTGAGAAACCACCTTTCCCTGTTAGGATAAAGGATCATGCTAAAGCTTCAACTGTGGTTCGTAAAAGCAATATTAAAACATATACACCTCCTAAGCAAGTTAAAGTAGAACCTAATATTGCTATTGTTAAAGATCTCTGGTCTGATAATGTTGATGGGCATGTTATTCAGTTATGCGGTGAAACTGCTAGAATTGCTAAACCTTGTGCTAAAGATAAAAATAGACCTGTGGTAGGCGTGCCTGTTATTTCTATTAAAATAGGAGAACATTGTTATCATGGCTTATGTGATATGGGTGCTAGCGCTAGTGCAATACCTATTGACTTAGAAATTATGCATGACATTGCACCTGTTGAGTTAGAAGAAATTGATGTCACTATTAAACTTGCTAATAGAGATACTATTTCACCAATGGGAATTGTTAGAGATGTTGAAGTCTTGTGTGGGAAAACTAAATATCCTGCTGATTTTCTTGTTCTTGGTTCCCCACAAGATAGCTTTTGTCCCATTATATTTGGTAGACCCTTCTTAAATACTATTAATGCTACCATAGATTGCACAAGGGATGTTGTTACTGTCGGCTTAGATGATATGACTCATGAGTTTAATTTCTCTAAATTTAGTAAACAACACCGTGAAGAAGAATTGCCTAGTAAGGATGAAATTATTGGTCTTGCTTCTATTGCCGTACCTCTAGTGATCCTTTAGAACAATATTTGCTAGACCATGAGAATGATATGTTTATGAATGAAAGAAGGGAAATAGATGAAGTATTATTTAAACAGGAACCTATTCTGAAACACAATTTGCCTGTTCAAATCCTAGGGGATCCACCTCCACCTAAGGGTGATCCCGTGTTTGAGCTTAAACCGTTGCCTGATAATCTTAAATATGCTTATCTTGATGAAAAGAAGATATATCCTGTTATTATTAGTGCTAACCTTTCAGAGCATGAAGAAGAAAGATTATTGAAAACTCTGAAGAAGCACCGTGCTGCTATTGGATATACTCTTGATGATCTTAAGGGCATTAGTCCCACTCTATGTCAACATAAAATAAATTTGGAAGCAGATGCCAAACCAGTTCATGATCCTCAACGACGTCTGAATCCTAAAATGAAAGAAGTGGTAAGAAAAGAAATAATAAAGCTTCTAGAGGCAGGTATAATTTACCCCGTTGCTGATAGTCAGTGGGTAAATCATGTTCATTGTGTCCCTAAGAAGGGAGGTATTACTGTTGTTCCTAATGATAAATATGAACTGATTCCATAAAGAATTATTACAGGTTATAGGATGGTAATTGATTTCCACAAATTAAATAAGGCTACTAAGAAAGATCATTACCCCTTACCTTTTATCGACCAAATGCAAGAAACATTATGCAAACATACACATTACTGCTTTCTAGATGGTTATTCTGGTTTCTCTCAAATACCTGTGTCGGCTAAAGATCAATCAAAGACTACTTTTACATGCCCTTTTGGTACCTTTTCTTATAGACGCATGCCTTTTGGTTTATGTAATGCACCTTCTACCTTTCAAAGATGCATGATGGCTATATTCTCTGACTTTTGTGAAAAGATTTGTGAGGTTTTCAAGGACGACTTTTTCATCTATGGATCTTCTTTTGATGATTTCTTGAGCAATCTTGATCGAGTTTTGCAGAGATGTGAAGAAACTAATCTTGTCTTGAATTGGTAAAAGTGCCACTTTATGGTTAATGAGGGTATTGTCTTGGGGCTTAAAGTTTCTAAAAGAGGTATTGAAGTTGATAAAGCCAAGGTTGATGCTATTGAAAAGATGCCATGTCCCAAGGACATCAAAGGTATAAGAAGTTTCCTTGGTCACACCAGATTTTATAGGAGGTTCATTAAGGACTTCTCAAAAATTTCTCGGCCTCTGACTAATTTATTACAAAAAGATATACCATTTGTCTTTGATGATGATTGTGTAGAAGCATTTGAAATACTTAAGAAAGCATTAGTCTCTGCACCTATTGTTCAGCCACCTGATTGGAATTTACCCTTTGAAATTATGTGTGATGCTAGCGATTATGCTGTAGGTGCTGTTTTAGGGCAAAGAGTTGATAAGAAATTAAATGTTATCCATTATGCTAGTAAGACCCTAGACAATGCTCAAAGAAATTATGCTACTACTGAAAAAGAACTTTTAGCAGTCGTATTTGCTTGTGATAAGTTCAGACCTTATATTGTTGATTGTAAAGTAACTATCCACACTGATCATGCTGCTATTAAATATCTTATGGAGAAGAAAGATGCTAAACCTAGACTTATTAGATGGGTTCTCTTGCTACAAGAATTTGATTTACATATTGTTGATAGAAGAGGAGCTGAGAACCCCGTTGCAGACAACTTATCTAGGTTAGAGAATGTTCTTGATGACCCACTACCTATTGATGATAGCTTTCCTGATGAACAATTAATTGTCATAAGTACTTCTCGTAGTACTCCTTGGTATGCTGATTATGCTAATTACATTGTTGCTAAATTTATACCACCTAGCTTCACATACCAACAAAAGAAAAAGTTCTTCTATGATTTGAGACATTACTTTTGGGATGACCCACATCTTTATAAAGAAGGAGTAGATGGTGTTATTAGATGTTGTGTACCTGAACATGAACAGGAACAGATCTTACGCAAGTGCCACTTCGAAACTTATGGAGGACACCATGCGGGAGATAGAACTGCACATAAGGTATTGCAATCCGGTTTTTATTGGCCTACTCTCTTCAAGGATGCCCGTAAGTTTGTCCTATATTGTGATGAATGTCAAAGAATTGGTAATATTAGTAGACGTCAAGAAATGCCTATGAATTATTCACTTGTTATTGAACCATTTGATGTTTGGGGCTTTGATTATATGGGACCTTTTCCTGCCTCTAATGGATATACACATATTTTAGTTGCTGTTGATTACGTTACTAAGTGGGTAGAAGCTATTCCAACTAGTAGTGCTGATCATAACACTTCTATTAAAATGCTTAAAGAAGTTATTTTTCTGAGGTTTGGAGTCCCTAGATATTTAATGACTGATGGTGGTTCACATTTCATTCATGGTGCTTTCCGTAAAATGCTTGCTAAATATGACGTCAATCATAGAATTGCATCTCCGTATCACCCATAGTCCAGTGGTCAAGTAGAATTGAGTAATAGAGAACTCAAATTAATTTTGCAAAAGACTGTCAATAGGTCTAGAAAGAATTGGTCCAATAAACTTGATGATGCGTTATGGGCCTATAGAACTACATATAAAAATCCTATGGGTATGTCTTCGTATAATATGGTATAGGGAAAAGCATGTCACTTACCTCTCGAACTAGAACATAAGGCATATTGGGCTATTAAAGAGCTCAACTATGATTTCAAACTTGCCGGTGAAAAGAGGTTATTTGATATTAGCTCTCTTGATGAATGGAGAACCCAAGCTTATGAAAATGCTAAGTTGTTTAAAGAAAAGGTTAAAAGATGGCATGAAAAAAGGATACAAAAGCGTGAGTTTAATGTAGGTGATTATGTATTGCTATACAACTCTCGTTTAAGATTTTTTGCAGGGAAACTTCTCTCTAAATGGGAAGGAACCTATGTTATCGAGGAGGTCTATCATTCCGGTGCCATAAAAATCAACAACTTCAAAGGCACAAATCCGAAGGTGGTAAACGGTCAAAGAATCAAACATTATATCTCAGGCAATCCCATAAATATTGAAACCAATATTATTGAAACCGTAACCCCGGAGGAATACATAAGAGACACTTTCCAGAACGTTTTAGACTCTAAAAAGGAATAGGTATGTGGTACGATACGTAAACCGACTCCAAAACAATTTTTAAGGCAATATTTCTCTGTTTTGGAATATTTAGAAAAATAGAAAATTCAGTAGCAGTACAGGAAGGACACGAGGGCCCCACAAGGGTGGAGGGCACCCCCTACCTCGTGAGCACCTCGTGTGCCTTCCGGACTCCGTTTTCTTGCACGATACGTATTTTGGTCGGTAAAAATTCACTATATATTCTCCCGAAGGTTTTGACTCTCGTATCACGCAAATATTCTCTGTTCTTGTTTTGCGTTGTTCTTTGTCAGGGTTGTCAAGGCCAGGCATCATGTCGTCCCCATCCTCCAACAACGGTGACAAAGATGCCTGGCTAATGAAGATAGAGCTGAAGAGGGAAGAACCCATGGAGATCAACAAGGATGAATGGATTAAGAAGGCCACGGAGAACCAAGCTCCGGCAACAGAAGACATCCTTCAACTTGATTACAACCTTCTTACCCCAAATGAGGTCGAAGCTTTCCAGATGATTGAGTTAACTCGTATTCAAAACAAGTATCTCACAAGTGAAAACATTTTGTTTAAGGAGCATATCTTTGCACTCAAGGGCTTTATTCGCAAGCTAGAGGACCTCTTACGCTCGATGTGTGACTATCCATCACCTCCATCTTCACCAACCAAGGAGATATAATCACATGGGTATGAGCACTCCCCTTGGCAACCGCCAAGCTTGGGGGAGGTGCCCCGGTATCGTATCACAATCACAACTCCTATCTTTACCGTTTTCCTTAGTTCGATCCTATTAGTAGTATTTTGATCTAGTAGAATAAAGTTTATGGCATGATCTACTTTTGAGTTTTGCCTTATGATCTCTCTATGTAATCGAGTCCATGAGCTATATAATAAAGATTAGTGTTGATTCAAGGGCTTGATTTTCTTGCTATGATCTTGGGTGAATAAAAGAAAAGAGAAAAAGAATAAGAAGAAACAAAAGTTCATATTGATCTTATTGATAGTAATGACTTCACATAGAAAGAGTGTGATGATTAAAAGTTGTTGGGAGTTGGCAGACATAGCTTTGGTCATCGTTGCAATTAATAGGAATTAATAAGAAAAGAGAGGTTTCACATATAAATATACTATTATTGACATCTTTTATGATTGGGAGCACTCATCAAAATATGACATGCTAAAGAGTTGATGTTGGAGAAGGAAGACAATGTAATGGGTTATGTTTTCTTATATCCGAGATAAAGTATGTTGTCATGGATCATCCAACATGTTGAGCTTGCCTTTCCCCCTCATGCTAGCCAAATTCTCAGCACCAAGTAGAGATACTACTTGTGCTTCCGAATAGCCTTAAACCAGTTTTGCCATGAGAGTCCACCATATCTACCTATGGATTGAGTAAGATCCTTCAAGTAAGTTGTCATCGGTGCAAAGCAATAATAATTGCTCTAAATATGTATGATTAGTGTGGGAGAAATAAGCTTTATACGATCTTGTGATGTGGAAGTAATAAAAGTGATGGACTGCATAATAAAGGTTCATATCACAAGGGGCAATATAAAGTGACGTTCTTTTGCACTAAGATTTTGTGCATCCAACCATAAAAGTGCATGACAACTTCTGCTTCCCTCTGCGAAGGGCCTATCTTTTACTTTTATCTCCTACCTTGCATAAGAGTCATGGTGATCTTCACCCTTCCTTTTTACATTTTACCCTTTGGCAAGCACAATATGTTGGAAAGATCCCGGTATATATATGGCTAATTGGATTTGGGTTTTCATGAACTATTACTGTTGACATTACCCTTGAGGTAAAATGTTGGGAGGCAAGACTATAAGCCCCTATCTTTCTCTGTGTCCAATTAAAACTCCATACCCATAAGTATTGCGTGAGTGTCAGCAATTGTGAAAGATTATATGATAGTTGAGTATGTGGACTTGCTGAAAAGCTCTTATACATTGACTCTTTCCTATGTTATGATAAATTGCAATTGCTTCAATGACCGAGATTGTAGTTTGTCAGTTTTCAATGAAGTTTATGATTCATACTTGATATTGTGATTGAATTATTACTCTAGCATTAGAGATCATATGAAAAGAATTATTACTCTTTCTAATGTTATGATAAATTGCAATTGCTTCAATGACTGAGGTTATAGTTTGTTGGTTCTCAATAAGGTTTCTGATTCATACTTTTGCATTGTGAATAGATCATCACTTGAACATAAGTAATCATATGACAATATCTATATATAATCATGATGCCTTCATGTCCGTATTTTATTTTTATCGACGCCTCTACCTCTAAACATGGGGACATATTTATTGTTATCGGCTTTCGCTTGAGGACAAGCGAGGTCTAAGCTTGGGGGAGTTGATACGTCCATTTTGCATCATGCTTTTATATCGATATTTATTGCATTATGGGCTGTTATTTCACATTATGTCGCAATACTTATGGCTAATCTCTCTTATTTTACAAGGTTTACATAAGGAGGGAGAATGCCGGCAGCTGGAATTCTGGGCTGGAAAAGGAGCAAATATTAGACACCTATTCTGCACAACTCCAAAAGTCCTGAAACTCCATGGAATACCTTATAATAAATAATGAAAAATCCTCGCCAAAGATGAAGACCAGGGGCCCCACACCCTGTCCACGAGGGTGGGGGGCGCGCCCCCCTACCTCGTGGGCCCCCTGGTGGCTCTCCGATGACCATCTTCTGCTATATGAAGTCCTTCGTCGAGAAAAAAACCAGAAGCAACCTTTCGGGACGAAACTCCGCCGCCATGAGGCGAAACCTTGGCGGAACCAATCTAGGGCTCTGGCAGAGCTGTTCTACCGGGGAAACTTCCCTCCCGGAGGGGGAAATCATCGTCATCATTATCACCAACGCTCCTCTCATCGGGAGAGGGCAATCTCCATCAACATCTTCATCAACACCATCTCATCTCAAAACCCTAGTTCATCTCTTGTATCCAATTGTTGTCTCCAAGTACGGGATTGGTGCTAGTAGGTTGCTACTAGTGTTAATTACTCCTTGTAGTTGATGCTAGTTGGTTTAATTGGTGGAAGATCATATGTTCAGATCCTTTATGCATATTATTACCCCTCTGATTATGAACATGAATATGCTTTGTGAGTAGTTACGTTTGTTCCTGAGGACAAGGGAGAAGTCTTGCTATTAGTAGTCATGTGAATTTGGTATTCGTTCAATATTTTGATGAGATGTATGTTGTCTAGCCTCTAGTGGTGTTATGTGAACGTCGACTACATAACACTTCACCATTATTTGGGCCTAGAGGAAGGCATTGTGAAGTAATAAGTAGATGATGGGTTGCTAGAGTGACAGAAGCTTAAACCCTAGTTTATGCGTTGCTTCGTAAGGGGCTAATTTGGATCCATATGTTTCATGCTATGGTTAGGTTTACCTTAATACTTTTGTTGTAGTTGCGGATGCTTGCAATAGAGGTTAATCATAAGTGGGATGCTTGTTCAAGTAAGAACAGCACCCAAGCACCGGTCCACCCACATGTCAAATTATCAAAGTACCGAACACGAATCATATGAACGTGATGAAAACTAGCTTGACGATATTCCCATGTGTCCTCAGGAGCGCTTTTCCTTATATAAGAGTTTGTCCAGGCTTGTCCTTTGCTACAAAAAGGATTGGGCCACCTTGCTGCACTTTATTTACTTTTGTTACTCGCTGCTCGTTACAAATTATCTTATCACAAAACTATTTGTTACCACTTATTTCAGTACTTGCAGAGAATACCTTGCTAAAAACCGCTTATCATTTCCTTCTGCTCCTCATTGGGTTCGACACTCTTACTTATCGAAAGGACTACGATAGATTCCCTATACTTGTGGGTCATCAGACCCACCTTGGTGGGAGGCTGACTTCTGGGCCTACAAAGTTGACGGGGACGGAGTGCTTTGTCAACTTAGTCAATATAAACGATTCTAGCTCCAATGACCGTACGATGTCCATCCAACGGCCGTAGTGCTTCTTCAACCTCTGGTCTTCTTGCTCCAGCCGCCCAAAGCAGTGTCGGTCGTGCCGCACGCTCCTTCCTCCCATGGCCGGCTATGCTGCCGCGGAGGCCTCACCGCCTCCTACTATTCCCACCGCTGTTCAGACCCTGCGGCGATGGCAGCCTCACACCGCAGCCGAACCGGTGAACCCTCGTACTCCTCTCCGCGCGGGCTTCCACTGCCGCGTCTTCCCCGGCTCCGCGTCATCCCCTTCCTAGGCCTCGCTGTCGTCCACCGCCCTGGTGCTCTCGGCAAGGCGTGGTCAACGTGGTCAAGGAACGGCTTCCATCGGACGTGGACTGTATGTGGAGAGGCTAACAGCTGGGTCCACGGCCGCAGCAAGGAAGTGCCTCCTTATTACGCGCAAAATAATTATTCCTCCACCTAACAACGGGGACCCACTGGACGGGCCACCGTATTTCGTGAAAAAAACGTTCCCCCTGACTGTTGGGACCCACCAACTACATCTTCGCACGCAAGGAAGTGCGTCCGGGCAAAAAAATGATTTGCCCCCTGACTGTTGGGACCCACCAACTACATCTTCGCACGCAAGGAAGTGCCTGACAGTCGGGACCCACCTGGTCGAAGCATACGTAGCGTTGTCATTCTGGTCGCGAACGTGTACGTACATACTGGTCGATGTAGAGGCACGCACGTGTCGTGGTAGAGGCATGCATGTAGCATGTTCACGTACGTATAGCGGCCATTGTGTAAGAAAGAAAATACGGCCACACACGTACATACGGGCAGGGTCTTGAACGCCTACTCGCGCATATGTACGGCCAGGGCTCGTGTACATGGCTGGGTCGGAACGGAGAAACAATGTCATCGTCGTGTTCATGGGGAGCCAACCGACTGGGTCGGAACGGAATGCGTCGTCGTGTTCATCGGGAGGGCTTAGACGGAACAGCCGATGGAAACGAGGCCTGGCGTACCGCAGAACGGAGGAAACGGCCTTCTGTTCGACCAGCCACGTTGGAAACGGGATCATGTTCATCGAGAGGGGTCTGGCGTACCGCAAAATGGAGGAAACGGACCTCCTACGGCCGAAACGGGGGTCCTGTTGATCGGGAGGGGTGTGGCATACTGCAAAACGGAGGAAACGGACTTGTGTTGGAGCGCTACGGTCGAAACAGGGGTCATGTTTATCTCCACCGTCGACCCCCTCCAGCCTCCACGGGCTACTGTTAATCCACCGTCGACCTCCTCCAGCCTCCACCTGCGACTGTTCATCCGCGGGCTCCTGTTCATCTAGCCTGCACCGCGCGCTAATCCACCGGCTACTGTTCAACCAGCCCTCTCGACGGGCTCCTGTTCAACCACCCCTCCACGGGCTACCGTTCATCCTACCATCCACCGTTTACTGTTCATCCTGCCCTCCACGGGGTGGTCCTGTTCAACCTACCCTCCATGGGATCCTGTTCATCCAGCCGCAGCCGGCTCGATCGATCGGGGTACTATTCATCCAGAGGCAACACCATGGGGTCATGTTCATCCACCCCCCACCGGGAACTGTTCATCCTAACCCCCGCGGCAACGCTCACTGTTCATCTAGAGGCAGCATTGATCGGCATCAGTTAGCAGCAGTAGCGAAGGAATCGCTCGATCGGGTTCAGTTAACAGCCATCGATCGATCGCTCGGGTTCAGTAACGCGTAGCCTGCAGTGCAATCGCTCGGGTTTAGTTAGAGCCCAACGCCTCGCTCGGGTTTAGTTAGAGCCCAACGGCTCGCACCCACGTGCGTGCATGTACGAGAGAAATGCACATCGCTTGGCCCCGACCACCCACCGTAACCGGGAACACCCCGATATTTTCCTCGCCCTCGCTTCTACCATGATTTTTTCCATCATGGACGGCCCAAAGAATGTCATGCAGCTGCGTCTCCGGCCCGCCTAGACGAAAAGCCCATTTTCTGTCATGAATTTTTTTCATAGAAGTAGGACCCCACCACATCTATGATGATACCGTGTTTTGTCACAATTATTGTCATAGAAGTGTCATAAGTATGATAGAAAAGATTTTCATTCGGCCCAAAATGTCACGGATGTGTCTTTTTTTTGTAGTTCTAGCTAGGCATAAAAACAAGAATAGATCTAGGTATTATCATCTTTGGTATGAAATCCATAAGTGGCTCTCATAATAGATTCATAAGGTAATTTAATTTTCTTCCTAGGAAAGTGTTCCATGCCTTTCCTTAACGGAAATTGGAATCTAATATTTCCTTCTTTCATATCAATAATTGTACCAATCGTTCTAAGGAAAGGTCTACCAAGAATAATAGGACATGTAGGATTGCAATCTATATCAAGAACAATGAAATCTACGGGCACATAATTCCTATTTGCAACAATAAGAACATCATTAATCCTCCCCATAGGTTTCTTAATAGTGGAATCCGCAAGATGCAAATTTAAATAACAATCATCAAATTCAAGAAAACCTAACACATCACAAAAAGTTTTTGGAATCGTGGAAACACTAGCACCCAAATCACATAAAGCAAAGCATTCATGATCTTTGATTTTAATTTTAATAGTAGGTTCCCACTCATCATAGAGTTTTCTAGGAATAGAAACTTCTAATTCAAGCTTTTCTTCATAAGATTTCATTAAAGCATCAACGATATGTTTGGTAAAAGCTTTATTTTGACTATAAGCATGAGGAGAATTTAACACGGATTGCAACAAGGAAATACAATCTATCAAAGAGCAATTGTCATAATTAAATTCCTTGAAATCCAAATAGTGGGGTCATTGATATGTAAAGTTTTGACCTCTTCAATCCCACTTTTACCAATTTTTGCATCAAGATCTAAAAACTCCGAATCATTGGGATGCCTTTTGACTAAAGTTGACTCATCTCCTTTCCCATAATTATCAAGATTCATATTGCAAAACAAATATTTAATAGGAGACACATCAATCACTTTTAGATCTTCATCCTTATAGTTCTTTCGGTTTGGCGGCCATCTTATTAACTAAGGTGGCCTGCTTATCCGAAATTTTGGCTATTAAGTTTTCAAGATGAGTGAACTGAGATTTCAAACCATAAAATTCTTTAGACATATCATCGAGCTCTTTATTTATGTACCCCATAAAACATTTTTGTTCTTTAAGCTTGTTTCTGAAGAAATTATTATGCTCAAACTGCAAGGACATAAAACTTCTAACATTGTTTTCAATTTCTTCCAACCTTCTAAGGTTAGGATCAACGCTTTTTGGTAGAGTCATCGCGGCAAACAATCCAAAACACTAGCAAGCAAGAGGCAAGCAAAAAGAGGGCGAATAAAACGGCAAGGGTAAAGTGGGGGAGAGGAAAACGAGAGGCAAATGGCAAATAATGTAATGCGGGGGATAAGAGTTTGTGATGGGTACTTGGTATGTCTTGACTTGATGCAACCTCCCCGACAACGGTGCCAGAAATCCTTCTTGCTACCTCTTGAGCATGCGTTGGTTTTCCCTTGAAGAGGAAAGGGTGATGCAGCATAGTAGCGTAAGTATTTCCCTCAGTGTTTGAGAACCAATGTATCAATCCAGTAGGAGGTAACACGCAGGTCACCTAGTAACTGCACAAACAAACAAGAACCTTACAACCAACGCGATAAAGGGTTGTCAATCCCTTCATAGTCACTGATACGTCTCTGTCGTATCTATAATTTTTGATTGTTCCATGCCAACATTATACAACTTTCATATACTTTTGGCAACTTTTTATACTATTTTTGGGACTAACATATTGATCCAGTGCCCAGTGCTAGTGCCAGTTCATGTTTGTTGCATGTTTTTGTTTTGCAGAAAATCCATATCAAACGGAGTCCAAACGGAAAAAAAAGACGGAGAATATTTTTGGAATATTTGTGAAATATGGGAAGAAGAATCAACAGGAGATGGTTCCATAGGGGGCCACGAGGAAGGGGGCGCGCCTGCCCCCCCCCCTGGGCGCACCCCTGACCCTCGTGGGCTCCCCGTAAGGCGGTTGCTACTCTTCTTTGGCCACAAGAAAGCTAATTTTCAGAGAAAAATCTGCGCGAAGGTTTCAATCCAATCGGAGTTACGGATTTCCGGATATATAAGAAACAGTGAAAGGGCAGAATCCAAGAACGCAGAAACAGAGAGAGACAGAGAGACAGATCCAATCTCGGAGGGGATCTCGCCCCTCCCGTGCCATGGAGGCCATGGACCAGAGGGGAAGTATGCTTGAAGTATTATTATCTTAATGTCAAATGATAGACTATTGCTTTGAATCACTCGTGTCTTAATATTCATGCCATGATTAGATATGTGATCAAGATTATGCTAGGTAGCATTCCACATTAAAAATTATCTTTTTTATCATTAACCTACCCGAGGACGAGCAGGAATTAAGATTGGGGATGCTGATACGTCTCCGTCGTATCTATAATTTTTTATTGTTCCATGCCAATATTATACAACTTTCATATACTTTTGGAAACTTTTTATACTATTTTTGGGACTAACATATTGATCCAGTGCCCGGTGCTAGTTCATGTTTGTTGCATGTTTTTTGTTTCGTAGAAAATCCATATCAAACGGAGTCCAAACGGAATAAAAACGGACAGAGTATATTTTTGGAATATTTGTGAAATATGGGAAGAAGAATCAATGCGAGATGGTGCCCGAGGGGCCACGAGGCAGGGGGCACACCTGCCCCCCTGGGCGCGACCCTGACCCTCGTGGGCTCCCCGTAAGGCGGTTGCTGCTCTTCTTTGGCCGCAAGAAAGCTAATTTTCAGAGAAAAATTTGGGCGAAGGTTTCAATCCAATCGAAGTTACGGATCTCTAGATATATAAGAAACGGTGAAAGGGCAGAATCCGGGAACGCAGAAACAGAGAGAGACAGAGAGATAGATCCAATCTCGGAGGGGCTCTCGCCCCTCCCATGCCATGGAGGCCATGGACCAGAGGGGAAACCCTTCTCCCATCTAGGGAGAAGGTCAAGGAAGAAGAAGAAGGAGGGGGGCTTTCTCCCCCTCGCTTCCGGTGGCGCCGGAACGCCGCCGGGGGCCATCATCATCACCGCAATCTACACCAACACCTCCGCCATCTTCACCAATATCTCCATCACCTTCCCCCCTCTATCTACAGCGGTCCACTCTCCCGCAACCCGATGTACCCTCTACTTGAACATGGTGCTTCATTCTTCATATTATTATCCAATGATGTGTTGCCATTCTATGATGTCTGAGTAGATTTTCGTTGTCCTATCGGTGATTGGTGAATTACTATGATTGATTTAATTTGCTTGTGGTTATGTTGTTGTCCTTTGGTGCCCATCATATGAGCGCGCGCATGGATCACACCATGGGGTTAGTTGTATGTTGATAGGACTATGTATTGGAGGGCAAGAGTAATAGAAGCTTCAACCTAGCATAGAAATTGATGCATACGGGATTGAAGGGGGACCAATATATCTTAATGCTCTGGTTGGGTTTTACCTTGATGAATGTTAGTAGTTGCGGATGCTTGCTAATAGTTCCAAACATAAGTGCATAGAGTTCCAAGTCAGAGATGACATTCTAGCAGTGGCCTCTCCCACATAAAACTTGCTATCGGTCTAGTAAAGTAGTCAATTGCTTAGGGACAATTTCGCAACTCCTACCACCACTTTTCCACACTCGCTATACTAACTTTATTGCTTCTTTACCTAAACAACCCCTACTTTTTATTTACATGCACTTTATATTCTTGCAAACCTATCCAAAAACACCTACAAAGTACTTCTAGTTTCATACTTGTTCTAGGTAAAGCGAATGTTAAGCGTGCGTAGAGTTGTATCGGTGGTCGATAGAACTTGAGGGAATATTTGTTCTACCTTTAGCTCCTCGTAGGGTTCGACACTCTTACTTATTGAAAGAGGCTACAATTGATCCCCTATACTTGTGGGTTATCAAGACCTTTTTCTGGCGCCGTTGCCGGGGAGCAATAGCGTGGGGTGAATATTCTTGTGTGTTCTTGTTTGCTTTATCACTAAGTAAATTTTATTTGCTGTTCTAAGTTGTTATCTATCTTTAGTTATGGATATGGAACATGGAATACCAAAAAAATTAGGTGTACCTGCTACTCATGGAGATGGGGAACCTCTCCTAAAACCCTCGATGCTGGTTATGTGAAAAATATTATGTACTATTTTGATAATCCTGAGAAAACCCCATTCAATTATGTAACGGGAGACACGTTGGATCAACATGAATACTTTAGGGTTTATCGCTTGACTCAAAAAGGGAAACTATTATGGGATCAAATCCGTATGTTGCATTGGTATGCTTGGGAACTATGCTTGAGATATGATTATACTTGTTGCTCTAGGATGAAGGCTCCACAACATCCCTTTTCATGCAAATTTAATGATGATAAAACCTTGGCTTCTTATGCTAATGGTATAAATGATTACTATGATGTGGAACAAATAAAAGAATTTGTTGCTTTTATGGGTGCTTATGACAGTGAATCTTTGTTTAAAGAGTGTGAAAATTTTGATGATTCAATTTATAGACCTGAAAATTTAGCTATCCTTAAATATTGCTATGAGAATTATGAATTCAATTCCGATATTGATGATTTTATTGAGAGAGTCTCCGCTGTCCAAGAAAAGACTAATATTTTGCAAGAGTCTGTGGAAGAAGGAATTGATGAAACTGTGAGCTCATTGGATGAAAAAGATGATGAGGAGAGCGAAGAACAAAAGGAGGAAGAGCGGATTTATCACCCATTCCCACCTTCTAATGAGATTAACTCTTTAACTCATACACTGTTTAATTTCCCTTCGTGCTTACCGAAGGATGATTGTTATGATCTCGTTGATTCTCTTGAAATATCCCTTTTTGATTATGCTTGCTATGCTTGTGGCCAAGATGCCAATATGAATTATGCTTATGGAGATGAACTTGCTATAGTTCCTTATGTTAAACACGAAATTGTTTCTATTGCGCCCACGCATGATAGTCCTATTATCTTTTTGAATTCTCCCAACTACACAATATCAGAGAAGTTTACCCTTATTAAGGATTATATTGATGGGTTGTATTTTACTATTACACATGATGATTTTGATAGATATAATATGCATGTGCTTGCTGCTCCTACATGCAATTATTATGAGAGAGGAACTACATCTCCGCCTCTTTATGTTTCCAACACGCAAAAATTGCAAGAAACTGTTTATACTATGCATTGGCCTTTACTTTGTGTGCATGAATTGTTCTTTTATGACATGCTGATGCATAGGAAGAGAGTTAGACTTCGTCATTACATGATATATATTACTTTGTGCTCACTACTAAATGCCAAATCATTGCTAATTCCAATTTTCTTTGATATACCTTGGGATCCGGGTGGATCCATTACTTGAGCACTATATGCCTAGTTTAATGGCTTTAAAGAAAACGCTACCAGGGAGACAAGCCGGAAGTTTTAGAGAGTCATTTATTTATATTGTTTGCTTTTATAAAGTTAAAAAAATGTGCCAAGGTTTGCCTTTAGGATGTTTTGGATTACTTGTTGGTTTGTGCGGTGCAGGACAGAAACTTTGGCTGTAGTGCGCGATTTTACATTTTTTACTGGAACGTCAAACGGTTCTGAAACTTTTTGCACTGTCTTTCTATTTTTTTCTTCTAATTTTGGTAGAATTTTTGGAGTAGCAGAAGTATGGTGAATGTTCAGATTATTACAGACTGTTCTGTTTTAGACAGATTCTGTTTTTGATGCATAGTTTGCTTGTTTTGATGAAACTATCGATTTATATCAGTGGATTAAGCCATGAAAAAGTTATATTACAGTAGCTACAATACAAAAACAAAATATGAATTGGTTTACAACAGTACTTAGAGTAGTGATTTTCTTTATTATACTAACGGATCTTACCGAGCTTTCTGTTGAGTTTTGTGTGATTGAAGTTTTCAAGTTTTGGGAGAGATCACGATGGATGAAGGAATAAGGAGTGGCAAGAGCCTAAGCTTGGGGATGCCCGAGGCACCCCAAGGAAATATTCAAGGACTCCCAAGCTACCAAGCTTGGGGATGCCCCGGAAGGCATCCCCTCTTTGTTCTAACGATCATCGATAATTTCCCTTGGAGCTATATTTTTATTCGTCACATGATATGTGTAAATCTTGGAGCGTCTTTTGCATTTAGTTTCCACTTTTCTTTTATGCAACATGCTGGTATGAAATAGTCCTTTGTTGATTTATAGAATGCTCATTGCACTTCACTTATATCTTTTGAGTATGGCTTTATAGAATGCTTCATGTGCTTCTCTTATATCATTTGAAGTTAGGATTGCCCGTTTCTCTTCATATAGAAAACCACCATTTATAGAATGCTCTTTTGCTTCAGTTATATTTGTTAGAGAGTGGGCATTTTTTTGTAGAAAGAATTAAACTCTCTTGTTTCACTTATATCTATTTAGAGAGATGACAGGAATTGGTCATTCACATGGTTAGTCATAAAATCCTGCATAAAACTTATAGATCACTGAATATGATATGTTTGATTCCTTGCAATAGTTTTGTGATATAAAGATGGTGATATTAAAGTCATGCTAGTGGGTAGTTGTGGATTGTAGAAATACTTGTGTTGAAGTTTGTGATTCTCGTAGCATGCATGGTGAACCGTTATGTGATGAAGTCGGAGCATGATTTATTTATTGATTGTCTTCCTTATGAGTGGCGGTCGGGGACGAGCGATATCCTTTTCCTACCAATCTATCCCCCTAGGAGCATGCGCGTAGTACTTTGTTTCAATGACTAATAGATTTTTACAATAAGTATGTGAGTTCTTTATGACTAATGTTGAGTCCATGGATTATACGCATTCTCACCCTTCCATCATTGCTAGCCTCTTCGGTACCGTGCATTGCCCTTTCTCGCCTCAAGAGTTGGTGCAAACTTCACCGATGCATCCAAACCCCGTGATATGATATGCTCTATCACACATAAGCCTCCTTATATCTTCCTCAAAACAGCCATAATACCTACCTATCATGGCATTTCCATAGCCATTCCGAGATATATTGCCATGCAACTTCCATCATCATCATATACATGACTTGAGAATTCATTGTCATATTCCTTTGCATGACCGTAAGATAGCTAGCATGATGTTTTCATGGCTTGTCCATTTATTGATGTCATTGCTATGCTAGATGATTGCACATCCTGGTACACTGCCGGACTTATATCATTTGATGTTTGGACTGCTTGTTTCTCTTCACATAGAAAACCGCCATTTTTAGAATGCTCTTTTGCTTCACTTATATTTGTTAGAGCGTAGGCATATATTTTGTAGAAAGAATTAAACTCTCTTGCTTCACTTATATCTATTTAGAGAGTTGACAGGAATTGGTCATTCACATGGTTAGTCATAAAATCCTACATAAAACTTGTAGATCACTGAATATGATATGTTTGATCCCTTGCAATAGTTTTGCGATATAAAGGTGGTGATATTAGAGTCGTGCTAGTTGAGTAATTGTGAAATTGATAAATACTTGTGTTGAGGTTTGCAAGTCCCGTAGCATGCACGTATGGTGAACCGTTATGTAACGAAGTTGGAGTGATAACCCACAAGTATAGGGGATCGCAACAGTTTTCGATGGTAGAGTATTCAACCCAAATTTATTGATTCGACACAAGGGGAGCCAAAGAATATTCTAAAGTATTAGCAGCTGAGTTGTCAATTCAACCACACCTGGAAACTTAGTATCTGTAGCAAAGTATTTAGTAGCAAAGTAATATGATAGTAGTGGTAACGGTAGCAAAAGGTAACAGTAGTAAAAGTAATGTTTTTGGTATTTTGTAGTGATGATAGCAATAGCAACGGAAAAGTAAATAAGCAAAGAACAATATATGGAAAGCTCGTAGGCAATGGATCGGTGATGGAGAATTATGCCGGATGCGGTTCATCATGTAACAATCATAACCTAGGGTGACACGGAACTAGCTCCAGTTCATCAATGTAATGTAGGCATGTATTTCGAATATAGTCATACGTGCTTATGGAAAACAACTTGCATGACATCTTTTGTCCTACCCTCTCGTGGCAGCGGGGTCCTAACGGAAACTAAGGGAAATTAAGGCCTCCTTTTAATAGAGTACCGGAACAAAGCATTAACACATAGTGAATACATGAACTCCTCAAACTACGGTCATCACCGGTAAGTATCTCGATTATTGTCACTTCGGGGTTAACGGATCATAACACATAATAGGTGACTATAGACTTGCAAGATAGGATCAAGAACTCTCATATATTGATGAAAACATAATAGGTTCAGATCTGAAATCATGGCACTCGGGCCCTAGCGGCGGCTCCGCATCGTAAAACATGATGAATTCTTCTCTTTGATTTTTTTCTCCCCGAAACCAAATATATAGAGTTAGAGTTGAGGTCGGAGGAGATCCAAGGGGCCCACAACATAGGGGCGCGCCCTAGGGGGGGCAGGCGCGCCCCCACCCTTGTGGACAGGTGGTGGGCCCCCTGGCCTTCATCTTTTGAAATAACACCATGGTAATTCTGCTGAAAACAGCGTCAGTCCAGGTTAGTTCCATTCAAATCATGCAAGTTAGAGTCCAAAACAAGGCAAAAGTGTTTGGAAAAGTAGATACGACGGAGACGTATCAACTCCCCGAGATTAAACCCTTGCTTGTCCTCAAGCAATTCAGTTGATAAACTGAAAGTGATAAAGAAAATTTTTTACAAACTCTGTTTGCTCTTGTTGTTATAAATATGTAAAGCCAGCATTCAAGTTTTCAGCAAAGATTATGACTAACCACATTCACAATAACGCTTAGGTCTCAAGTTTACTCATATCAGTGGCATAATCAACTAGCGAGCAATAATAATAAATCTCGGATGACAACACTTCCTCAAAATGATCATAATATGATATAACAAGATGGTATCTCGCTAGCCCTTTCTGAGACCGCAAAACATAAATGCAGAGCACCTTTAAAGATCAAGGACTGACTAGACATTGTAATTCATGGTAAAAGAGATCCAGTCAAGTCATACTCAATGTAAACTAACAGTAATGAATGCAAATGACAGCTGTGCTCTCCAACTGGTGCCTTTTAATAAGAAGATGATGACTCAACATGAAAGTAAATAGATAGGCCCTTCGTAGAGGGAACCAGGGATTTGTAGAGGTGCCAGAGCTCGGTTTTGAAATAGAGGTGAATAATATTTTGAGCGGTATACTTCCATTGTCAACATAACAACCAAGAGATGGCAATATCTTCCATGCTACACACATTATAGGCGGTTCCCAAATAGAATGGTAAAGTTTATACCCCCTTCCACCAACAAGCATCAATCCATGGCTTGCTCGAAACAACGAGTGCCTCCAACTAACAAGAGTCCCAGGGGGAGTTTTGTTTGCAATTATTTTGATTTAGTTTGCATAAAGCATGGGACTGGGCATCCTGGTGACCAGCCACTTTCTCGTGAGTGAGGAGCAGAGTCCACTCCTCTTGAGAATAACCCGCCTAACATGGAAGATATGGACAACCCTAGTTGATACATGAGTTATTCGAGCATACAAAACAGGATATTTATTTGAAGGTTTAGAGTTTGGCACATACAAATTTACTTGGAACGGCAGGTAGATACCGTATATAGATAGGTATGGTGGACTCATATGGAATAACTTTGGGGTTTATGGAGTTGGATGCACAAGTAGTATTCCCGCTTAGTATAGGTGAAGGCTAGCAAAAGACTAGGAAGCGACCAGCTAGAGAGTGACAACAGTCATGAACATGCATTAAAATTAATCAACACCGAATGCAAGCATGAGTAGGATATAATCCACCATGAACATAAATATTGTGAAGGCTACGTTGATTTTGTTTCAACTACATGCGTGAACATGCGCCAAGTCAAGTCACTTAAATCATTCAGAGGAGGATACCACCCTATCATACCACATCAGAACCATTTTAATAGCATGTTGGCACGCAGGGTAAACCATTATAACTAATAGCTAATCAGGCATGGCACAAGAACTATGATCTCTAGTTGTCATTGCAAACATGTTTATTCATAATAGGCTGAATCAGGAATGATGAACTAATCATATTTACAAAAACAAGAGAGGTCGAGTTCATACCAGCTTTACTCATCTCAGTCAGTCCATCATATATCGTCATAATTGTCTTTCACTTGCACGACCGAATAGTGTGAATAATAATAATAGTTCACGTGCATTGGACTAAGCTGGAATCTGCTAGCATTCAATAAACAGGAGAAGACAAGGCAAAATGGGCTCTTTTGTCAGATCAAAAATAATGCATATAAGAGCTACTTCAACAATTTAATTATGGTCTTCTCCTATCGACCCCCAAAGAAAAGAAAAGAAATAAAACTATTTACACGGGAAAGCTCCCAACAAGCAAAAGAAGAACAGGAAATCTTTTTGGGTTTTCTTTTTAATTACTACTACAAGCATGGAAAGTAAACTAATTAAAAGCCACAACTAATTTTTTTTGGTTTTTCTTAAGGTTTATTAAACACACAAGAAGAAAGCATAAAAAGGAAATAAACTAGCATGGATGATACAATGAAAAAGTATGAGCACCGACATCTAACAATGAGTGTGTGAACATAAATGTAATGTCGGTGAGAAATACGTACTCCCCCAAGCTTAGGCTTTTGGCCTAAGTTGGTCTATGGCCACGGTTGGCCTGGCTGATATCCATAGTAAAAGTTGGGGTCGTACTGAGATGCAGCGGCTATCGCCTCCTGAGCTGCAGCGTGGTGACGAGCGGCCTCCGCCCTCCTCTCGTACTCATCTGCCTCCTCTCTAGCAATAACATATCTTCCTCTTGCCTGATAATCAAAGAAGGCAGGAGCAGGGAGAGTAATATGGACAGCACGGCGTCTGTCAAAGATTAAACGATACTGGAGAGGTGATTCATTCCTCTCGACAAACTGGTGGTGAACCATAGCATTAAAGTCTAGGTAAGCAGGGGGTAATTCAATATCATCTTCGTGTATGGCTAAACCAAGAAAATTAGCTATGCGGGTTGCATAAATTCCACCAAAGAAATCTCCATTAAATCTATTAAGATGCAACCTACGTGCAACAATGGCTCCCAAATTATAAGATTTATCTCCTAACACAACACTCCTAAGAATAATGAGGTAAGGGACACACATGTGACATGCCTCATCTTTACCATTAATGCATCTACATATGAAGAGAGTAAAATAATGTATAGAAGGAAAGTGAATTCTCCCTATGCTAGCTTGTGTTATATCTCTAGATTCCCCCACAATTATACTAGCAAGAAAATCTCTAAATTCAGATTTGCGAGGATCCCTGATACTACCCCATTGTGGAAGTTTGCAAGCAGTGGTAAAATCCTCTAAGTCCATAGTGTATGAATTTTCATAAAGATCAAACAGGACAGTTGGAGAATTACGTGAAGATGAAAATTCAAACCTCCTCACAAAGGAACTAGTGAGATAGTGATACTGGCTGCACTTCTCTTCTTCGAAGCTCACAAGATCAGCGTTACGCAAATACGCGTTAAATTCTTCCTTAATTTCCGCTCGATCCATAAAATTTTCCGAAGGCCATTCACAAGGACGCACTGGAGCGTTTCTTGGTGGCTCATCATCAGCATCACGCATTGCGAGCCTGGGCACTTGTTTCCTTGAAGAGCCACCTTGATACATTTTCCTAAACATATTTCTTCCTCTAAAAAATTTCTGAAATTTTTAGTAACTTCAAAATAAAAGTGAACCAAACTCAATAATATTGATAGCAACTACTCCTACAAGTGCCTAGAGCCTATATCATGCATCAAAACTACTTTTGACCATATAAATTTGACATGCAAGCTCAAGAACAGGGTCACCTAAGCAGCACAAATTTGCAATGAATAAAGCACTAGAACAAAAACTAATTGGACCAATGGAGGAGTCACATACCAAGGAACAATCTCCCCAAGCAGTTTTGTGAGAGGTGCTTTGAGCAAGGAGATCGAAAATGGCAGAAAAATGAGCTTGGACTCGGGTATGAACTGGATATTCATGTTTGTGGGAGGAAGAAGGAGTGTGTGGGTGCAAGGATAAGTGGAGGAGGGCCACCATGGGCCCACGAGGCAGGGTGCGCACCCAGGGGGTAGGGCGCGCCCTCCACCCTCGTGGCCAGGTGGATGACCCCCAACTGTGTTCTCAGTGCCAAATATTCTCAAATATTCTAGAAAATCATATTTAATTTTCAGGTCACTTGGATAACTTTTATTTTCGGGGTATTTTTATATTGCACGGATAATCAGATAACAGACAGAAAAATACTTTTTTATTTTATTTAATATAAATAATAGAAAGTAAGAGGAGGGTACAACAGGTTGTGCCTTCTAGTTTCATCCATCTCATGATCATCAAAAGGAATCCACTAACAAGGTTGATCAAGTCTTGTTAACGAACTCATTCCGAATAACATGGAACCGGAGAAATTTCGAATAACACTATGTTACCTCAACGGGGATATGCACATCCCCAATAATAAGAATATCATATTTCTTCTTGACAGTAGGAAGAGGAAATTCAAAACCTCCAAATATAATCGATGGGATTTTTCCAGTAGAGTTGATAATATGAACTTGAGGTTGTTTCCTCAGAAAGTGTACCGTATGCTCATTACCATTAACATGAAAAGTGACATTGCCTTTAGTGCAATCAATAACAGCCCCTGCGGTATTCAAAAAGGGTCTTCCAAGAATAATGGACATACTATCGTCCTCGGGAATATCAAGAATAACAAAGTCCGTTAAAATAGTAACGTTTGCAACTACAACAGGCACATCCTCACAAATACCGACAGGTATAGCAGTTGATTTATCAGCCATTTGCAAAGATATTTCATTAAGTGTCAACTTATTCAAATCAAGTCTACGATATAAAGAGAGAGGCATAACACTAACACCGACTCCAAGATCACATAAAGCAGTTTTAACATAGTTCCTTTTAATGGAGTATGGTATAGTGGGTACTCCTGGATCTCCAAGTTTCTTTGGTATTCCACCTTTAAAAGTATAATTAGCAAGCATGGTGGAAATTTCATCTTCCGGTATCTTTCTTTTATTAGTAACAATTTCTTTCATATACTTAGCATAAGGATTCATTTTAAGCATATCAATTAATCGCATACGCAAAAAGATAGGTCTAATCATTTCAGCAAAGCGCTCAAAATCCTCATCATCCTTTTTCTTGGATGGTTTGGGAGGAAAAGGCATGGGTTTCTGAACCCATGGTTCTCTTTCTTTACCATGTTTCCTAGCAACAGAGTCTTTCTTATCATAAGGTTGATTCTTTGATTGTGGGTTATCAAGATCAACAGCAGGTTCAATTTCTATATCATTATCATTGCTAGGTTGAGCATCATCATGAACATTATCATTAACATTATCACTAGTTTCAGGTTCATTACCAGATTGTGTTTCAGCATCAGAGATAGAAATATCATTTGGATTCTCAGGTGTTTCAATAACAGGTTCACTAGAAGCATGCAAAGTCCTATCATTTTTATTTTTCTTCCTTTTAGAAGGACTAGGTGCATCTATATTATTTCTCTGAGAATCTTGCTCAATTCTCTTAGGATGGCCTTCAGGATACAAAGGTTCCTGAGTCCTTCTACCAGCTCTAGTAGCCACTTTAACAGCATAATCATTATTTTTACTATTCAATTCATTGAGCAAATCATTTTGAGCCTTAAGTACTTGTTCTACTTGAGTGGTAACCATAGAAGCATGTTTACTAATAAGTTTAAGTTCACCTTTGACGTTATCCATATAATCACCCAAGTGTTCAAGCATATTTGAATTGTATTTCAATTGTCTACCAAAATAAGCATTAAAGTTTTCTTGTTTAACAATGAAATTGTCAAACTCATCTAAGCATTGTCTAGCAGACTTATAACAAGGGATATCACCTTCATCAAATCTATAGAGAGAATTTACCTTTACTACCTGTGTCGGGTTATCAAGACCATGAGTTTCTTCAATAGGTAATGGATTAAGATCATATGTTTGTTCAACAGGCGGTAAATTAAGACCGTGTATTTCTTCAATAGGAGGTAAATTCTTAACATCTTCAGCTTTAATACCTTTTTCTTTCATAGATTTCTTTGCCTCTTGCATATCTTCAGGACTGAGAAATAGAATACCCCTCTTCTTGGGGCTGGTTTAGGAATAGGCTCAGGTGCTGGCTCAGGAAGTTTCCAATTATTTTCATTTGTCAACATATTATTCAATAGAATTTCAGCTTCATCCGGTGTTCTTTTCCTAAAAACAGAACCAGCACAACTATCCAGGTAATCTCTGGAAGCATTGGTTAGTCCATTATAAAAGATATCATGTATTTCATTTTTCTTAAGAGGATGATCAGGCAAAGCATTAAGTAACTTGAGAAGCCTCCCCCAAGCTTGTGGGAGACTCTCTTCTTCAATTTGCACAAAATTATATATATCCCTTAAAGCAGCTTGTTTCTTATGAGCAGGGAAATATTTAGTAGAGAAGTAATAAATCATATCCTGGGGACTACACACACAACCAGGATCAAGAGAATTAAACCATATCTTAGCAGCACCCTTTAATGAGAACGGAAATATTTTAAGGATATAAAAGTAATGAGTTCTCTCATCGGTAGTGAACAGGGTGGCTATATCATTTAATTTAGTAAGATGTGCCACAACAATTTCAGATTCATAGCCATGAAAAGGATCAGATTCAACCAAAGTAATTATATCAGGATCAATAGAGAATTCATAATCCTTATGAGTAACACAGATAGGTAAAGTAGCAAAAGCAGGGTCGGGTTTCATCCTAGCATTTAGAGATTGCTTATTCCATTTAGCTAATAACCTCTTGAGTTCATATCTATCTTTGCAAGCTAAAATAGCTAAAGAAGCTTCTTTATTAAAAACATAACCCTCAGGAATAACAGGTGAGTCTTCATCATCACTTTCATCAGTATTATCAGATTCAATATTTTCATTCTCTCTAGCCCAAGCAAGTTGTTCATCAAGAAATTCACCAAGTGGCGCAGTAGTATCAAGCATAGAAGTAGTTTCATCATAAGTATCATGTATATCAGAAGTGGCATCATCAATAACATGCGACATATCAGAACGAATAGCAGAAGCAGGTTTAGGTGTCGCAAGCTTACTCAAAACAGAAGGTGAATCAAGTGTAGAGCTAGATGGCGGTTACTTACCTCCCCTCGTAGTTGAGGGATAAATCTTGGTTCTTGGATCTTTCAAGTTCTTCATAATGATAAGCAGATATAAATCCCAAGTGACTCAAAGAATAGAGCTATGCTCCCCGGCAACGGCGCCAGAAAATAGTCTTGATAACCCACAAGTATAGGGGATCGCAACAGTTTTCGAGGTTAGAGTACTCAACCCAAATTTATTGATTCAACACAAGGGGAGCCAAAGAATATTCTCAAGTATTAGCAGCTGAGTTGTCAATTCAACCACACCTGGAAACTTAGTATCTACAGCAAAGTATTTAGTAGCAAAGTAATATGATAGTAGTGGTAACGGTAGCAAAAGGTAACAGTAGTAAAAGTAATGTTTTTGGTATTTTGTAGTGATGATAGCAATAGCAACGGAAAAGTAAATAAGCGAAGAACAATATATGGAAAGCTCGTAGGCAATGGATCGGTGATGGAGAATTATGCTGGATGCGGTTCATCATGTAACAATCATAACCTAGGGTGACACAGAACTAGCTCTAGTTCATCAATGTAATGTAGGCATGTATTCCGAATATAGTCATTCGTGCTTCTGGAAAACAACTTGCATGACATCTTTTGTCCTACCCTCCCGTGGCAGCGGGGTCCTAACGGAAACCAAGGGATATTAAGGCCTCCTTTTAATAGAGTACCGGAACAAAGCATTAACACATAGTGAATACATGAAGTCCTCAAACTACGGTCATCACCGGTAAGTATCCCGATTATTGTCACTTTGGGGTTAACGGATCATAACACATAATAGGTGACTATAGACTTGCAAGATAGGATCAAGAACTCTCATATATTGATGAAAACATAATAGGTTCAGATCTAAAATCATGGCACTTAGGCCCTAGTGACAAGCATTAAGCATAGCAAAGTCATAGCAACATCAATCTCAGAACATAGTGGATACTAGGGATCAAACCCTAACAGAACTAACTCGATTACATGATAGATCTCATCCAACCCATCACCGTCCAGCAAGCCTACGATGGAATTACTCACGCGCGGCGGTGAGCATCATGAAATTGGTGATGGAGGATGGTTGATGATGACGATGACGACGGATTCCCCTCTCCGGAGCCCCGAACGGACTCCACATCAGCCCTCCCGAGAGGTTTTAGGGCCTGGAGGCGGCTCCATATCGTAAAACGCGATGAATTCTTCTCTTTGATTTTTCTCTCCTCGAAACCAAATATATAGAGTTGGAGTTGAGGTCGGAGGAGCTCCAGGGGGCCCACGAGGTAGGGGGCGCACCCCCACCCTCGTGGACAGGTGGTGGGCCCCTGGCCTTCATCTTTTGCAAGGACTTTTTATTATTTCCTAAAAGTTGTTCCGTAAAGTTTCAGGTCATTCCGAGAACTTTTGTTTCTACACATAAATAACACCATGATAATTCTGCTGAAAACAGCGTCAGTCCGGGTTAGTTCCATTCAAATCATGCAAGTTAGAGTCCAAAACAAGGGCAAAAGTGTTTGGAAAAGTAGATACGACAGAGACGTATCATGGAGCATGAGGTATTTATTGACTGTCTTCCTTATGAGTGATGGTCGGGGACGAGTGATGGTCTTTTCCTACCAATCTATCCCCCTAGGGGCATGCGTAGTAGTACTTTGCTTCGAGGGCTAATAAACTTTTGCAATAAGTATATGAGTTCTTTATGACTATTGTGAGTCCATGGATTATACGCACTCTCACCCTTCCATCATTGCTAGCCTCTTCGGTACCATGCATTGCCCTTTCTTACCTCGAGAGTTGGTGCAAACCTCGCCGATGCATCCAAACCCTGTTATACGATACGCTCTATCACACATAAACCTCCTTATATCTTCCTCAAAACAGCCACCATACCTACCTATCATGGCATTTCCATAGCCATTCCGAGATATATTGCATGCAACTTCCATCATCATCATATACATGACTTGAGCATTTATTGTCATATTGCTTTGCATGATTGTAAGATAGCTAGCATGATGTTTTCATGGCTTGTCCATTTTTTGATGTCATTGCTACTCTAGATCATTGCACATCCCTGTACACTGCCGGAGGCATTCATATAGAGTCATACTTTGTTCTAGACATCGAGTTGTAATATTGACTTGTAAGTAAATAAAAGTGTGATGATCATCATTATTATAGCATTGTCCCAGTGAGGAAAGGATGATGGATACTATGATTCCCCCACAAGTCGGGATGAGACTCCAGACGAAAAAAATAAAAAAGAGAGAAAAAAAAGAAAAAAATAGAAAGGCCAAAAAAAGGGAGGCCCAAAAAAAGAGACAAAAAGAGAGAAGGGACAATGTTACTATCCTTTTACCACACTTGTGCTTCAGAGTAGCACCATGTTCTTCATATAGAGAGTCTCTTGAGTTATCACATTCATATACTAGTGGGAATTTTCATTATAGAACTTGGCTTGTATATTCTGATGATGGGCTTCCTCAAATGCCCGAGGTCTTCCTGAGCAAGCAAGTTGGATGCACACCCACTTAGTTTCAGTTTGAGCTTTCATACACTTATAGCTCTAGTGCAGCCGTTGCATGGAAATCCCTACTCCTCGCATTGACATCAATTGATGGGCATCTCCATAGCCCGTTGATTAGCCGCGTCGATGTGAGACTTTCTTCCTTTTGTCTTCTCCACACAACCTCCATCATCATATTCTATTCCACCCATAGTGTTATGTCCATGGCTTGCGCTCATGTATTGCGTGAGGGTTGAAAAAGCTGAAACGCGTTAAAAAGTATGAACCAATTGCTCGACTTGTCATCGGGGTTGTGCGTGATTTGAATGCTTTGTGTGGTGAAGATGGAGCACAGCCAGACTATATGATTTTGTAGGGATGAGCTTTCTTTGGCTATGTTATTTTGAAAAGACATAATTGCTTGGTTAGTATGCTTGAAGTATTATTATCTTAATGTCAAATGATAGACTATTGCTTTGAATCACTCGTGTCTTAATATTCATGCCATGATTAGATATGTGATCAAGATTATGCTAGGTAGCATTCCACATCAAAAATTATTTTTTTTATCATTAACCTACTCGAGGACGAGCAGGAATTAAGCTTGGGGATGCTGATACGTCTCCGTCGTATCTATAATTTTTTATTGTTCCATGCCAATATTATACAACTTTCATATACTTTTGGCAACTTTTTATACTATTTTTGGGACTAACATATTGATCCAGTGCCCAGTGCCAGTTCATGTTTGTTGCATGTTTTTTGTTTCGTAGAAAATCCATATCAAACGGAGTCCAAACGGAATAAAAACGGATGGAGTATATTTTTGGAATATTTGTGAAATATGGGAAGAAGAATCAACGCGAGATGGTGCCCGAGGGGCCATGAGGCAGGGGGCGCACCTGCCCCCTGGGCGCGACCCTGACCCTCGTGGGTTCCCCGTAAGGCGGTTGCTGCTCTTCTTTGGCCGCAAGAAAGCTAATTTTCAGAGAAAAATTTGGGCGAAGGTTTCAATCCAATCGAAGTTACGGATCTCTAGATATATAAGAAACGGTGAAAGGGCAGAATCCGGGAACGCAGAAACAGAGAGAGACAGAGAGATAGATCCAATCTCGGAGGGGCTCTCGCCCCTCCCATGCCATGGAGGCCATGGACCAGAGGGGAAACCCTTCTCCCATCTAGGGAGAAGGTCAAGGAAGAAGAAGAAGGAGGGGGGCTCTCTCCCCCTCGCTTCCGGTGGCGCCGAAACGCCGCCGGGGGCCATCATCATCACCGCAATCTACACCAACACCTCCGCCATCTTCACCAATATCTCCATCACCTTCCCCCTCTATCTACAGTGGTCAACTCTCCCGCAACCCGATGTACCCTATACTTGAACATGGTGCTTCATGCTTCATATTATTATCCAATGATGTGTTGCCATCCTATGATGTCTGAGTAGATTTTCGTTGTCCTATCGGTGATTGGTGAATTACTATGATTGATTTAATTTTCTTGTGGTTATGTTGCTGTCCTTTGGTGCCCATCACATGAGCGCGCGCGTGGATCACACCATAGTGTTAGTTGTATGTTGATAGGACTATGTATTGGAGGGCAAGAGTGACAGAAGCTTCAACCTAGCATAGAAATTGATGCATACGGGATTGAAGGGTGGCCAATATATCTTAATGCTATGGTTTGGTTTTACCTTAATGAACGTTAGTAGTTGCGGATGCTTGCTAATAGTTCCAATCATAAGTGCATGGAATTCCAAGTCAGGGATGATATGCTAGCAGTGGCCTCTCCCACATAAAACTTGCTATCGGTCTAGTAAAGTAGTCAATTGCTTAGGGACAATTTCGCAACTCCTACCACCACTTTTCCACACTCGCTATACTAAATTTATTGCTTCTTTACCTAAACAGCCCCTACTTTTTATTTACATGCACTTTATATTCTTGCAAAGCTATCCAAAAACACCTACAAAGTACTTCTAGTTTCATACTTGTTCTAGGTAAAGCGAACGTTAAGCGTGCGTAGAGTTGTATCAGTGGTCGATTGAACTTGAGGGAATATTTGTTCTACCATTAGCTCCTCGTTGGGTTCGACACTCTTACTTAGCGAAAAAGGCTACAATAGATCCCCTATACTTGTGGGTTATCAGTCACTTACGAAAGTGAGACCTGATAGAGATAATAAGATAAATATTTTTGGTATTTTTATGATATATATTGGAAAATAAAGATTGCAAAATAAATGGTAATAGAAATAGCAAGTTGATATGAAAATAATATGAAGGAAGATAGACCCGGGGGCCATAGGTTTCACTAGTGGCTTCTCTCAAGATAGCAAATTCTATGGTGGGTGAACAAATTACTGTCGAGCAATTGATAGAAAAGCGAATACTTATGAGAATATCTAGGCATGATCATGTATATAGGCATCACGTCCGCGACAAGTAGATGAAAACGATTCAACATCTACTACTATTACTCCACACATTGACCGCTATCCAGCATGCATCTAGAGTATTAAGTTCATAAGAACAGAGTAATGCATTAAGCAAGATGACATGATGTAGAGGGATAAACTCAAGCAATATGATATAAACCCCATCTTTTTGTCCTCGATGCCAACAATACAATACGTGCCTTGCTGCCCCTGCTGTCACTGGGAAAGGACATCGCAAGATTGAACCCAAAGCTAAGCACTTCTCCCATTGCAAGAACGATCAACCTAGTAGGCCAAACCAAACTGATAATTCGAAGAGACTTGCAAAGATAACAAATCATGCATAAAAGAATTCAGATAAGAATCAAATATTGTTCATAGACAATATTGATCATAAACCCACAATTCATCGGATCTCGACAAACACACCGCAAAAAGAATTACATCGAATAGATCTTCAAGAGAATTGAGGAGAACTTTGTATTGAGATCCAAAGAGAGAGAAGAAGCCATCTAGATAATAACTATGGACCCGAAGGTCTGTGGTAAACTACTCACACATCGTTGGAGAGGCTATGGTGTTGATGTAGAAGCCCCCAGTGATCGATTCCCCCTCCGGTGTAGCGCTGAAAAAGGCCCCAAGATGGGATCTCACAGGTACAGAAGGTTGCGGTGGTGGAAATAGGGTTTCATGGTGCTCCTGGATGTTTTCGGGGTATATGGGCATATAGGATGAAGAAGTACGTCGGTGGAGCTGCGAGGGGCCCACGAGGGTGGGGGCGCGCCTGCCCCCCTGGGCGTGCCCTCCTACCTCGTGGCCTCCTTGCTTCTTTCTTGACGTCCACTCCAAGTCTCCTAGATCACGTTTGTTCCAAAAATAACTCTCCCGAAGGTTTCACTCCGTTTGGATTCCGTTTGATATTCCTTTTCTGCGAAACACCGAAATAGGCAAAAACAGCAATTTGCACTGGGCCTTTGGTTAGTAGGTTAGTCCCAAAAATAATATAAAAAGGTAAATTAAAGTCCATTAAACATCCAAAACAGATAATATAATAGCATGGAACAATCAAAAATTATAGATACGTTGGAGACGTATCAAGCATCCCCAAGCTTAATTCCTGCTCGTCCTCGAGTAGGTATATGATAAAAACCGAATTTTTTGATGTGGAATGCTACCTAGCATAATTCTCAATGTAATTTTATTCATTGTGGCATGAATGTTCAGATCCGAAAGATATAAGACAAAAGTTTAATATTGACATAAAAATAATAATACTTCAAGCATACTAACAAAGCAATCATGTCTTCCCAAAATAACATGGCCAAAGAAAGTTATCCCTACAAAATCATATAGTCTGGCTATGCTCTATCTTCACCACACAAAGTATTTAAATCATGCACAACCCCAATGAAAAGCCAAGCAGTTGTTTCATACTTTGGGGTTTCTCAATCCTTTTCAATCTTCATGCAATATATGAGCATGAGCCATGGACATGGCACTATAGGTGGAATAGAATGGTGGTTGTGGAGAAGACAAAAGGAGAAGATAGTTTCACATCAACGGGACGTGTCAACGGGATATGAAGATGCCCATCAAAAGATATCAATGTGAGTGAGTAGGGATTGCCATGCAACGGATGCACTAGAGCTATAAGTGTATGAAAGTTCAACAAAAGAACTAAGTGGGTGTGCATCCAACTCACTTGCTCACGAATACCTAGGGCATTTTGAGAAGGCCCATCATTGGAATATACAAGCCAAGTTCTATAATGTAAAATTCCCACTAGTATATGAAAGTGGCAACATAGGAGACTCTCTATCATGAAGATCATGGTGCTACTTTGAAGCACACGTGTGGTAAAAGGATAGTAGCATTGTCCCTTCTCTCTTTTTCTCTCATTTTTTGGGCCTTCTCTTTTTTTATGGCCTCCCTTTTTTTCTCTTTTTTATTTTCGTCCGGAGTCTCATCCTGACTTGTGGGGAATCATAGTCTTCATCATCCTTTTCTCACTTGGGACAATGCTCTAATAATGATGATCATCACACTTTTATTTACTTACAACTCAAAAATTACAACTCGATACTAGAACAAAATATGACTCTATGTGAATGCCTTCGTCGGTGTACCGAGATGTGCAATGAATCAAGAGTGACACGTATGAAATAATTATGAATGTGGCTTTGCCACAATTACGATGTCAACTACATGATCATGCAAAGCAGTATGACAATGATGAAGCGTGTCATAATAAATGGAACAGTGGAAAGTTGCATGGCAATATATTTCGGAATGTCTAGGGAAATGGCATAATAGGTAGGTATGGTGGCTGTTTTGAGGAAGGTATAAGGTGGGTGTATAGTACCGACGAAAGTTGTGCGGTACTAGAGAGGCTAGCAACGGTGGAAGGGTGAGAGTGCGTATAATCCATGGACTCAACATTAGTCATAAGAACTCACATACTTATTGCAAAAATCTATTAGTTATCAAAACAAAGTACTACACACATGCTCCTAGGGGGATAGATTGGTATGAAAAGACCATCGCTCGTCCCCGACCGCCACTCATAAGGAAGACAATCAATAAATAAATCATGCTCCGACTTCATCACATAACGGTTCACCATACGTGCATGCTACGGGAATCACAAACTTTAACACAAGTATCTCTCAAATTCACAACTACTCAACTAGCATGACTCTAATATCACCATCTTTATATCCCAAAACAATCATCTAGTATCAAACTTCTCATAGTATTCAATGCACTTTTTATGATAGTTTTTATTATACCCATCTTGGATGCCTATCATATTAGGACTAATTTTATAGCCAATGCAAACTACCCAGCTGTTCTATAAGACTCTCAAAATAATATATGTGAAGCATGAGAGATCAATAATTTCTATAAAATAAAATCACCACCATGCTCTAAAAAGATATAAGTGAAGCACTAGAGCAAAATTATCTAGCTCAAAAGATGTAACATCCCAAATTTTCAATTTGGAATGTTATACATTAGATCATCATGCATATCATATTTTATTTTGCTTTTGGTTTTGATCCTAGAAAATCCTAAGCAACTCAAGGACCCACGGAGAGAGTTGGGGATTTCGTTATTTACATATTTGAGTTTTCTCAAATTTTGTAAACAGGATCATTTGATTTTATTTATTTTATCATCAATTATTTCTATTACAAAAATATGAGAGAGGGAATAAAATGACTTTCCCAAAATATAGAAATATTGAGGATTTAATAAAAAATCAAATAAATATTCGGAGTTTTTCGGAGTTTTTAATTGAATTTAGGAAAAATGCGCGTTTTTCAAAATTGCATTTGGGGCCCAAATAAATGTTCACTTTATCGGGCTTGATTTTAGAAACCCGAGAAATTTTATTTCATGATTTTTGGAGTCCGTTTAGTATTTCTTTTTATTTTTCTTCCGAGCGTAATTATTTAAAAAAAAGAAACCGACCTTGGGCCGTACCCGAGCGGGACTCCGCCCGGGGCGCCTTTATATAGCGCCGCACCCGAGCCCCCAGCCCACACCAGCCCCGCGCCCGATCCGCCGGACCCGCCGCCGACTCGCCGGAGTTGCACGCCGCCCAAGGTTCGCCGCCGCCTCGACTTCTGTGCCGATTTTTTTAAAAAAAAAAAAATTCTTTTTCGTCAGTTTTATTTTCGAATTTTTTTTATTATTTTCATTATTTTCGGATTAGGTTAATTAAAGTTTAATCTGTTCGTCATTTTTCTTTTTCGTCGGATTTTTCGCGGTTATTTTCTGATCGCGATTTCTGATCCGATTTTCGTTTTAGTATAACTTTTCGCTCGTTTATCGGAATCAGGCGATTCAAGCCCCTGGAGTTTCGTCTCGAAACCCTTTTTCCGAATAATCAACTTATACAAGTTTTTACTACTGTAAAATTTGACTTAGATCCAGATTACTAGAACGAAGTTGTTTTCTTTCGCCGTTTGATTTCTTTTGCTACGTTCGATTTGATTCTTTTTGCAAACCAGGGTTCTTAAGTTGAACTTTCTGGTTAGATCTTCTATTTGAGTTTTACCTGTGCATTAGATGAGTACTTATTATATGCTTGTTTGTTTGTCTGCGATAGAATACCCGGAGTGCGCCGCCTGTTACTTTGAATCTCTAGGTTTCACGGATCATCAGCAAGGCAAGTAACACTTTGATCGTACCTTTTTCTACAACCCAGTTTTATTGCATTAGATCAATCCTCACACATTGCATGATTAGGATCTAATTAAGTTGTGGGATGGGAAGTAGATGAGGTAGTACCTATTACCTGTTTATTATCAAACCTTTGGGAGTTACTTCTGCGTTTGTTTATTATGCCATGCTATGCTAGTAGACGTGGATTGGGTGAGTGATATCCATGACAGATGTGAGATGGTTAATTAATGATTTATCTAAGGTGGTTACTTAAACACACATCTGGGTGGATTGAGGCACCTGGGTATTCCAGGACTTGCCTGTTTTTCTTTGGACCGCCACCCAGGCTCAAAGGGATCATGAGATTTTTCAAACTAGAAACTTCCGTGTGCAGCCACAAGCCATTATGGGCTCTGGCATAGTTGAGTAAGTCGTGCGAACTCTTACAGGGTAGACTAGCAGATGTAGGGGAAAGTAGGTGTACCGGTCTATCCATCGTAAGGTGCTAGCATTTCTGAAAGACTGTGTCTCGGTCATCCGTTTCTCAAACACTATGTAGTGCGAGAAATCCAACGGAGGCGATCGAGTCTTGTGGGGAAAAGTGCACAAACCTCTGCAGAGTGTAACAAACTAATCATGGTTAGCCGTGTCCCCGGTTATGGACATCTTGAGTATCTAGTACCTGGATTATCATGTGAATCTAACATGTTACTCTAAAATTAACTTTGTTGGGTTTAATGATGTTATTTTAATTGGGATTGAGAATGCTGTCAACCATTCTCAATGTTTAACAACCACCATGATAGTAATTAAATTTATTCCTTTGAAGTAGGGAAAAATTGGCTTTACGCAAAAACTATAACCATAGAGCTTTCCACCAGCCAAATATGCATATAGTATAGCTGTTTCATTCCATTACTCTCTATGTGTTACCTTGCCAGCATATTCCATGTGCTGACCCGTTTTCGGGCTGCAACGTTAATGTTGCAGACTTTTCAGACGACGATTAAGGAGTTTTTAGGTCGTGGTTCTATACTCAGTGATGCCGTTGGAGTTGATGGACTCACTTATCTTCCAAGCCTTCTGCTGTTATCGTTATTAGATGGCCTTAAGCCATATTTATTGTAATAAGTTCTCTTTTGAGACACCCGATGTAATAAGTGTGTGATTGCTACTCTGCTATAAATCCTTCGAGTACTGTGTGGTGTCAGCATTACTGATCCAGGGATGACACCGGAGCACGGAGATCAGACTGTTTGAGGTCTGGTCGCTACAAAAGATATAAGTGAAGCACATAGAGTATTCTAATAAATTCCGATTCATGTGTGCCTCTCCAAAAGGTGTGTGCATCAAGGATGATTGTGGTAAACTAAAAATCAAAGACTCAAATCATATAGGACTCTCCAAGCAAAACACATATCATGTGCTGAATAAAAATATAGCCTCAAGTAAAGTTACCGCTAGACGAAGACGAAAGAGGGGATGCCTTCCGGGACATCCGCAAGCTTAGGATTTTGGTTGTCCTTTAATCTTACCTTGGGGTGCCTTGGGCATCCCCAAGATTAGGCTCTTGCCACTCCTTATTCCAAAATCCATCAAATCTTTACCCAAAACTTGAAAACTTCACAACACAAAACTCAACAGAAAATCTCATGAGCTCCGTTAGTATAAGAAAACAAACCACCACTTCAAGGTACTGTAATGAACTCATTATTTATTTATATTGGTGTTAAACCTACTGTATTCCAACTTCTCTATAGTTCATACCCCCCCGATACTAGCCATAGATTCATCAAAATAAGCAAACAACACACGGAAAATAGAATCTGTCAAAAACAGAACAGTCTGTAGGTTTTGAATACTTCTGTAACCCAAACAATTCTGAAATAAATTGGTGGATGTGATGAATTTTTCTATTAATCATCTGCAAAAATAATCAACCTAATCGCACTCTCCAGTAAAAAAAATGGCAGAAAATCTCATGAGCGCTAAAGTTTCTGTTTTTACAGCAAGATCGCAAAAACTTCCCCCAAGTATTCCCAAAGGTTCTACTTGGCACAAACACTAATTAAAAGCATAAAACCACATCTAAACAGAAGTATGATGAATTATTTATTACTAAACAGGAACAAGAAACAAGAAACAAAAATAAAATTGGGTTGCCTCCCAACAAGCGCTATCGTTTAACGCCCTTAGCTAGGCAGAAAAACAAGAATAGATCTAGGTATTATCATCTTTGGTATGCAATCCATAAGTGGCTCTCATAATATATTCATAAGGTAATTTAATTTTATTCCTAGGAAAGTGTTTCATGCCTTTCCTTAACGGAAATTGGAATCTAATATTTCCTTCTTTCATATCAATAATTGCACCAATTGTTCTAAGGAAAGGTTTACCAAGAATAATAGGACATGTAGGATTGCAATCTATATCAAGAACAATGAAATCTACGGGAACATAATTCATATTTGCAACAATAAGAACATCATTAATCCTTCCCATAGGTTTCTTAATAGTGGAATGCGCAAGATGCAAATTTAAAGAACAATCATCAAATTCACGGAAACCTAAGACATCACAGAAAGTTTTTGGAATCGTGGAAACACTAACACCCAAATCACATAAAGCAAAGCATTCATGATCTTTAATTTTAATTTTAATAGTAGGTTTCCACTCATCATAGAGTTTTCTAGGAATAGAAACTTTAATTCAAGCTTTTCTTCATAAGATTGCATTAAAGCATCAACGATATGTTTGGTAAAAGCTTTATTTTGACTATAAGCATGAGGAGAACTTAACACGGATTGTAACAAGGAAATACAATCTATCAAAGAGAAATTATCATAATTAAATTCCTTGAAATCCAAAATAGGTTCATTGATATATAAAGTTTTGACCTCTTCAATCCCACTTTTACCAATTTTTGCATCAAGATCTAAAAACTCTGAATCATTGGGACGCCTTTTAACTAAAGTTGACTCATCTCCAGTCCCATCATTATCAAGATTCATATCGCAAAACAAAGATTTAATAGGAGACACATAAATCACTTTTAGATCTTCATCCTTATTATCGTCTAGTTCTTCTGGTTTGGCGGCCATCTTATTAACTAAGGTGGCCTGCTTATCCAAAATTTGGGCTATTAAGTTTTCAAGATGAGCAAACTGAGATTTCAAACCATAAAATTCTTTAGACATATCATCGAGCTCTTTATTTATGTACCCCATAAAATGTTTTTGTTCTTTAAGCTCGTTTCTAAAGAAATTATTATGCTCAAACTGCAAGGACATAAAACTTCTAACATTGTTTTCAATTTCTTCCAACCTTCTAAGGCGAGGATCAACGCTTTTTGGTAGAGCCATCGCGGCAAACAATCCAACACACAAGCAAGCAAGAGGCAAGCAAAAAGATGCGAACGAAAAAGAGGGTGAATAAAACGGCAAGGGTGAAGTGTGGGAGAGGAAATGAGAGGCAAATGGAAAATAATGTAATGCGAGGGATAAGAGTTTGTGATGGGTACTTGGTATGTCTTGACTTGATGCAACCTCTCCGGCAACGGCGTCAGAAATCCTTCTTGCTACCTCTTGAGCATGCATTGGTTTTCCTTTGAAGAGGAAAGGGTGATGCGGCACAGTAGCGTAAGTATTTCCCTCAGTTTTTGAGAACCAAGGTATCAATCCAGTAGGAGGTAACACACAAGTCACCTAGTACCTGCACAAACAAACAAGAACCTCGCAACCAACGCGATAAAGGGGTTGTCAACCCCTTCACGGTCACTTACGAAAGTGAGATCTGATAGAGATAATAAGATAAATATTTTTGGTATTTTTATGATATATATTGGAAAATAAAGATTGCAAAGTAAACGGTAATAGAAATAGCTAGTTGATATGAAAATAATATGATGGAAGATAGACCCGGGGGCCATAGGTTTCACTAGTGGCTTCTCTCAAGATAGCAAATTCTACGGTGGGTGAACAAATTACTGTCGAGCAATTGATAGAAAAGTGAATACTTATGAGAATATCTAGGCATGATCATGTATATAGGCATCACGTCCGCGATAAGTAGACCGAAATGATTCAGCATCTACTACTATTACTCCACACATCGACCGCTATCCAGCATGCATCTAGAGTATTAAGTTCATAAGAATAGAGTAACGCATTAGGCAAGATGACATCATGTAGAGGGATAAACTCAAGCAATATGATATAAACCCCATATTTTTATCCTCGGTAGCAACAATACAATACGTGCCTTGCTGCCCCTGCTGTCACTGGGAAAGGACATCGCAAGATTGAACCCAAAGCTAAGCACTTCTCCCATTGCAAGAACGATCAATCTAGTAGGCCAAACCAAACTGATAATTCGAAGAGATTTGCAAAGATATTTAAATCATGCATAAAAGATTTCAGGGAAGAATCAAATATTGTTTATAGACAATCTTGATCATAAACCCACAATTCATCGGATCTCGACAAACACACCACAAAAAGAATTACATCGAATAGATCTCCAAGATAATCGAGGAGAACTTTGTATTGAGATCCAAAGAGAGAGAAGAAGCCATCTAGATAATAACTATGGACCCGAAGGTCTGTTGTAAACTACTCACACATCATCGGAGAGGCTATGGTGTTGATGTAGAAGCCCTCCGTGATCGATTCCCCCCTCCGGCGGAGCGCCGGAAAAGGCCCCAAGATGGGATCTCACGGGTACAGAAGGTTGGGGTGGTGGAAATAGGATTTTGTGGTGCTCGTGGATGTTTTCGAGGTATATGGGTATATATAGGAGGAAGAAGTACGTTAGTGGAGCTGTGAGGGGCCCACGAGGGTGGGGGCACTCCTACCCCCCTAGGCGCGCCCTCCTGCCTCGTGGCCTCCTCGCTTCTTTCTTGACGTCCACTCCAAGTCTCCTGGATCATGTTTGTTCCAAAAACAACTCTTCCGAAGGTTTCATCCCGTTTGGATTCCGTTTGATATTCCTTTTCTGCGAAACACTGAAATAGGCAAAAAACAGCAATTTGCACTGGGCCTTTGGTTAGTAGGTTAGTCCCAAAAATAATATAAAAAGGTAAATAAAAGCCCATTAAACATCCAAAACAGATAATATAATAGCATGGAACAATCAAAAATTATAGATACGTTGGAGACGTATCAGCAAGTCTCTTTACTCGTTCTGTAAAGCATCATTCCGCAACTAACTTATTAGTCACATTGCTTGCAAGGCTTATAGTGATGTGCATTACCGGGAGGGCCCACAGATACCTCTCCGACAATCGGAGTAACAAATCCTAATCTCGATCTATGCCAACTCAACAAACACCATCGGAGACACCTATAGAGCATCTTTATAATCACCCAGCTATGTTGTGACGTTTGATAGCACACTGAGTGTTCCTCCGGTATTCGGGAGTTGCATAATCTCATAGTCATAGGAACATGTATAAGTTATGAAGAAAGCAATAGCAATAAACTAAACGATCATAGTGTCAAGCTAACGGATGGGTCAAATCAATCACATCATTCTCTAATGATGTGATCACGTTCATCAAATGACAACTCTTGTCCATTGCTAGGAAACTTAACCATCTTTGGTTAACGAACTAGTCAAGTTGAGGCATACTAGTGACACTCTGTTTGTCTATGTATTCACACATGTACTAAGTTTCCGGTTAATACAATTCTAGCATGAATAATAAACATTTATCATGATATAAGGGAATATAAATAACAACTTTATTATTGCCTCTAGGGCCTATTTCCTTCAATGCATGTGTAGGAAGTATTGGTTGCAACTTAACAAGTTCCAAAACCTGCCTAATTATTAAGAAAACTAGATCATTGATGGCGCGCCTTGCCGCGCCCGTCTATTTTTGAAACAGAATAATAGGATTTTTCATATATTTATGCATAAATAAAGATGGATATAATTTTTTTTGTTAAAATTTAGATGGTGCGAATAGTTAAAAAGTATTGCACTACTCATACTAACTAATAGAACTAGAGAAACAACAATACAAATTAGTGAAGCGATATCTGGTATATATTGTACATCAGGTGGATAGTCCCTCAAAACAAAAGTAGCAATACCTTAGAATGACATGCCATATAAAAGTGCAACAATATGTGCAAACCTGGTGAAAATGAGTCATACAACTTTAGTTTGTAGGCTATATATCAACTCTAGCATAAAGTAGACGGACCAAGCCTAGGTAACTGAGGAATAATAAGTTGTTTGGCATTGTCTATTGTTCTGAAAGATCCACAAGAAAGATCTGGTAGCTGCGCCAATCCATTTGTTAAATAAAGTTAGAGAAATCCGTATACATATTTTGAAGCATTAAACACTGACGATAAGATATTATAGCAGATTATAAGCTAATGGTTCTATTTGCAAAAATAAGCTCAAAAGAAAAAACCATGATATGCTTCAGAAGGTGTAAACTGTAGCATTGCCGGAAGCATTAGAGTGGAGATTACCATCATAATAATCTTGAGTTTATAGCAAAGATCAAATGTGAGGATTAAATGTAAGCATATTGTGGAAAATAAAAAATACATACTTTGTTTATTGGTACCTTATTATAGACATGGTTTATATTAGGATGGGCAAAACCTCCATGAAGAAAAAGCTCATCCAAGTACTAACATCTTGGATAATATAGAGCTTAGTATTGACTGCTGGACGACATGAATCGTTCCATGGTTCAATGCGTATATCTATAATCCTCCTTTTCTCTTTTTGGAAAGTAACATTCAGAAGTACCCCAACTACATTTGCAGGTCACATCTTTCCTGATATTTTGAAGTCAATATTTGAATTAGGAAGCTATAATGATATGAAACCAATACACTACTTATTGGACCAGTGTAGCACGCAAGAAGCCTGCACAAAAGAAGGCACCATCCGTTAGAATGAACATAAGCTAGCACAAATAATTTTAGGCATAGCCAATTGGAAATTCAAGTCAAATCACTGGCACTTCGACATTTTAATATGCCAATCTCTTGCCCAAGAGTGTCATACAAAGTAAGCTAAAAATGGTAATAAAACCCATCCTTGCTGCGAAGCAAAGCAATCGGAAGTATGGAAGGCACATATGTCATTCTTGCTCTTGCAACTAAATGTGACAAAGAATGCACATAAAAAGAGGAGGCTTGTTCTATGAAAGATTCTAAATGACGACCAAATATGAATGACCAAAAGTAAAACACAAAAGGGTGTCTAGTGTGTACCTGTTGCTATACAGGAAGCAAAGCAACTGTTGGATGCATACTAATTATACATGAATACAATTCCAAGCTACATCTCAGCTCTTACAAAACCATCAGTCATGTAGGAAGGAAAAAATATAGTAATTTGACCAAAGGGGCCATGGAGATTAAAATGATCATCCTAGATTGTGGAATCAGGTTGTATCTGTGAGCATTTGCATCTTGTAGTAACGAATTGTCACAGAACACTTCAGTCAAAATGGAAATGCCAAAGGCAGGAAAATGGAAATGCCATAGCCATTTAGGATATGATGAAAGCCTTCCCGTATCTGGATTCGTAACAAAGATACTTGAGCAAGGAAAGGGAGTACATCTATGACCTCGCAAGGCTTAAATGGAGGTGACCCACAACTGCAAAAAAAAAGAAGTATTATAAATAGTTCAAATTGAAACTTAGTGCTGGGCAGATTCTAGTAACGGAGAAGTGATTAAAGATCGACTTATCCTTCAGAGTCACCAGCAATCTCGCAGATTGGGTTGGGATGCCATGGTGGAAGATGGCGAGTCTGTACTCGGAAATCAAACTGTTGTTAACTCGATGCAACTACGGTAGATGGGGCTTGGTAACACTACAAATTCAGGAGGGAGGATGACTTTTCATTGCTGGTTTTTGGCACTGGTTATGACGATGAGAGGAGGGAAGGTCTTACTGAGGACACGGAAAGAGCGCATCCTTGCCTCACCATCTTTCACCAATCCTGCCGCACTTTCCATGTGCATAGCGATGGCGAATCCCCTCGCGCCGCGGATCCCCTAGCGCGTCTCGCCTTCCTCCCATGCATCAGCTGGATCGACGGAGGCCGCCCCTGTTCCCACATCCTCGAGCGCCTCGATCCCTCGAGCGAACCGTTTTTCTTCTTACGAGCGCAGCGAGCAAGCGACATGTCTTAGCATAGTGGCCCAATAAAGCCCAATCAACCACAGTACATGAAAAAAGTCACGGGGGCTGCAGCCCATTAGGACAGACTGGCTAGGTCGCGGTAAAACTATAGTTTAGATGAAGATCTGACAGCCAGAAACGATCAAAACTAGAAATCTGACGGCCGAAATTACTGAGGGTGTGAGAGAGCCCGGTTTAGGCTCAGTTTTACTGTCCTAAATTAAAACTGCACCTTAGCCTTGTTAAATGTCTATTCACCCATTCCTCAAAAAAAAAATGTCTATTCACCCCCTCTCTAGACCTATCTTTTCGATCTTTCAAAGGCAGAAAAATAGTTGGATTACCTCTGCTACCTCCGCCGCGTAGCAAAATGACATAAGAGCGCAAGAGTGCTGATGTGGTCAGAACTATTCCAGAGGATAAATGGAAAACTCTCAATAATTACAGGAAATTTAAAGGTATTTATTTTGCGTGTGAAGAGAAATGGTCTTGAGATCACTAGTGTAGGTGCATCTAGTGCCCCTTTGAGGTTTTAGAGTATTGGCGACAAACTTGGTTAAGGGACTACTATTTGTGAGTATACACAAGGGAAAGTCTCTGGAGATTTGGTTTAAATTTCATAGACGACTCCTAAAAATTTCTGAAATATTGAAGACTTTGGTGTCCCTGCATGAAGAATCAGCTTGAAGACTTGGAACGTGAAGACTAGTCTTTTGGTAGTTCCATTTCTTTTTACTTGAGTCATAGGGAACACCATATTGTTAATAGGGGTTAAGGTGATACACAGAATGTATTAGAAAGTGATACTCAAACCAAAACCTATGTCTTCGAGCGAAGACTTGAGAGAAATTTCTTCTGAAATGGCTGAGTTAGCTTTACTTGTGCCTCAAGTAAAGTTGTTGCGTGTGTTTGAAATCCAACCGTAGGACACGTGTGAGTTGGCTAGTAATAGTCAGAGCACCCTCGCTAGCGGCTTACCTACGAGGTCATGGGTTCAAGACCCCACATTGTCATTTTGGGTGAGGGATGACAACGTTGACGAAAAGCACAACTCTGAGAAAGATGGCCACATGGATGAAGTCAGAAATGTAGGGATCAACAAGTGGGGGTTCCTGTAAGTCCCCTGCATATGGAAAAACCTCGGGGGAGGCGGCTAATCTCTCGGGTTTTGTTCATTGTGGATGATGGAGGAGCAGTTCTCGAAGCTTCCGGGTGGTCGGTAGTTTTTAAGGTGTGATCGTCAAGACCATTGAATATTCATGCATCCGAGGGGGCTATGCAGATGGCATGGGTTCTACACCGGGAGGCTCAATTAAGGGATATCAGGGGCAATTTGTTTGTCGTTCGCTTTGGCAGCGAATGTGATTAGAAACATGCCTCAATAACAGTCTGTGGCAGTTGGATTTCAATGTTATTGTCATGAAAGATTATGATGGTGACACCAGACCATAGAAGATGGTTTTTGATATGCTTGAATTTTGGGTTAGAGTGGCGGATCTTCCGCTAGATAAAAGATCAGGGAGATTCTGGTAAGGCTCTAGTGAACTAGCTGAGAGAGGTGGTCATAGTTGACGTGGAGAAAGATGGGTTTGCAGAAGGGAAACATCTTTGTGTTTGGGCAAAAATTTAAGTTCATGAACTGTTGGTCCGTGGTTTTTTCCTTAAATCTTCTCCGAAGGATAAGATGGGCACATGGTATGATTGTACTATGAGAAAGTGTCAAACTTCTGCTTTCATGTGGGTAGGGTCTATGAACCATTGGTTTATAAAAACTCTCAGTAGGGTGAGTTAGACTGTCAACGGGATACTTCATCTCAGAAGGGAATACAGTGCCATGTAGGTAAGATATGTCAAGAACAAATCGTATTGGTCGTAAGAGTCAAGTTTATGAACCGTTTTTCTTTATTCTACAACCGCAAGCACCAAAATAATCATCCATGACAAGTTCAAGCACTGATGATGCATTTACCTCCTAATTCTTTTACCAAGATCCCCTTGATACAACGATCGAATGGAGCTCCTTACTAAAAACGATGATTACCAAGGTAGAAACGTAATTAACAAGAAACGCAATAAGCTTTTACTACTAGTAGTAGTAGATTCTCTAATCAAAATTCGGGCCGCAGCGTCCTTCTCCTGCTCATCCCTCTCCCTGCACGCGAAGTAGTACCCGGTCACATTGCCAACAGAGAGCACCTCCTTTGCACTAAGCAACAAGAACTTGAAGCTCGCATCCACCACACCACCCATCGGCGGCGAGCCCACCATGGCGACGACGAGGACACACACCAGAAAAATCGCTGTTCTGATCACCAACACCCCTGCCAAGTAAAGCACGTACTGACTGTGGTACTTCCTCTGCATGAGCCGGCACGCGCGCCACAGGGCGGTGCCCTTGCCAGGCCCCTCCGCCACGGACGCCACGACGGCCACTGAACAGACGAATTCCAAGAGCAGGTAGAGGTGCCTCGCGGGGTAGCGCTCTGTAGGATGCATCTCAAGCGCTTCTCCGACGAGGAGCAGCAGCGCCACCCTCAGGACGCTGCTCAAGACAAGGATCTTGGCGGGTCGCGCGAGGTTGCTCTTCACTTTGCGCAGGAAGGAGGGCAGAGTGTGGTGCTTCTGCTCCTCGCCGCCGGAGTCGGAGCGTGCCATGACGGCGGCGGAGACGGTGGCGATGTAGGTCGCTGATCCGACGGCGATGCCGGCGACGAGGTATGCCGGTGCGAGTATCCGGTGGTAATCGCTCGGCCGCCAGGTTGCGATGAAGTGTGAGACGCCGCCGATGTCCATGTCGTGCGGGCTGAGAAAGTAGGACTCGAGATATGCATCTGCTGCGGCGCCCGCGAGAGCGAGGCGCTTGAAGAGGTAGAGCGCCACCGAGAGGACGGCGGACAGTGTGAAGAGCTCCAGGAACAGGCGGCATCTACGCGCCGGGAGAAAGGTGCCGTCCTTCAGGAAGGCAGCGGCGGAACGTGGGGCGGCGTCCGCCATGGTTGGCAAAGCTTCAAGATCGGAAAGGTGTGGTTGGTCCCGGTTCCACCCACGCCCTATCATGGCCGTCGGCTCCCGGGGTCGGGAATTAGGGGACCAGAAAATCCACTTCCCAGTATAAACGGGACAAGAAAATCAACTGACCCTTCAAAGATGTGTCTGCATATGATGTGTTATATGCACGCGAAATCTGCAGAAATTAGGGCAATCCCTATTAAACGCTCGCGAGCGTCGAAACGACGCCGGCTTCGCTGAACCTTGACTTCCGACGGTCCACGGACGTGAGGCTGTTTCATCTATTTTCTGTTTCCTTTTCCTTTTCCTTTTTCTGTTTCTATTTTTCTTTTGTTTTCCATTTTTCCTTTTGTCTTTATATTCTTTTTTCTCCCTTTCCATGCATTTTCCAAAGTTCAACGCATGTTTATATACAAAAATGTTCATCACATATTTAAGAAAATGTTCACCCTATATTACGAAAATGTTCAACATATTTTGTAAATGTTCATTGTGCATTTTAAAATTGTTCAGCACATATCACAAAAATGTTGAATGTGTATTTAAATATGTGTTCAGTGTATATCACAAAAACATTCAATGTCTATTTAAGTATTGTTCAGCCTACATCACAAAAATGTTCAGTGTGTATTTTAAAACTTATTCAGCATATATCACAAAAAATTCAATGTATATTTAAAAATTGTTTGTCGTATATAAAAAATTCAGTAAATGTTAAGAATTTCAAAAGTTTGTTCATGTTCTAAAAGTTTGTTATAATTTCAAATTTTGTTCATGATTTTCAAACATTATTCGTATTTTTTAAGAAAATTCGTTCACATTTTTTCTAAGAAATGTTGAAAAAATTTAAGTAAAAATGCGGACTTGCCGCTCAACTTAGTACTTTATAATTACTGCATCACTATTAAGAAACATCAGTCGCTAGCTTGACTGGCTAGTGACACGCTCTCCAGCTTGAGGTCGGGAGTTCGATTCCCTGCCTGTGTCATTCTAAATTTCATAAGATAAGGGGCCGACTGCAGATAAGTTTCCTGAATGTAAGATTAGGCTTAGTCAAAACTTTTAGCCCTCAGGTCCTAAATTGAATGGCTGTAGATATTTGTTTTGGAGACCGAGAGGTTTGACTCGAGAAAAACAACACCACTCCCGCGTCGCCCCAAGCGTTAGGCGACTCAGACGGACCCTCAAATCCTAGTTGTCGGGGCCGCCGCACCTCCCGTTCCTCCCTCTGTCGCCGCTGGAGGAAGCCGTCGGGGGAAGCCCAGGCAGTTGATGGCGGTGTCAGAGGATCTGTCCCCTCCCTTGTTGGGTTTGGGTTGATGCAAGGCAACCACGAGCAGGGGGGCCATGAGCGAGGGGCACCTCTACGAATGTGGGTCGCTGCTGGTGCAGCGTCTCGCCTCCGGTGACGGCGCGCGACGGTGACATGGTTGTGGGTGGTAGCGACAGTGCTGGAGGGACGCAGGGGAATGGCTAATGGTGCAACTGATGATGGCCTACAAGACATAGAGGATGGCGTAGCACCTTTGTGGCGCGCGGCATTGACGTGTTGGTAGGTGGTAGCGGCAGTGCTATAGGGACGCAGGGGAATGGCTAATGGTGCGGCTGATGATGGCCTGCAAGACACAGAGGATGGCGTAGCACCTTTGTGTATGTATCCCGATAGTTATCGTCCAACAAAGAGCAGAGAAGAGCATTGTGAGTCGTGTTTCGTTCACACACAAGTTGTCACAAGTTTCACGTTAATTAATTGTTTGAAAATCTACAGATTGTATTAGTGTCCCATGAAACAAATATATCAGGGTGGTAAAAATCATTGATTGTTGCAGCGAGAATAATAGCAACTATAAAGTAAAAATAAATAAATTAAAAAACTGAAACTAGAAGTGTTTCGAGTAGTAGAGAGGTTAGGCATGGAGAAACTTCTAATCATGGTGTATATCAAGTGTGTCAGTCGACGGTAATACCAGTTAACTTGTATCGTGATCCTATTACATGATTTTTATTCGGTAGGCGGATCACCCTTCGAGTGGTCGAACTCATCCACGTTGGATTCGTTCTCCCCTGTAGTCCTGCTTCAACGTTGCCATAACATGGTCGTCTTCCACAAGACCAGAACAATGCATTAGGTTCTATAGATCACCGTTATCTCATAATGTCTTCACTTATCGTAGATATTTCCAACTATCACCAGAAGGCCACATATTCACTAAACAATATGTGTTACCTGAAGAAAATATGTCCTAAAGGCAATAATAAAGTTGTTATTTATATTTTCTTATATCATGATAAATGTTTATTATTCATGCTAGAATTGTATTAACCGGAAACTTAGTACATGTGTGAATACATAGACAAAACAGAGTGTCCCTAGTATGCCTCTATTTGACTAGCTCGTTAATCAAAAGATGGTTAAGTTTCCTGACCATAAACATGTGTTGTCATTTGATGAACGGGATCACATCAGTACAGAATGATGTGATGGACAAGACCCATCCGTTAGTTTAGCATAATGATCGTTTAGTTTTATTGCTATTGATTTCTTTATGACTTATACATATTCTTCTAACTATGAGATTATGCAACTCCCAAATACCAGAGAAACACCTTGTGTGCTATCAAACGTCACAACGTAACTGGGTGATTATAAAGATGCTCTACAGGCGTCTCCGAAGGTGTTTGTTGAGTTGGCATAGATCAAGATTAAGATTTGTCACTTCGAGTATCGGAGAGGTATCTCTGGACCCTGTCGGTAATGCACATCACTATAAGCCTTGCAAGCAATGTGACTAATGAGTTAGTTGCGGGATGATGCATTATGAAACGAGTAAAGAGACTTGCCGGTAACAAGATTGAACTAGGTATGATGGTACCGACGATCAAATCTTGGGCAAATAACATACTGATGACAAAGGGAACAACGTATGTTGTTATGCGGTTTGACCGATAAAGATCTTCGTAGAATATGTAGGAGCCAATATGAGCATCCAGGTTCCGCTATTGGTTATTGACCGGAGATGTGTCTCGGTCATGTCTACATAGTTCTCAAACCCGTAGGGTCCGCACGCTTAACGGTCGATGACGATTTGTATTATGAATTATGTGATTTAATGACCGAAGTTTGTTCAGAGTCCCGAATGAGATCACGGACATGATGAGGAGTCTCGAAATGGTCGAGAGGTAAAGATTGATATATTGGAAAGCTATATTCGGACATCGGAATGGTTCCGAGTGATTCGGGTATTTTTCGAAGTACCGGGGAGTTACGGGAATTTATCGGAAGAAGTAATGGGCCTTATTGGGCCATACGGGAAAAGAGGAGGCGGGCCAAGGGGAGGTGGCGCCCCCCCCCCATGGGTCCTAATTGGACTAGGGGAAGGGGCCGGCGCCCCCCTTGCCTTTTCCTACTCCCTCTCTCTTTTCCTCTTTCCTTCTCTCCTACTACGAAAAGGAAAGGGATTCCTACTAGGACTTGAAAGTCCTAGTAGGACTCCATACTCTTGGCGCGCCCCTAGGGGGCCGTCCTCTCTCCCTCCCTCCTTTATATGTGGGCAGGGGCACCCCAAAGACACACCAAATCTTTTCTTAGCCATGTGCGGTGCCCCCCTCCACGGTTACACACCTCAGTCATATCGTCGTAGTGCTTAGGCGAAGCCCTGTGCCGGTAACTTCATGATCGCCGTCGCCACGCTGTCGTGCTGACGGAACTCTCCCTCGTCCTCAACTGGATCAAGATATCGAGGGACGTCATCGAGCTGAACGTTCGGTGGTTGGATCACGAAGACGTTCACTACAAGAAATATGTCAACTTGTGACCCTCACTATTGGCCGCTGAAAGGTCATAGTTTTTCATTTGCGACCTTTTTGTGACCAAAAACAGAAGGTCAAAAGCTGGCAGTCGTAAACTGAAATTAGTGATCTTCTTTGTGATATGTAAAAGGTCATTGGTTCCATGACCAAATTTTTGGTCACTAGCAACCTCCCCAGGCCACGTAGGCATCCAGCGTGGCAAGCTGATTGGCACAAGAATCAGCCTGGTCCGATTTGGCGTTTTACATGGGCCGAGCCCAACAATTCGGCCTTTTTATATATTTTTCTGTCAATTTTTGATCGGCTTCATGGGCCAGGCCCAACAATTCGGCCTTGTTAGTTTTTGAGATTCATGCAATTTTTTTGGCCCTCGGGCTTTTTGCAGTCCATTTCTTTTTTTGTAAGACTTCTCATTTCATTTTTGAAATTGTTCGATGCTTGTTGGTATGTGGCCTGTTTCAGCCCAATTATTTGTCCAGTTTGGCCCAAGTAGACTTTAGCCCAATCACACACATACATCCAACATTATTTCATTCAAATTAGGAAAACTCCTAGGTTTACATAACACAAAAAGAAAATATCTCGCAGGTTTACATAACACAAAAATCATCTCAGGAATACATTTCCTTACACAGGACTATATAATAAGAAAGACGCACATATGCTACTATCATAACATCACAATGTACTATTTTTAACAGAACAGTACAATGGATTTCATTGCTCTCTCTTATGCGACATGCTCCAGCTGCCACAACTTGCCATCCTACAATGAGAGAGATATAACATTAGTGGAGCAAACGCTCAATCAAACACCAAGGGATTAATAAAGCCTTAGCTAGCATGCATTCGAAATTTAGACAGTTGGTATAGCCTCGTCAAGCAGGCAATCAATTACAGAAATTAAATGAGTACCAGACTTTACAATTACAGTACCATAGGACAAATCCATCAATCCATGAGGCAAAATATGAGTGAATCCAAAAAGAGGTAGAAAGGAATACCTATTTTGATCCTGAGGAGCTCGTGACCATGGCCATTCACCCTGGATCAGACGCGCTGGGAGCTTGTAGCTTGTCTTGGTCATACTGCTATCCTAGGTAACAGGAAAAATCAAAGCAACAATTTAGACTTGGTGTTAACGAACAGACACTGTAAATCAATAGTAGCATATTAAGCACCAATTTTCTCGGATGCAAGGAGAAGAGGAGCAAAACGACACAGAGAGGTGGGACATTTGTTGTACCTGTAGATGATGTCCGCAGCCAAGGAAGATACATGGGGCCAGCCTTGCATGTGTGCTTGCTTCATCGGTGCATGCATCACCGTAGCAGCCAAGCAAGTAGGCATCATCAACATCTCCTCACCACTTTCCTGCCAACAGAGAAAAGAGCCAAAACAAAATATGTTATACCATAATATGACACCAGAGCGCAGATCAGTGATAGTAAATCACAAAGTATATCCACAACACCATAAAATAGTCCCAGACCCTGGTGCTATTTGAGTATATCGCATGTAGTTTATTTTCATGAAGTGTTGTGTATGCACGATAAATCCCAAAACAGGAGGAGGATGGCTTATCAACAAATTGAACTTAGAAATGAAACTTTATAATGCTCAAGTTTCAGCTAATAGGGATTACAGAATTTTAGATGGGACAAATTCTTCTAGTTGCACTTATCACAGATAGAAGATTTTATAGTGAAGAAACATTTACAATCAAAGACACAGACTGGAACATATCAATTTCGACGTGCAGTTTGTATACAATCGGACATCTCAGGTTGTATACTACTCATGAATACAGAGTCAAGGGATGCAACTTGTCAATAGCATTTGAGGGGCAGAAGCTAATCCACAATGGAAATATGACTAACATTTAGAGCATCATTATCGATTTCAAAAGAGCAAGCATGATATTGCATCCAAATGAGTAGGTAGCTCTCCAAATGAGTTTTGTTGCATCAATGAGTTCGAACAAGACTCTACGGCTCATACTATTCCCGATCTCATGGACAGCCAACACATGCACTGCTCATGCATGAATGCGTTGTAAATTTGTAATTGTAGCAGAATCTGGAGAGAAGTGCATAGTAAGAGTGGTGCTCTGCTGCTACATAAAAGAAAGGAAAGGATGCTACTTGAGGATGCGGCGTTGGCGAACAGGTGGAGGTCCTTCTTGGGCGGTAGCGCGCAGCCGATGCCTAACCGGTTCGGCCTCTTCTCGAACTGTGAGTTCGTCACCATGTCCTGCAACCAGACACCAACCCAACACAGTCAGATCACACGCGCCGCGACTGGGAGATGTCGGCACTAGAGTCACCATGTTGCCTGTAATTCGATCAAGACAAATACAATCAGTATCAGGATCAGAGGTTCAGAACAAGAATAGTGAAGGCATTTATGCTACAAAAACAAGGAGATGATGCAAACTCTAATGAAGCAGGCATAGAGTAACAACAACTCCATTACACTTAAGCTGCTGCTACCTGCATATACTAAATGGAACCAGAAGTATGTCGACTACTAGACGGCCATGCATGATGCCCAGGAAAAAAGAATGCAAAAACACAAATGACATCCACTAATTAACCACAAGTGAGTTATCTCAGAGGTGCTACTCAAGCACTTGGAACCAGTATAGCAAGATAGATTACAAAAAAATAATTCAACATAAACCATTGCAAGCATGACGAGGTATTTAATCTTTTCACCTGCATTGCAATTTTCAGGATATGGAACCAACCAGTAAGAAAAGGCTAGGCGGAGCATTCTTTAGGACCAGCTAATTCAATAATAAGCATATCATGGACTAGAACAATCTATACCACTGTGGATGTTGTTTTCCGCTATATATCTCCAACAATAACACTAGTATCAAACTTAAAAAAGAAATGCTTGACTAGAACAATCTATACCACTGTGGCCATTTAGCTTTAACTCTGAACTCTGAACTCTGAAGATAAGTGTTCACAGTCTGAACTCTGAAGATATATTCAGCTATGCAACACAATACTGAATTTATTGGTTCCACTACTGAATCGAAATTTACCTGTGCTGGGTTTGGAGTGGATCCCCTTCTCTTCGCGTGGCTCCAAGGTCCAATCATGGGACGCCGAGCAGGCTCGCCGCCGTCGCGACGTACTGACCCAAACTCGCCAGCACCGACGCTCACCACCGGCCGCCGTGCGGCACGAACGCCTCCTTCTTGGTCAAGGCCGCCGTGATTCGCGCGAGGTTGCCTTCGCGCCAGAATCGGGCAGGGGCGTCCCAGGGTCACCGCGTGGCCCCAGCCGCTGCTTCTGACGCCAGAGTCCCGCAGAGCCATCCCGTCGAGTCCGCGTCTTGGTTCGCGCGACGGAGCCTCGTTGCCGGAAGCCCGCGCTGGTCCTCCTGCCGCAGCAATGCGGCCGCTCACTAAAACCTCCCGCGGTCGCTGCGCAGCTGCGTGCTTCCCCGCCGCCATCCCCCACCGCGCGGAGCGGCAGGGCCAGCTCGTCGGTCAGCACGAGCGCCGCCACGGCCGTGGACGCCATGGACCCGGACCGGATCGAATCGCCTGCAACCCTGCGAGCGAGAAGGGGATGCGATGGCGTCAAGTGGATCGGATGGAAAAACAAATGGATGGATGGATCTGACGAGGGGAATAGGAGGAGGAGGAGGATAAATCTGGGAGGCGACGAGGTGGATGGCGGCGCGATATGGGGGGCGAGGGGAGAAGGGGATCGGGGAGGCGGCGGCGCGTGCGTCCTCGGGAAGGAAGGGGATCGAGGGAGAGGCAGATGAGTCGTGGGAATGGGGCGGGGGATTTTCCTTATCGTGTGTGTGAGAGAGATGGATCTCGCTGCGCGCGCCGGATCTCGCCGGACATGGTCTTTGATTCCCGCCGAAGGTGGCAGCGGCAAGGGAGGAGTGGAGCGCTAGGGTTCCCGAGAGAGAGAGAGAGAGAGAGAGGAGGGCACGAGGGGTTGGGTGGGGTTCGTGCGCGAGAGAGAGTGGGGTTTGCTGCGGTGGGTTGGATGGAAAGATGGATGGATGGATGGACGGACAGATGTTTTCCATGTCATCGATCCATGCCACAACGGATTCCACCAATCAAAATTAAGCTTATGTAATTTTGTTTTTCCCTTTTGTTTCTCTTATAGTTATTTACTCTCTTACTTAGGGCAAACATTCAACATATTAACCACTAATAGTTTGTTAAAATGAATGACTATTGTGCACATGTGTGTATCTTGGGATGACAAATGGTGTTGATCTGGGGAGTTTTCATTTTCACTGCAAAAAAAGCCATTTTCTATTTTTCGAGTGCCCGAAATGGTTTTCTTTTGAAGAACCTACCAAATCTTTTGTTTCAAATGATCACATATTGTGCACAAGGGTGCATTTTGGAATGGCAAACAATGTTGCCTCAGAAAATTTTCATTTTCTTTTGACGAAAAAACCATTTTTCATTTTTTGAATGCCCAAAATGAGTTTTTTTGTGAAGGACCTACCATATATTTGTTGCAAAATTGTACCACACCATTTTTATAAAATATTAGGCCATATTTAATGCACAGTTGACCAAATGGTTGGGTGTAAAAAGTTTTGATCCACCTCTCGTGAAAAAGACAAATTTCCGCCGATTCAGTTGGAAGCGGGTCAAATTTGAACTGCAGCTGCCTCATAGTTTGCTATTTATTTTTTCCAAAAATCATTTCTAGGTACATAAGTATCTATTTAATCAGATAAACACCAAAAAAATTCCAAGATTCAACCACTAGCTAGGAACGGTCATTCCCGCCGTTTTGACCGCATTTTGAAACGGGCATAAAAAAATTCAAAAAAATCAAAAAAATGAAAAACCTTCGCATTGTGTCATTATATGTGACCAAGTTCCCAGGAAAAATAACAAACTTGTAATATGACAATTATTTTAAAAAAGTGTCATCAGAAATGAGTTATCATCTCTAAAGATTCATGGCTTTCAAGTCAAATGATCAATCTTACGGCCACATTCATGGCATAGTTTGTTCAAATGATCTCAAATTATGCACAAGGGTGCATATTGGGATGGCAAACAATGTTGCCTAAGGGAGTTTTTCATTTTCTTTGGACGAAAAATCAATTTTCCATTTTTCGAGTGCCCAAAATGAGTTTTTTTGTGAAGGACCTACCATATATTTGTTGCAAAATTGGACCAAATCAATTTTATAAAATACTAGGCCATGTTTAAAGCACAAATGAAAAATGGTTTGGTGCCAAAAGTTTTTATCCACCTCTGGTGAAAAAGACAAATATCTGCTGATTCAGTAGGAAGCGGGACAAATTTGAACTCCAGCTGGCTCATACTTTGCTCTTTATTTTCCAAAAAATCATTTATAGGTACAAAAGTATCTATTTAATCAAAAATACATGGTTTGGTGGCGATACGTTGAGGTTTGGATGGTGGCCCAAGGCCCCAACTCCAAAGCGCGTAGACTCGCATGCTTGCCGCGTGGTCACCGCGTGACCGTGGTGTTGCCACACGTTCCGGGCGGCATAGGCATGTCTAGTGGGTTGGGCACTCCACTGATAGGTGTCAAGAAGAAGAAGGCAATAGAAGAATCTCACGAGGAGACTGAACCGAGCTCAAACATGAATTAGCACCCAAGTGTTTGATTAGTGGTACCGGAAATGCACATGGCCAATGGGCCTGAGTTTTGGCCGAGGATGATCATCTATTAAGGACACTATCTTGGAAAATTTGCAGCTCAAATGGAGGAGTCTAGGTGTCACTTGCTTTGCAACGTGCCACACTGAACAGAAATATGAATGTTGAAGCCACACTCACATGTATTGTTAGATGGGGCTCAAATTTTGTGGAAAGCTATGATTTGGGAATATAGAAGATGTGCCAAAAATTCAGCTCATTAGGATATGCCTAGCCAGTACTTCCTTCACAACAGTTCGAGCTGAACAAAAACTTTGGAAATTTGCCGAGGAAGATTTACCAGTCAAATGGAGTTGAATATTGTCATGAGGAAATGATTTGGATAGTAAAGAATGCCCAATTTTTTGGGGAATTTTGAGAATGACCAAAATATAGGTTGCTTCACAACCTAGGGCGAAAATTGACACATGAACATGACACATAGGCAAAACTGATGAGGTGGCGCCTCGTCATACCAATAAGTACCAATGCATCCACGTTCACAACCTCATGACCATTTATATTGGTCGTAATCAGGTAGAAATAAGGTCATTGACGCCTCTTGTCTGCTTTGTGACCATTTGGTGTAAGCAATTTCAGGGTTTGAGCCCTTCCAAGCGAAATGGCTGTCAAACGACCAATTCAGCTGGGGTCACTAAGAGAAGGTCATAAGTTGAGATATTTCTTGTAGTGGTTCGACTACATCAACCGTGTTACTAAACGTTTCCGCTTTCGGTCTACAAGGGTACGTGGACACACTCTCTCCTCTCATTGCTATGCATCTCCTAGATAGATCTTGCGTGATCATAGGAATTTTTTTGAAATACTGCGTTCCCCAACATTACCTGCGTAGGTCTCCAGATCATGTTGTGCGGGCCCTTAAATTGGACAACACATATTACGGTCACCGCAGATAAACAACTTAGTAAACAAATCATAAAACTATAACCATGAATGATGACATACAAAATGGAAACAAATGAATCTTGCCAATCACCTAAATCTCCCATGCCTAGGGGGAATAGCACATGCATATATAGGGGGAATCAGTAAACATCTCAAAGAATAATTTAAGAGAAATCATATCAATAATATCATGAAGATCCACAATAAGATGAACGATTAAACAAGTCTCAATCTCAAGATGGAATTCCTCTCCCTATGGTGATGATGTGATGAATGAGAATGGAGACGAGGAAACGAGAAGGAATGGATCTCTGGTGAGTCTTCCTCTCTGGATCTCTTCTTCCTCTATTTTGGATGGTGCTGTGGCAGCTATGTCTCTCTAATGCGTCCTCACCTTCACGATAGTTGTTCCTGTAGATGAGGGGGAGCTAGCGGTGCCTGGTACGAGCGCTTGAGATCGTACCATAGGCCATCTTGCGCTCTGGATGTGCTTGTGCAAATCTGTCCGACACAGAAGTTGCTCCATTTGGCTTCAGTTGATGGGATCTCAATTGGTTTTATTCCAAAGTATATTTTTCTGCACAACAATGGAAAAAACAATTTTCTTCTTCCTCGAAGGGTTAACGTTAGAAAGATGCGAGAAATATCAAAAACCCGGTGAAAATCATATCGAAACCCTCTACTAAAAGTGGCAAAATCACGAGCCATCAGCTGGCGGCGGCGGTGTGCGGGTTGGCTCCCGACCAGGCCAATCCGACTCTGTCTCTCGTGGCTGGTGTATGGCGGGATGGTGTGATGGCAGCCTGACATGGTCGTCATTCTAGGTGGCGGGCATGAGGGTGGTGCATGGGCGCGTGCGTGAGGCTATGATGAATGTGTGGCTTCGGCAGACTACTTCCCCTGGCTGCAGGCATGTGGAGGCGAGACTGATACGTCTCCAATGTATCTATAATTTATGAATTATTCATGCCATGTTTACTGATACGTCCATTTTGCATCATGCTTTTATATTGATATGTATTGCATTATGGGTTGTTATTACACATTATATCACAATACTTATGCCTTTTGTCTCTTATTTTATAAGGTTTACATGAAGATGTCGGCAGCTGGAATTCTGGACTGGAAAATGAGCAAATATTAGAGACCTATTCTACACAACTCCAAAAGTCTTGAAACTTCACGGAGAATTATTTTGGAATATATAAAAAATATTGGGCGAAGAAAGCACTAGAGGGGGGCCACCAGCCATCCACAAGGGTGGGGGGCGCGCTCCCCCTATCTTGTGGGCCCTCTGGCAGGTCTCCCGTGCCCATCTTCTACTATATGGTGTGTTTTGACCTGTAAAAAATCAGAAGGAAGCTTTCGACATGAAGTGCCGCCATCTCGAGGCAGAACCTGGGCAGAACCAATCTAGGGCTCCGGCAGAGCTGTTCTGCCGGGGAAACTTCCCTCCGGGAGGAGGAAATCATCGTCATTGTCATCACCAACGATCCTCTCATCGAGAGAGGGTCAATATCCTTCAACATCTTCACCAGCACCATCTCCTCTCAAACCCTGTTCATCTCTTGTATCCGATCTTTATCTCAAAACCTCAGATTGGTACATGTGGATTGCTAGTAGTGTTGATTACTCCTTGTAGTTGATGCTAGTTGGTTTATTCGGTGGAAGATCATATGTTTAGATCCTTAATGATAATTAATACTCCTCTGATTATGAACATGAATATGCTTTTTGAGTAGTTACGTTTGTTCCTGAGGACATGTGAGAAGTCTTATTATAAGTAATCATGTGAATTTGGTATTCGTTCGATATTTTGGTGAGATGTATGTTGTCTCTCATCTAGTGATGTTATGTGAACATCGACTACATGACACTCCACCATTGTTTGGGCCTAGGGGAAGACATTGGGAAGTAATAAGTAGATTATGGGTTGCTAGAGTGACAAAAACTTAAACCCTAGTTTATGCGTTGTTTCGTAAGGGGCTAATTTGGATCCATACGTTTCATGATATGGTTAGATTTATCTTAATTCTTCTTTCGTAGTTGCGGATGCTTGCGAGAGGAGTTAATCATAAGTGGGAGGCTTGTCCAAGGAAGGAAAGCACTCAAGCACCGGTCCACCCACATATCAAATTAGCAAAGTAACGTACGCGAATCATATGAGCATGATGAAAACTAGCTTGACAGTAATTCCCATGTGTCCTATGAAGCGCTTTGCATTATATAAGAGTTCGTTCAGACTTGTCCTTTTCTACAGAAAGGATTGGGCCATCTTGCTGCACCTTAGTTACTTTTATTACTTGTTACCCGTTACGAATTATCTTATCACACAACTATTTGTTACCGATAATTTCAGTGCTTGTAGAGAATGCCTTGCTGAAAACCGATTGTCATTTCCTTCTGGTCCTTGTTGGGTTCGACACTCTTATCGAAAGGACTATGATAAATCCCATATACTTGTGGGTCATCATTTACAACAAATTTATATGGTTTGGGTGCAATTTTATATGATTTAAATGAAACTAACACGAACCGACGTTGTTTTCAGCAGAACTACCGTGGTATTGTTTTTGTGCAGAAATAAAATTTCTCCAAATGCAAAGAAACTTTTTGACGACTTTTTTGAAGGAAAGAGACACTAGAAGTTTTGTGGGAGGGCCAGAAGAGCCACAGGGGCCCCACAAGCCACATGGGCGCGCCCTGGTGCCTCATGGCCCCCCTGTGGCACCTCTTTGCGTGAGACCGACACCAACAATTCTTATATATTCAGAAATCCCCGAAAGTTAACCTAGAACTTCGACTCCGCCGCCGCAAGCCTCTGTACCTTCAAAATACCATCTGGAGCCCTGTTCCGGCACCCCACTGGAGAGGGGAATCATCACCGGATGCCATCTTCATTATCTCGGTGGTCTCCATGACGCGGAGGGAGTAGTTCACCCTCGAGGCTAGGGGTATGTACCAGTAGCTATGCATTTGAGATCTCTCTCTCTCTCTCATTCTTGATTTGACATGATTTTGATGTACCATGAGCTTTATTAATACGCACATACATACGCACGCACACCTCAAAACATGGTAGTATAAAAGAAGACACTCATACATACGCACATACTACACTTCAAGTTGGCAGTTAATGTAGACTTTATTTGATCGGATGGCGTGAGCGTGATTCAAAGGGCGATACAAGTTAATGCTCACTTTCCTTTTCTAGTATGTATACTACATTTAGGAGTAGAAAATACAGCTTGAGACATTAGTACACGTATGCAATACATAGCTTACAAACAGGTACAAGGTGACAATTAAAGGCTAGTCCTCTATTGGCTAATTACACAAGGTCAACACGCGGGATTCTTGCAGTAACAAGATACTGGTAGAAAAAGCACATAATATGGCTGATCTTCGACCGATCTAGCTAAACCTGGCCGACCATCTTGCCGGTCTTCGTCGACCCCGCCGCACCGCGGTCGTCGCTATCGGCGACCTTGCCGTTCCTGCCGTCGACGGACATCTCCACGTCGTCGCCCTGTAGCTTGCCAGCGCCGGCCGCGGCGTTGCCCTTGTTGTTCCGGTAGATGGCGTAGAGGATGAGCTGCGCGGCGCCCAGGACGCTCCCGCACCCGTTGGGGATCTGCCAAAGAAGATCAGAGCGTCAATCGAACGGCCAAGCACGTCTGCAGAAGCAGTGACTGGCTAGGCGGTAGCTAAGGCATGTTTCATGGCGACGGTCGCGCGCGCATGGGCGCTGCCTCGCCTCTTCGGCAGGGCACATTTACTGGAGCACGTTGCGAGCTCAGCTAGCGTACGTGCATGCATGCATGGATCGCACATTGACAAATCAAAACGAGTATTCATGCACCGGCCGGCCGGCAAGGGCATCTACTAGACTACTAGACTACAATGACAACGCAGTTAGTGCAGTCATTTTGTCCACTCACAGTTTCCTTCAATTTTGTGCAGTAATTCGACGCTTGTCGGCATCAGAAAAGAGAAAGTTGGATTTGAGGTGTGCGTGCGTGTGTGGACTAATAAGACTTACCGTGACGAAGAGGTCGTGGCCGAGCAAGCCGTAGATGAACCACGACGTGCCGCACAGGAACACCGCCAGCGACAGCAGGAACGGCATGTACTCCACGCTCTTCGTCTTGATCACCATCCTCTGCGAGAAATCGACAAGTCCCAGATCAGTATTATTTAAGCTACTAACATGTGCAAGTGCAAGGCAATGGAGGAATACATGCACGCATGCATGGAATAACAAAACGTACCATGATGGAGAGGGGCGAGGCGTACATGCAGATGGAGAAGACGGTCATGGCGAGGCCGGCGAGGAGCTTGCGTGCCGGGCCGTGCAGGACGAGCATCGAGACGAGCGCCACGACCACGAACACCGTCGCGACGGCCGACGCCAGGCCGAGCGTCCGGAGCCTCGCCTTCTTGTTCGACGCGAAGACCAGGAAGATCACCACGTACACCGTCTCGATCGCCGCGCCCACGCCGTTGATCGTCGACACCAGGACGTTGTTCGGGGACACGAACGGCAGCCCGTACCTTCAAACGCACACCAACGCGCCAAGATCAAACTCTCTCACTTGTAACTCGTCGAACTTTTGCACCATGCATCAACAAGATCGGAACGGGACAAGGATAGTTTATGCACTTGTGTCGGCCTTAATAGCTACGTGTACAACGGCATGTCTCCGCATAGAGCCACGTTGCAGAAGCGTACAACAATGAAGTGAGGGTGGCAGATTCTATAAAAATAGGCAAGAGATGAGATGGATCTTCAGCCTCGTAAATCACAATCACATGTTGTACTGTTGTTAACTTGTTCTCTTTTTTCTTTCTTTTTTTTTTGCGGGAATTTGTTAACTTGTCCTTGGAGAAAATTGAGAGGTTTTACCAGGCGGAGAGGAGGCAGTTGAGGAGCGTCATGTTGTATGGCACCCCGGAGAATTCCTCTGTGGATTTGTTCCGAATGATCCTCCAGAAAGTAGGCCTGTGATCGAACGGACAAATTGTAGTATTCACAGGTCAGTTATAAGTGTCTGCATATAGTATAAGAATGTGAACAGACTAACAGTCAAGATGCGACTGTACGTTCTCAACAAAATGAATAAAATGTTGTAGGAAATTCGACATTGAAAAGGACTTATGTGGAATTAATAAATCGGAAGGTGGCAATATATACATGCAAAGGTGGGTGCCGGATGTTTCTAGTTTACGTACGTTGCTGGAGTAAATTAAGTGGGATCAATATATGCATGGACCCTAGAAATTCAAGCTCTTTTTCAGCAAATTATAGGTTATTTATTACTATAATTTTATATGAAATTATTAGTAGTTGAGTACCCCAATGGTTGTGCGTGTCATTCATGTGGTTTGCACATTCGGAGTGTGCGATTTCAACTGACAAATTCCTTCTTTTTAAAGGAGGTAAAATGTCCGGTGTCTGCATCAATTGATGCACGCAACCATCAAATAGTTTAAATTCTTTCATGAAAAGCATAGGATTCCCTAACACACTGCTATCTTGTCACCTTCACTCTAACCATATATCTCTTGTAAATATAGGAGCGCTACCTAATTATTTAGGCCTCCTTTGGTTTAGAGGAATTTCATAGGAATTCTAGAGGATAGGATTTTTATAGGGTTTTTTTCTTTAGAGCCCTTTGGTTCATAGGAATGGACTCCTATTCCTACATAGGATTGGTTCCTATCCTCCACATTTCATAGGAAAAAAAAAACCTAGACTCAATGAAAAAATTCCTTTGGTGTCAACCAAATGACATCTTGTTTCCTATTCCTACTCATAGGATTTGAGATACATGTCATCTCCTTTCCTACAAGATTCCTATTCCTATAATAATCGGATTATCCTATGAACCAAAAGAGGCCTTAATAAGGAAAAAAGGTAATACATGAAATACTTACACCGGGGATAGGAAGAGAAATAGAGCAATGACATTCCCTGAAACAACAAAATCAAAAGCAGTAATTAGGTTGAAAGGACGTCCCAACTAGAACAGCCACCAGTGCAATTAAAACTCCTAGCCAATTACTACCACGCACAAAAAAGCGGAAACTAGGAACACTCACCGGAAATCCCAAACAAGAACTTGGCCACATCCTCCATGTCCGACCTCCTCAGCGCCTAGCTTGCACCTCCAAGAAACTATCTTCTCCTCGACGAACCAATAACAAAACCAGGATGAAAAGACAGACCTCCAGACCTCTGTTTCTTCTGAGCAGGGGATGCTAGCATGCAGGTATTTCAGCAGCAGCAAGCAAGAACAACTAAATGACAATGCTGTGTGTGTTCGTATGTGTGGATGATGGATACATGGGCGGCTGCATCGTATATATAGGAAAGAGTTGGATGGAGAGGAGGTAAGGTCAGGGGGGAGAGTAGCACTGCCGGCCTATTGATTACGTTCTTATCTTGGCCACTCCATGAAAACGATGCCCCTGTGGACGTGGGAGTGCCGGGGTAGTAAACAGTAACGTTTCCAGCACTAGCATATGGGGAGGATCTTGTTTTGATTGTCACCACCCGGAGACAGAATTTGGCATGCGCATCACCATCATGGTATCGCCCGGTGCACTAGCTAATTGGACTGGACACTATTGACATTTGACAAGAATGTACGTATGTATTTTCTGTGCTAGTAGCTCTTTTCCTTCAGTGTGTGTGGTCTGTATAGATCGTCCACATTATATTCATGCATCTGGAAGGATCTTAAGACTTTTGCCATACCCTTTTTCCGAAAAGAAAGCAAGAGTCAAATATTGCTAGCTAACAACGTTACCCGGGTCGGAGGGTGCTCCAGAGATCCAGAGGAGGCACTGAGCCAGTGAATTCAGGATGAAGACGTCGTCGATACATCCAACGACGTGTGTTTATTTTCTGCTTGCGTAAGGATGGTCTTGTAAGGATTGAATAATTTTAATATATGTCCTTGGCCTTGTCGCAAATATATATATTATTTAGCGAGCAACCAAATGGCCCTAAAACTTATATAAAAGAATATTTCCAATCGCAACAATAACAATAAGGATGCAAATGTTTTAGTTCAACATATGCCCATACAATCTCATAGAAAAAGAGTCATTTTCTGCATCGTAGGAAACAATGCCGCCACCCCTTTCAAAAATATGATGCTTAGTATAGTCTCCGATGAACAAATTCGTCTGTCAATATTTGTAGGAATATCCAAGTAAGTAATTATGCAGCATAATATAGTAAAACTATTTTCTCTAACAAATAAAATATTGCAATTTATAACTTACAAATTCGAATCATTTTTATTAATTAGTGATCATAGCGGAGATCGATTGTATTTCTAGTATGTCTTGTATTATGAAACAAAGTTAATAATGCTCTAAAATGTAGTTATTTTTTAGGGCACAAAACCCCTTTTCTAGATTCGTCATGGCTTGACATGGCGGAGACCAAAAGACGTCGCTCGATAGCAAAGAAGAAAACATGGAGTGTCAGCAAGGCTTCATACAATGACTAGTGCATTCGACTGTTAAATTTTGGCGAGGGGCTCACGGTGGATCACTTAACATGATTACATGATATCCATATACAGAGCGACACCCCCACGCCATTGGGGGTAATTCTTGGTTTCAAGGGAATACTCATGGGCGCCAATGTATCCGGCTCAATATTTTGGGTGCGACATCAATAAATATGAAAATGTTAGTTTGCAACGTGTGGGCACCCACTAACGTGAAAACTTTTTTGCATGGTTTGCAATTCAAAACCATCTATGGACCACCCAACCATCTTCAAAGACATGGACGGCTGAATCGTGGCCTTTAATTTATCCATTATGCAAAATATGTTCAAAAGTTGGCTACCCACTTATTTTTCATTAAAAATGTAGTTTTTTGCTCCACCTCAGGTCTTTAAAACCTAATATGGTTAATCGACCTTGATACAGTATCAACTAGCAAAGGAAAATTCAGTTCTAGATTAGTGGACGAATATCATGGCAAACACATACCACCATAGAAAAGCGACCCCCTCCCCCTCCCTAGTATTGTCGAAGATATGGAATTAGAGAAATGTACCAGTGTTTCATGGAACCTCGACCTTGCAGCTACATCCTTCCACATATAGAGGGTGAAGCCTTCATGTGATCCATGAAAGTTTTAGGAGAATGTTTTATATTTATAGTCTGGTCCAAACATTTTGTAGGACTTATTTTCAATGGACGGCAAATTTATTTATCTTGATTTCATCAATTTCAAGATGTTATGCTGGCCTAGTATCTCAAAGGTGTTGGTAGTGGCTGGGTGTGTGAGCATATGTGATTGTATTGTATTAAGAAAAAAGGAACCTCTACACATATATTTTGTATCATTGTTTTTTGTATTCAACATGTAGAAGATCATGTCACTGACACTGAGTATGTATATGCCTCCGTTTTAAAAAAAATGTATGTATATGGCGCCTGTCATAGGTGTACGTTTTACTCGAAGCAGTTCCCAAGGACAGCGACTAGGCTTTAGGCTCCACGCTGCTATGCAAGGTCCTTGTACGTACGTACGTGGACGCCTAGTTTTTAGGCATGCATGCATGCAAACAAATGCGCTCGTTCGTCATGCAAACTTTTATCTATATTTTTGGTTTGGGGGCATGCATCATGCCAAGATCGCTTGAACTTTGTAACATATAATGGTACGCGTGTATATATATGTACGACGAAACGAATTTATTTAGTACGTAACCAAAGTTGCGTTTTGCCACAGGCACCAGCTGGTAACGTCGGCGACGACTGATAAACTGGATCAAGCACAAACAAATACGTACCTCATGTGTCCGGCGTTGCAACGCTGTCAGAAATTGCCGAAGGCCACGACTATATGGTCAAACTATTATCATAGAAGTCTCGGACCAGTGCAAACTATAAGTCGGCAGGCCTAGCTAGTAACCTATGGCCGATGTTCTTTGACGTTTTGCAGTGTGATATAAAGAGAGGCGAAAGCCTGTATTTAAAGAATAGTCACACATTAAAATGCCATATACTCTGCGAACACACGTATGTATCCGCAAACTCGCCACCTGCACTCGTGACAGCAACGGCACAATATTCCCCGACCGGCCACTTTGTCAGTACCATCGAACTGGAACGTGCACGATCGACCGCCACCATGAAAATCAAATCCAGATTGAACAATCATCACGCAAATAATTGAGCGAACCAGAGTGGTCTATGGTCGATGCAGGTACGCGATCGGCATTGTCCGGATCACCAGCATCGATTGGTTTCCTTTGCTTCCCTATCGGCGCACGGCTGGCTGGCCACACCAAGAGATTCCGATCGCGTTCGGCCGTGGAGTTAGACAAGCCGGTGTGGGAAGGTGGAAAGGAACCGGGGTTCGGCCTGTTGGTACGTGACAGGCGATCCTTGCACGCATAAAGTGTTTGTGGCACCGGTTTTGGCATTTAGCTTGGTGTCTCCTCGCCTTTGTAACGTGGCATTCCCAAAAGGAAATCCTGATAGGTTAATTTGTCGCCAACAGGACGAGCATTTTATTGGACTAGATGATGATGCCTCGCGCGCAGCTGCGAGAAATCTTGCAAAAATAAATGCATTAATATTTGCAAAAAAATCTAAAACTAATGGATGGAAAATGTAATATTAAATATATACAAAGTGTATAAAAATTTGAATTTCAATTAAGATAATAACGTTTCTAACAAAAATGTAAAAGGTCAACGACATAGATATGCTACAATCGACCAACACATGTATCCTCAATACAAATCTAATGCAAAAATAAATTGTGAATAATTATCATGCATGAATTTATGATGTGGCTACATTGCATGCATAGTGTAATGCAAAAATAGGATTTATGACTTGCATGCATGACTTGCTTATGTGGCATGGTTGCATGGCTAGGAAAAATAGATAGTGGGTTGTAGCTATTGAGGAATAGAAGGTGAGTACATGTTCTCACTTTAATTTAAAGAAAAACTAGTATTACAAAAAATAAAACTGGCTCGTGTAGTTCATATTAGCTTGAACTAATGAGTATTTGTTTGTAGTCTACATAAAAGGGGCAAGAATAAAGAGCTAAATATGCACTCCATGTACTTTAAACATGCATGATTTTATAGCAATTCCACGAGAATCCAACATCTGCAATTTTGCGATGCATTTATTTTTTTGGAAAACTCCATATATTTCCTTCCATGTAAGAAGTTTAATACAAGTTTCATAGACAAGTTCCTTTATTGGAATTAACTTTGTTGCTTAAGTTGCGAAGAATATGGGTCAATTTGAAGTTGCTAAATTTTGTTGTCCTAGACTTATTTCTGTCTCCAATTTTTGCCCGGTAGATATACATTTCTGGAAGACTTCCCAATTTAAATTGTCTTGACACATCTTGCTGACATGTAAGATCCACATGACGGTTGACTAGGCACCAAACGAAGTCATATTTGTATGTAATATTATCCACAGAAATTGCTAATGGAGCTCGAGCTCCATGGAGCCTGAAATTTGATATTTTTCAAAGTTATAATTTTAAGGTTTCAAAAAATTCTAAAAAATGCACACATACCTATGGATTTATACCATTTGGCTGTAAAATACACAAATGTGCGAGCTAGGCAATACTAACAAAATCATGTATTTCTAGCACATGTACTATTCTCTATAGAAGTACATGATTTTTTTTTGTACAACTCACATGAAAACTTACTTCATAATGAAATTTTACACACATCTAGTATACATCTATAAGTACTTGTGTATATTCTCAGATGTTTCTGAAACTTAGAAGGTCAATTTTTAATAAAATTCGGGCTTCATGGAGCCCGGGAGCCAAAAAGCCTCACTTTATACTGGCCGATCGTTGTATGCTCATATCAGGTTAGGAATGGAGTGTTTAGAGAGCCATTTATCTGTCTTGGTGTAACTGTCAATTTTTTGACGGATGGCTATGGTAGAGTGTGAACGTATCAGGTGCACTGGCTCAATTCATGCACCAAATGCATTTGTATTGTATGAGCAAAAACTGAGGGATATGGTCACGCTAGTAGATGGATTGTTAAAACAATGCAGAATAGTCCTTTTATTTTATCAAAATCAACCCGCACTTTGCATCTCCCTCTCCTATAAATAAATTTGTTGTGTTAACTTTTTTGCTTCAAACAAAAAAGGCGTCACATATTTTAAACGAAACGTATGATTTCGGAACCGTTTTTACTGTCTTCTTTGTTTTGATGAGATCTCTAAATCAAGATTAATATTGGGTATATTACGGAAAATTAATAATTTTCTGGTTTTTGAAACTTAACTCGAAACTTGACTGCAACATTTACACGTTTTGTAATTTGTAGGTGAGAAATGTCCGCCTCTCTTTCACACGTGTGGCCAGCGCGCACATGCTTCCAGTAGATCAAATTCCAAGTAAAATTTCAGAAAAACAAAAAAATATATGAACTTATTCAACATTGATCTTACTTCAAATATCACGTCAAAACAAATATGAAAGTCAAAATGGATCTTAAATTGAACATATGGTTGAAATATATGAACATTTTTGTGTTTGAGCCAAAAAAATAACATACAAATTCCTTATGGAAGTGTGTGTGTTGTAGAGTGCGGATTAGTTTGTACAAAGTGGAAGGTTGTCTCTGTAAAAAGGTATAGTCCAACTTTTGACCAAAATCTAGCGGGTTACTTTTTCATCTAAGGGTCCAGAATCCACTGATGCTTTGGGTGCACAAATTGGCTCGGTACACAGAATACATTCTCACCGTGGTCACTGGCGTTAGGGCATGGAGGTCTTTTTGTGAAAGGATACAAAAAGCTCAGTACACATGATACGTTCTCATGGTATAGCACATGTTGTTAAAATTGTGGCCCGCATCGATGACATCTGGAAGATGGAACGTGTGTTGGGTTCGTGGTTGATGGATGACAGGTATGACTTCCTCCTTCGGCGTCTTAGTCGTGGTGGGTACCATATCTGGAGTTCGATGGCGTGTCAGGGGTGTTGCCCCGGTTTGATTCGTTTAACGACAATGAGTTCACCTTTGGTGCGCCACCTTGGAGATCCACAAAGTTGCATATTAGCGATGGAGCCGCGTCAAGCTCGGGTGAGAAGGTGATCCATCATTTTCTTCTTCTTTAGTGGCTGCTATGGTGGTGCCGGAGGCAGGTGATGGGCGTTGGCATCAAGCTCAGAGACGTTATCTTGTCTTTTCATTTTTGTCATGTCGGTCTTTACATAATTTGTACTTTGATCTTCATGATATGAACGTTTTGCCATACAAAAAATAATAAAACTGATGTTATTTTATGAAAATGTTTGTTTTCGCCTTTTGTGCTTTTTTGCATAAGTCTCATAGTCTCCCTCTTTGGTATCTTTTGACTGTAATTCCGTGTTGGGTCTGTTTCTTCAATAAATTTTTTATACAAACATAATCATACTAGTTTCATCTCGTGAATCTAAATATGTTCGACACATGCTACATATATAAAAGATAGAAAATTTTGGCTGAAAACAGTTTCCTAAAGATCCTTATTTAAGAACTGAAGGAGTATGTGGCAGATGCATTTGACATATCCTTTTTGCAGAGAGCATTAGTGACCAGCAGGTAAGAAACAACCTGCAATATTACTGTACAAAGCTTGGTAATGGACTGAACCTGATGGATTAAAATGTATGAATATGAAACATGTACACATTCATGTTCATGCATTTTAATGCACACAACCTGCAATATTACTGCACAAAGTTTGGAAATGGATTGAGCCTGTTGAATTAAATCAAATCGCCGCATAAAGCCACACCACATAGGCCCTTGGCTAAAGCTAACATTCGTTCCCTTGCCTCCATGGCAGTGAACAAGTTTGACTAACGAGCAAAGATGCATAAATGCGCCCTGATACAAACGGCTGTTCTTGGTCAGCGAAGCACTCTATTTACTGTCTCAACATAGTAAACTGGAGTTGGACATTGCCATCCAAGAAAGGGCTCTAACACAGTGACAACAGCCATGTGGATGCGGGTCTAAATGGGCATGCCGCATGCATCTATGTCCTCTTCTTGGCCGCGTCACGCACGTACTTAGGTCACTGGCAAAGAAGATCGACCGATCTCACGATAGCGATGCCAAATTGTCGATCGCGCCTCGTGCGCGTTCCTCGTGTCATATCCTGCCATCGCACACTCTGGATAACTGTGTAGTATGTCTCTTTCGCGCGTTTCCCGGTTTAGTCGTTGCTTGGATTGGAAGGGAACTGTTAGACGGTGGAAGAAGACGCACCGTTGGAATGTGCAACGACTAATAATCTATGCATTCCCGGTTTAGTCTCGTTGTTTGTCTTTTTTTTTCTTTTTTCTTTTTCGCGGGCGAGTCTCGTTGCTTGTCGGCCATGGAATGTGCAAGTAACATTCGCCGTGCATGCATCTATACTACACTCTGAGGAGTTGCAGGGGCTATGTGTGGCCTTTCCGTTCTACGGCTGCTGTTAGAAGAGGGTATATATGATACCCCCTCCCTTCGGAAATACTTGTCATCAAAATGAATAAAAGAAGATGTATTTAGACATCTTCTTTTATTTATTTTGATGACAAGTATTTTCGGATGGAGGGAATACGTACCAAGCTACATGATTAGTCGACGACGACCATGGCCACATTGTCGCACACGCTCATCAATAAAGTTACTAAGCTCCCAGGAATTGGAGAGCTCAGCGAGATTGCAGGTTAAATTTTGCTTCTTTTCACGTTTACATGGCTCGGTTCGGCTGGCTTGGTCAGAGCTGGGGCGGCCTGGTCCAATCAGCTACAGTTAGTCGGTAGCAGGGGTCTTCCTTTTTCTCCGTTTCCCTCGCCCAGTCACCCGCAAGCAGCCGACACTGCGCTGCTTCCTCCTCCTCGCGTCTGCGGCCTCAATGCCTTGTGATTCATTTTCCCCCGAGCTGCAGATGAGTGAAGGAAGGTGAGTGGCTAGGATTTGCTCCACAGGCCACCGACGGGGTTGACGTTGGTTAGAGTGGACGCCGCCTACTCTTTCGCGCCTCCTTCCTTCCTCCCCGGTCCCCGTCTCGCATCCCCTCCCCAGGCCTGCTTCCATCGCGCGTCGCACCACCCTGACATCTCCTGCTTTCGATTGTGTGCGTTGACGGTCGCGCCTCCACTGTCGGCTGAGCGCCTCCGCGAGGAGGACGAACACCCTGCCCGACGACTACGCATCTCTCCCTAGACTTACCTCCCCACCGGATGGATCTCAGAATCCTGCTGCAATTTGGGGTCGGATCGCATGAATAGGGGGAGGAAGAACCCTCGCGCTAGAGCCATGTCTTCGTCCCTATTCCCCTGCCACTTATGTTGGTCACATTGGGGACTCTTCCTCCCTGCTTTGGATCAGGCGGCATCGGCATCACCGGCTCGAGGTGGGTGTCGAGCGAGTGGTATCCTCGATGTCTCCGGTCTCCCCTATTGCTTCGGCCTTATGTCCACAGCCGCGGCGCGCCTTCTAGGAGGCCTGCCATACCGTCGTTGACCGGCAGAGGTGCCGCCGCCCGTCGCATCGACCTCCCTTCCCCTCTCCATGACTTTCCTCACCAAAGAGCAACACGAGGATCAGCTAGCTAAGATAGGAGCTGTTGGGGAACGCAGTAATTTAAAAAAATTCCTACGCACACGCAAGATCATGGTGATGCATAGCAACGAGAGGTAAGAGTGTTGTCCACGTACCCTCGTAGACCGTAAGCGGAAGCATTATGACAACGCGGTTGATGTAGTTGTACGTCTTCACGATCGACCGATCCTAGTACCGAAGGTACGGCACCTCCGCGATTTGCACACGTTCGGCTCGGTGACGTCCCACGAACTCACGATCCAGCAGAGCGTCGAGGGAGAGCTTGATGACCCACAAGTATAGGGGATCTATCATAGTCCTTTCGATAAGTAAGAGTGTCGAATCCAACGAGGAGCAGAAGGAAATGATAAACGGTTTTCAGCAAGGTATTCTCTGCAAGTACTGAAATAAGTGGTAACAGATAGTTTTGTAATAAGATAATTTGTAACGAGCAATAAGTAACAAAAGCAAATAAAGTGCAGCAAGGTGGCCCAATTCTTTTTGTAGCAAAAGGATAAGCCTGGACAAACTCTTATATAAGGAAAAGCGCTCTCGAGGACACATGGGAATATCGTCAAGCTAGTTTTCATCACGTTCATATGATTCGTGTTCGGTACTTTGATAATTTGATATTGTTGAGGATCGTAGCAGAAATTTAAAATTTTCTATGCATCACCAAGATCAATCTATGGAGTAATCTAGCAACGAGGGGAAGGAGAGTGCATCTACATACCCTTGTAGATTGCTAAGCGAAAGCGTTGCAAGAACGCGGATGAAGGAGTCGTACTCGTAGTGATTCAGATCGTGGTTGATTCTGATCTAAGCGCCGAACAACGGCGCCTCCGCGTTCAACACACGTGCAGCCCGGTGACGTCTCCTACGCCTTGATCCAGCAAGGGGAGAAGGAGAGGTTGGGGAAGACTCTGTCCAGCAGCAGCACGACGGCGTGGTGGTGGTGGAGGAGCGCGGGACTCCAGCAGGGCTTCGCCAAGCACTACGAGAGACGAGGAGGGAGAGGGGTAGGGCTGCGCCAACAGGGAGATCGAATCGTGTGTTGGGCTGCCCCTTTGCCTCCACTATATATAGGGGGAGAGGGAGGGCTGCGCCCCCACCTAGGGTTCCCACCCCAAGGGGTGCGGCAGCCCTAGATCCCATCTAGGGTGGCGGCCACAAGGGGGAGAGGGGGAGGCGCACCTGGGGTGGGCCTTAGGGCCCATCTGTCCTAGGGTTTGCCCCCTCCCCTCTTGGAGGCGCCTTGGGCCTTGGTGGGAGGTGCCCCAGCCCACCTAGGGGCTGGTCCCTTCCCACTATTGGCCCATGTATGCCTCCGGAGCCCGTGGCCCCTCCCGGTGGACCTCCGGTCCCCTCCGGTGGTCCCGGTACACTACCGGTGATGCCCGGAACACTTCCGGTGGCCAAAACCATATTTCCTATATATCAATCTTTACCTCCGGACTATTCCGGAACTCCTCGTGACGTCCGGGATCTCATCCGGGACTCCGAACAACATTCGGTAACCGCGTACATACTTTCCCTATAACCCTAGCATCATCGAACCTTAAGTGTGTAGACCCTACAGGCTCGGGAGTCATGCAGACATGGCCGGGACAACTCTCCGGTCAATAACCAACAGCGGGATTGGATACCCATGTTGGCTCCCACATGCTCCACGATGATCTCATCGGATGAACCACGATGTCAAGGATTCAATCAATCCCGTATACAATTCCCTTTGTCTATCGGTATGATACTTGCCCGAGATTCGATCGTCGGTATCCCGATACCTTGTTCAATCTCGTTACCGGCAAGTCTCTTTACTCGTTCCGTAACACATCATCCCGTGATCAACTCCTTGGTCACATTGTGCACATTATGATTATGTCCTACCGAGTGGGCCCAGAGATACCTCTCCATTACACGGAGTGACAAATCCCAGTCTCGATTCGTGCCAACCCAACAGACACTTTCGGAGATACCCGTAGTGAACCTTTATAGCCACCCAGTTACGTTGTGACGTTTGGCACACCCAAAGCACTCCTACGGTATCCGGGAGTTGCACAATCTCATGGTCTAAGGAAATGATACTTGACATTAGAAAAGCTTTAGCATACGAACTACACGATCTTGTGCTAGGCTTAGGATTGGGTCTTGTCCATCACATCATTCTCCTAATAATGTGATCCCGTTATCAACGACATCCAATGTCCATGGTCAGGAAACCGTAACCATCTATTGATCAACGAGCTAGTCAACTAGAGGCTTACTAGGGACATGGTGTTGTCTATGTATCCACACATGTATCTGAGTTTCCTATCAATACAATTCTAGCATGGATAAAAAACGATTATCATGAACAATGAAATATAATAATAATAACTAATTTATTATTGTCTCTAGGGCATATTTCCAACAGTCTCCCACTTGCACTAGAGTCAATAATCTAGTTCACATCGCCATGTGATTAACACTCACAGGTCACATCGCCATGTGACCAACATCCAAAGAGTTTACTAGACTGAATAATCTAGTTCACATCACTATGTGATTAACACTCAATGAGTTCTGGGTTTGATCATGTTATGCTTGTGAGAGAGGTTGTAGTCAACGGGTCTGCCATATTCAGATCCCTATGTATTTCGCAAAACTTTATGTCATATCGTAGATGCTGCTACCACGTTCCACTTGGAGCTATTCCAAATTGTTGCTCCATTATACGTATCCGGTATCTCTACTCAGAGCTATCCGGATAGGTGTTTAAGCTTGCATCGACGTAACTCTTTACGTCGAACTCTTCATCACCTCCATATCCGAGAGACATTTCCTTATTCCTCTAAGGATAATTTTGACCGCTATCTGGTGATCTACTCCTAGATCACCTTTGTACCCTCTTGCCAGACATGTGGCAAGGCACACATCTGGTGCGGTACTCAACATGGCATACCGTATAGAGCCTATGACAAAAGCATAGGGGACGACCTTCGTCCTTCCTCTTTCTTCTGCCGTGGTCAATCTTTGAGTCTTACTTAATTTCACACCTTACAACTCAAGCAAGAACCCCTTCCTTGACTGATCTATTTTGAAATCCTTCAAAAACATGTCAAGGTGTGCGTTCTTTGAAAGTATCATCAGGCGTTTTGATCTATCTCTATAGATCTTGATGCCCAGTATGTAAGCAGCTTTATCCAGGTCTTCCTTTGGAAAACACTCTTCAAACAACCATTTATGCTTTCCAGAAATTCTACATTATTTTGGATCAACAATATGTCATCCACATATACTTATCAGAAATGTTGTAGTGCTCCCACTTCTTTCTTGTAAATACAAGTTTCTAGCAAACATTGTATAAACCTAAATGCTTTGATCACTCCATCAAAGCATATATTCCGATTCCGAGATGCTTGCTCTAGTCCATAGAAGGATTGCTGGAGCCAGCATACCCTTTTAGCATCCTTAGTATCGACAAAGCCTTTTATTGTATCACATACAACTTTTCTAACGAAAACTGGTAAGAAAACTTGTTTTGACATCCATCTGTCAGATTTCATAATCGAAAAATACAGCTAATGCTAACATGATTCCGACGGACTTAAGCATCGCTACGGGTGAGAAATTCTCATCGTAGTCAACTCCTTGAACTTGTGAAAAGACTCTTTCCCACAAGTTGAGCTTCATAGACGGTAACATTACCGCCCACGTCCGTCTTCTTCTTACAGATCCATTTATCTCAATGGCCTGCCGATCATCGGGCAAGTCCACCAAAGTCCATACTTTGTTCTGATACATGGATCCTATCTCGGATTTCATGGCTTCTAACCATTTGTCGGAATACGGGCCCACCATCGCTTCTCCATAGCTCGTAGGTTCATTGTTGTCTAACAACATGATATCTAAGACAGGATTACCGTACCACTCAGGAGTAGTACATACCTTGTCGACCTACGAGGTTCGATAGCAACTTGATCCGAAGCTTCATGATCACTATCATTAACTTCTTCTTCAACAGATGTAGGCGCCATAGAAAACATCTTTCTGTGTTGCATCACTCTCTGGTTGAAGTAAAGGTTCGACGACCTCATCAAGTTCTATCTTCCTCCCACTCAATTCTTTCGAGAGAAACTCCTTCTCGAGAAAGGACCTGTTCTTGGCGACAAACAATTTGCCCTCGGATCTGAGATAGAAGGTATACCCAACTGTCACCTTTGGGTATCCTATGAAGATGTATTTGTCCGTTTTTGGGTTCGAGCCTTTCCGGCTGAAGCCTTAAGTATCGCAGCCCCAAACATTAAGAAACGATAACTTTGGTTTCTTGCCAAACCAATGTTCATACGACGTCGTCTCAACGGACTTATATGGTGCCCTATCTAAAGTGAATGCAGCTGTCTCTAATGCATAATCTCAAAATAACAGCGGTAGATCGGTAAGAGACATCATAGATCGCACCATATCTCATAAGGTTCGATTATGACGCCCGGACACACCATTACGATGTGGTGTTCCAGGTGGCTTCAACTACGAAACAATGTCTTAAGTGATTGCCAGACTCATAACTCAGAAAATCCCCTTTTGATCAGATCGTAGGAACATGATCTTCTTGTTATGATGATTCTTAACTTCACTCTGAAATCGCTTGAACTTTTCAAACGTTTCAGACTTGTGCTTCATTAAGTAAATATACCTATATCTACTCAAATCGTCAGTGAAGATGAGAAAATAGCGATATCCACCGCACGCTTCAATTCTCATTGGATCACACGCATCAGCATGCATGATTTCCAACAAGTCACTTGCCTGTTTCATTGTACCTGAAAACGGGGTCTTAGTCATCCTGCCCATGAGGCATGGCTCGCATGTGTCAAGCGATTCAAAATCAAGTGACTCCAAACATCCATCGATATGGAGTTTCTTCATGCATCTTACGCCAATATGACCTAAGCGGCAGTGCCACAAGAAAGTGGTACTATCATTATTAACTCTACATCTTTTGGCGTGAACATGTGTATTACCACGACCGAGATTCAATGAACCATTCACATAGGGTGCATGACCATGAAAGGTATTATTCATGTAAACAGAATAACCAGTATTCTCTAACTTAAATGAATAACCGTATTGCAATGAACATGATCTAATCATATTCATGCTCAACGTAGACACCTGATAACATTTATCTAGGTTCAATACTAATCCCAAAGGCAGATGGAGCGTGCGATGGTGATCTCATCAACTTTGGAAACACTTCCAACACACATCGTCACCTCGCCCTTAGCCAGTCTCTGTTTAGTCCGTAGCTTTTGCTTCAAGTCACCAATGATAGCAACTGAACCGGTATCCAATACCCAGGTACTACCAGGAGTACTAGTGAGGTACACATTAATAACACGTATATACTTTGTTGAAGTTTCCAGCCTTCTTATCTACCATGCATTTGGGGTAATTTCGCTACCAGTGACCGTTCCCCTTATAATAGAAGCACTTAGTCTTGGGTTTGGTTTCAACCTTGGGTTCCTTCACTGGAGCGGCAACTGGTTTGCCATCCATGAAGTTTCCCTTCTAGCCCTTGCCCTTCTTGAAACCAGTGGTCTTGTTAAACCATCAACACTTGATGCTCCTTCTTGATTTCTACCTTTTGCGGTCTTAAGCACCGCGAACAGCTCCGGGATCATCTCCATCCCTTGCATGTCATAGTTCATCACGAAGATCTAGTAGCTTAGTGATAGTGGCTAGAGAACTATATCAATCACTATCTTATCTAGAAGTTTAACTCCCACTTGATTCAAGTGATTGTAGCACCCAGACATTCTGAGCACATGCTCACTAGCTGAGCCATTCTCCTCCATCTTGTTGGCAAAAGAACTTGTCAGAGGTCTCATACCTCTCAACACGGGCATGAGCCTAAAATCCCAATTTCAGCTCTTGGAACATCTCATATGTCTTATGGCGTTCAAAACGTCATTGGAATCCCGATTCTAAGCCGTAAAGTATGGTGCACTAAACTATCAAGTAGTCATCAGGATGTGTCTGTCAGGTGTTCACAACATCCACAGACGACGTTGTAGGGGTTTGCACATCGAGCGGTGCATCAAAGACGTAAGCCTTCTTTGTAGCAGTGAGGACACTCCTTGGACTACGGACCCAGTCCGCATCATTGCTTACAATATCTTTCAACTTAATCTTTCTCTAGGAACGTATTGAAACATGGAGCTACAACGTGAGCTATTTATCTACAACATATTTGCAAAGACAATTTAGACTATGTTCATGATAATTGAGTTCATCTTAATCAAATTATTTAATGAACTCCCACTCAGATAGACATCCCTCTAGTCATCTAAGTGAAACATGATCCGAATCGACTAGGCCGTGTCCGATCATCACGTGAGACGGACTAATCATCAACGGTGAACATCTCATGTTGATCGTATCTTCTATACGACTCATGTTCGACCTTTCGGTCTTCCGTGTTCCGAGGCCATGTCTGTACATGCTAGGATCGTCAAGTCAACCTAAGTGTTTCGCATGTGTCCCGAGGCCATGTCTGTACATGCTAGGCTCGTCAACACCCGTTGTATTCGAACGTTAGAAACTATCACACCCGATCATCACGTGGTTCTTCGAAACAACGAACCTTCGCAACGGTGCACAGTTAGGGGGAACACTTTTCTTGAAATTTTAGTGAGGGATCATCTTATTTAAGCTACCGTCGTTCTAAGCAAATAAGATGTAAAACATGATAAACATCACATGCAATCAAATAGTGACATGATATGGCCAATATCATTTTGCTCCTTATGATCTCCATCTTTGGGGCTCCATGTTCATCGTTGTCATCGGCATGACACCATGATCTCCATCATCATGATCTCCATCGTCATGTCCTCTTGAAGTTGTCTCGTCATCTATTACTTCTACTACTATGGCTAACGCTTTAGCAATAAAGTAAAGTAACTACATGACGTTTATGTTGACACGCAGGTCATAAATAAATTAAGAAAACTCCTATGGCTCCTGCCGGTTGTCATACTCATCGACATGCAAGTCGTGATTCCTATTACAAGAACATGATCAATCTCATACATCACATATATCATTCATCACATCCTTTTGGCCATATCACATCACAAGGCATATGCTGCAAAAACAAGTTAGACGTCCTCTAATTGTTGTTGCAAGTTTTTACGTGGCTGCTATAGGTTTCTAGCAAGAACGTTTCTTACCTACGCCAAAACCACAGCGTGATATGCCAATTTCTATTTACCCTTCATAAGGACCCTTTTCATCGAATCCGATCCGACTTAAGTGGGAGAGACAGACACCCGCTAGCCACCTTATGCAACTAGTGCATGTCAATCGGTGGAACCAGTCTCACGTAAGAGTACGTGTAAGGTCGGTCCGGGCCGCTTCATCCCATGATGCCGCCGAATCAAGATAAGACTAGTAACGGCAAGTAAATTGACAAAATCGACGCCCACAACTGCTTTGTGTTCTACTCGTGCATAGAAACTACACATAGACCTAGCTCTGATACCACTGTTGGGGATCGTAGCAGAAATTTAAAATTTTCTACGCATCACCAAGATCAATCTATGGAGTAATCTAGCAACGAGGGGAAGGGGAGTGCATCTACATACCCTTGTAGATCGCTAAGCGGAAGCGTTGCAAGAACGCGGATGAAGGAGTCGTACTCGTAGCGATTCAGATCGTGGTTGATTCCGATCTAAGCGCCGAACAACGGCGCCTCCGCGTTCAACACACGTACAGCCCGGTGACGTCTCCTACGCCTTGATCCAGCAAGGGGAGAAGGAGAGGTTGGGGAAGACTCCGTCCAGCAGCAGCACGATGGCGTGGTGGTGGTGGAGGAGCACGGGACTCCATCAGGGCTTCGCCAAGCACTACGAGAGACGAGGAGGGAGAGGGGTAGGGCTGCGCCAACAGGGAGATCGAATCGTGTGTTGGGCTGCCCCTTTGCCTCCACTATATATAGGGGGAGAGGGAGGGCTGCGCCCCCACCTAGGGTTCCCACCACAAGGGGTGTGGCAGCCCTAGATCCCATCTAGGGTGGCGGCCACAAGGGGGAGAGGGGGAGGCGCACCTGGGGTGGGCCTTAGGGCCCATCTGTCCTAGGGTTTGGCCCCTCCCCTTTTGGAGGCGCCTTGGGCCTTGGTGGGAGGCGCCCCAGCCCACCTAGGGGCTGGTCCCTTCCCACTATTGGCCCATGTATGCCTCCGGGGCCCGTGGCCCCTCCCGGTGGACCCCCGGACCCCTCCGGTGGTCCCCGTACACTACCGGTGATGCCCGGGACACTTCTGGTGGCCAAAACCATACTTCCTATATATCAATCTTTACCTCCGGACCATTTCGGAACTCCTCGTGATGTCCGGCATCTCATCCGGGACTCCGAACAACATTCGGTAACCGCGTACATACTTTCCCTATAACCCTAGCGTCATCAAACCTTAAGTGTGTAGACCCTATGGGCTCGGGAGTCATGCAGACATGGCCGAGACAACTCTCCGGTCAATAACCAACAGCGGGATCTGGATACCCATGTTGGCTCCCACATGCTCCACGATGATCTCATCGGATGAACCACGATGTCAAGGATTCAATCAATCCCGTATACAATTCCCTTTGTCTATCGGTACGATACTTGCCCGAGATTCGATCGTCGGTATCCCGATACCTTGTTCAATCTCATTACCGGCAAGTCTCTTTACTCGTTCCGTAACACATCATCCCATGATCAACTCCTTGGTCACATTGTGCACATTATGATGATGTCCTACCAAGTGGGCCCAGAGATACCTCTCCGTTACACGGAGTGACAAATCCCAGTCTCGATTCGTGCCAACCCAACAGACACTTTCGGAGATACCCGTAGTGAACCTTTATAGCCACCCAGTTACGTTGTGATGTTTGGCACACCCAAAGCACTCCTACGGTATCCGGAGTTGCACAATCTCATGGTCTAAGGAAATGATACTTGACATTAGAAAAGCTTTAGCATACGAACTACACGATCTTGTGCTAGGCTTAGGATTGGGTCTTGTCCATCACATCATTCTCCTAATGGATGTGATCCCGTTATCAACGACATCCAATGTCCATGGTCAGGAAAACCGTAACCATCTATTGATCAACGAGCTAGTCAACTAGAGGCTTACTAGGGACATGGTGTTGTCTATGTATCCACACATGTATCTGAGTTTCCTATCAATACAATTCTAGCATGGATAATAAACGATTATCATGAACAATGGAAATATAATAATAATAACTAATTTATTATTGCCTCTAGGGCATATTTCCAACAGATATGTGGGTGGACCGGTGCTTGGGTGCTGTTCTTACTTGAACAAGCATCCCACTTATGATTAACCTCTATTGCAAGCATCCGCAACTACAACAAAAGTATTAAGGTAAACCTAACCATAGCATGAAACATATGGATGCAAATCAGCCCCTTACGAAGCAACGCATAAACTAGGGTTTAAGCTTCTGTCACTCTAGCAACCCATCATCTACTTATTACTTCCCGATGCCTTCCCCTAGGCCCAAATAATGGTGAAGTGTTATGTAGTCGACGTTCACATAACACCACTAGAGGCTAGACAACATACATCTTATCAAAATATCGAACGAATACCAAATTCACATGACTACTAATAGCAAGACTTCTCCCTTGTTCTCAGGAACAAACGTAACTACTCACAAAGCATAAACATGTTCATAATCAGAGGGGTATTAATATGCATATAGGATCTGAACATATGATCTTCCACCAATTAAACCAACTAGCATCAACTACAAGGAGTAATTAACACTACTATAGCAACCTACTAGCACCAACCCCGGACTTGTAGACAAGAATCGGATACAAGAGATGAACTAGGGTTTTGAGATGAGATGGTGCTGATGAAGATGTTGATGGAGATTGCCCTCTCCCGATGAAAGGAGCGTTGGTGATGACGATGGCGATGATTTGCCCCTCCGGGAGGGAAGTTTCCCCGGCAGAACAGCTCTGACGGAGCTCTAGATTAGATCCGCCAAGGTTCCGCCTCGTGGCGGCGGAGTTTCGTCCCGAAAGGTTGCTTCTTTATTTTTTCTCGACAAAAGACTTCATATAGGAGAAGATGGTCATCGGAGAGCCACCAGGGGGCCCACGAGGCAGGGGGCACGCCCTAGGGGGGTGCCCCCCACCCTCGTGAGAAGGGTGTGGGCCCCCTGGTCTTCATCTTTGGTGAGGATTTTTCATTATTTATTATAAGGTGTTTCGTGGAGTTTCAGGACTTTTGGAGTTGTGCAGAATAGGTCTCTAATATTTGCTCCTTTTCCAGCCCAGAATTCCAGCTGCCGGCATTCTCCCTCCTTATGTAAACCTTGTAAAATAAGAGGGAATAGCCATAAGTATTGTGACATAATGTGAAATAACAACCCATAATGCAATAAATATTGATATAAAAGCATGATGCAAAATGGACGTATCAACTCCCCCAAGCTTAGACCTCGCTTGTCCTCAAGCGAAAAGCCGAAATCGAAAAATATGTCCACATGTTTAGAGATGAAGGTGTCGATAAAAATAAAATATGGACATGAGGGCATCATGATCATTCTTAGAACAACAACTTATATAATTCTTGTCATATGATCTCTAATGCTAGAGTAATAATTCAATCACAATATCAAGTATGAATCGTAAACTTCATTGAAAACTAACAAACTACAATCTTGGTCATTGAAGCAATTGCAATTTATCATAACATAGGAAAGAGTCAATGTATAAGATCTTTTCAGCAAGTCCACATACTCAACTATCATATAATCTTTCACAATTGCTGACACTCACGCAATACTTATGGGTATGGAGTTTTAATCGGACACAGAGAAAGATAGGGGCTTATAGTCTTGCCTCCCAACGTTTTACCTCAAGGGTAATGTCAACAGTAATAGTTCATGAAAACCCACATCCAATTAGCCATATATACCGGGATCTTTCCAACATATTGTGCTTGCCAAAGGGTAAAATGTAAAAGGGAAGGGTGAAGATCACCAGGACTCTTATGCAAGGTAGGAGATAAAAGTAAAAGATAGGCCCTTCGCAGAGGGAAGCAGAGGTTTTCATGCGCTTTTATGGTTGGATGCACAAAATCTTAGTGCGAAAGAACGTCACTTTATATTGCCCCTTGTGATATGAACCTTTATTATGCAGTCCGTCGCTTTTATTACTTCCACATCACAAGATCGTATAAAGCTTATTTCTCCCACACTAATCAATCATACATATTTAGGGAGCAATTTTTATTGCTTTGCACCGATGACAACTTACTTGAAGGATCTTATTCAATCCATAGGTAGATATGGTGGACTCTCATGGCAAAACTGGTTTAAGGGTATTTGGAAGCACAAGTAGTATCTCAACTTGGTGCTGAGAATTTGGCTAGCATGAGGGGGAAAGGCAAGCTCAACATGTTGGAGGATCCAAGACAATATAATTTATCTCATATGTAAGAAAACATAACCCATTACGTTGTCTTCCTTGTCCAATGTCAACTCTTTAGCATGTCATATTTTAATGAGTTCTCACAATCATAAAAGATGTCCAAGATAGTATATCTATATGTGAAGACCTCTTGTCGGTGTCAAAACCGGCGGATCTCGGGTAGGGGGTCCCGAACTGTGCGTCTAGGCGGATGGTAACAGGAGGCAGGGGACACGATATTTACCCAGGTTCGGGCCCTCTTGATGGAGGTAATACCCTACGTCCTGCTTGATTATTCTTGATGATATGAGCAGTACAAGAGTTGATCTACCACGAGATCGAAGAGGCTAAACCCTAGAAGCTAGCCTATGGTATGATTGTTGTTGTTGGTCCTACGGACTAAACCCTCCGGTTTATATAGACACCGGGGGGGGGGGCTAGGGTTACACAGAGTCGGTTACAAGGAAGGAGATCTACATATCAGTATTGCCAAGCTTGCCTTCCACGCCAAGGAGAGTCCCATCCGAACACGGGACGAAGTCTTCAATCTTGTATCTTCTTAGTCCAATAGTCTGGCCAAAGGATATAATTCGGCTGTCTGGATACCCCCTAATCCAGGACTCCTTCCATAGCCCCTGAACCAGGCTTCAATGACGATGAGTCCGGCGTGCAGATTGTCTTCGGCATTGCAAGGCGGGTTCCTCCTCCGAATACTTCATAGAAGATTTTGAAAACGAGGATCGTGTCTGGCTCTGCAAAATAAGTTCCACATACCACCGTAGAGAGAATAATATTTCCATAAATCTAATCTACTAACGTACCCCGTAGTGTGACATCATACCACAGCCAGGTCTTTATTCGAATCGTTTTTCATAACCAATCTCAGCGTGTTTCGCAAGGCGGTTTCCTTGGCACGTCTTGTCGAAGCAGAGATCGTGTCCCCTTTATTACGGGATTCTCATCAATACGGACGTGGGTAACCCAACCATGCCTATTGGTAGGACTCCTAGATCTTAGGCAAGTCCCAAACGGCCACGAGGAGGATGCTTGATATTCACCCTCTCTATAAAGGGGACAAGGCGTTTTCCTTTTTCCCCTCTCATGCTCAATCAAATCCTTCCCCTGCCTCGAGTTCTAACACCAAAAACTTGGGTCAGGTGCTTCGGACCTTCAACTATGTCCGGATCCAACCTTCAAGGTCGGTGGATGCCTTCCTCCGTCACGGAGGAGGACATCAAGAGGTTGAGAGAGGGCAGATATCTGACCGCCGAAATATCACATCGGCTGCCCGCCCGAGGGCAGGTCGTCCCTATTCCCGAACCCAATGAGAGCGTCGTGTTTGTCTCCCACTTCCTCCGAGGACTAGGCCTCACTCTGGATCCCTTTGTTAGGGGTCTTATGTTCTATTATGGGCTAGATTTTCATGATCTGGCCCCGGATTCCCTTCTTCACATCTCGACATTTATCATCGTATGTGAGGCCTTCCTCCGCATTACCCCTCACTTCGGCCTGTGGCTCAAGACCTTTGACGTGAAGCCGAAGATGATCGAGGGGCAGCACGCAGCGTGCGGAGGCACTTTAATAAGAAAAATCACTGACGCTCCATGGCCTGAGGGTTGCGTCCCAAAGGTGTCCGGATTATGGCAGCGGGAGTGGTTCTACATCACAACTCCCCAAAGTGCCAAGTGGGTAGCTGCCCCCACCTTTCACTCAGGCCCCCCACCACAATTGATGTCATGGATCAGCAGGGGGCTGCGCTAGGGTCCAGCCAAGGATGTGCCAATACTGCAAAGCCATATCCGAGATCTCCTTGAGAGAGATTTCAGTCTGGTTATGGTAGTGCAAGTTATGCTAGTTCGTCAAGTCCAGCCTTGCAAACGCCGGCCCCTTCGCATGTGAGAATTCAACCCGGAAGGACCGCAAGCTATTCAACATTTCCTCGGCATGACGCACGAAGAGATGTAAAAATTGTTCTTGGACCACAAATAATGTGTCCGGACATCACCGAGGATGCAGGTCTGAGCTGCAATCGCCCGGATACCCAAGTAAGTAGCCCCGCATCCGAACATGTTGTCCGTTTATTTATAGTAACGTTGCCCTAAAAAAGCCGCTCTTTGTCCAGGATTGGATAGCGAAGGCAAAGTTGATCAGGTGTCCGGCCCCCCTCCCTGAGACCTCACCAAATCCCGTGCTAACCAGGATGCTGGAGATCGCGCCTTATCAAGCGCCCTCAGGAGAGGATAAAGGGGGGAACAAGGAGGCTAGCGCCTCTACGGAGGAGGTTAGCCGGGGAGGAGGAACTGAAACTTCCTCTCCCCATGGAAGGAATAGAACCGCCTCTGAGGACCCGGAGACAATGGTCTCCAAACGGGGGAAGAAATCTCCGCCGGAGGGTCCTGCCCTGGGGGATACCCTGGCCGCACTATGCCCTCAAGGGGACCAGCCCTCCAACGAGCTGTAAGTAAAAGGGTACTTAATAATTAAAATATCCCGCTTTACCTCTAAGGAAAATAACCGAGGCATTTATCTTGCAGTTCGAATCTTAGCCCTTCTCAACAAAGCTCGTCTTTGGGGGATCTTCTTCTAGAGATGATGGAGAGCTAAACGCCTCCCCCTGCCATACCGCCTCATGAGGCGGGCGACCCCGAGGTGTCGTCGCGGAGGGTTTCTCCTGATCCAGCAAGGCCAGAAGGTAATCCTATGGCCACCCGAAGTCCTCAGTATCCGGCTCTTGAAGAGGGTAATCGAAAGAGTCCGGCACCGTCTGGTGTACGGTCGGACGTACTGAGGGACCTGCTAGAGCAAGCGGCTATCTCAGAAGAGCACCGCACGTTGATGGGTATGGTGATTGAAAGGATTTCGTCCGCCGAAAGTGGGTTGCATGACGCCTTTATGAGTCTACTGACGGGCTTTGAGGTACGTGAGATGTACACTTTTGACAGTATCGCACATTTTTAGACGTGCCCTGTGCAGATAGTAGCCCCTGAGACTCTGGTTGTCGTCGAAAACGGGGGCAAACAGAGGATCATAGTCCCAGGTAATAACCTGACCGCCTTTATGCGCAGGTGGTTGAAGCTCCGGTGGCTAGCCAGACTGATGGGTTTGCCGAACTAAAGCGGCAGCTGGATGCGGCAGATGCGGACATAGTGCTTGTCAACAAGCGGCTTGACGAGGCACAGGGTCAGTGATTTTTCTGGTGATCGTCACATAGTAAGAGCAGCATGATGCCAGTATCTTTAATATGTTGTGACTGCAGATGGAGCTGCCACCGTGGACACCCTTCGGGCGGAGCTTGCCCGAGCTAAGGAGCAAGCAAGGAGTAGCAATGCGGCCGCTTTAAGGGCGGCTGAGGGTTTAAGGGCCGAACAGGCCGCACATTGCGAGAGCAAAGAAAAAATTGCCCAGATGGCCATGGAGTTAAAATATGCTGCTGACCGTTACCGGCTTCTTGAAGAAGAAAACCAGGTGAAGGCGACGGACCTGGAGAAGGCCCGGGTGGCTGCCAAGGAAGCCCGCTCCAAAATCAGAGCGACGAAGGAGGAGCTGAATCAAGCTGTGGATATCGTTTCTGGGAAGCCCTTCTTGTTGCGGACTAAGTTCGAAGATCCAAAATATGCTCCTCTGAACCGGCTATGGAGTTCTGCGAATGAGTACATGGATTTGGCTGCAAGTGCTGCTGATGCGGCCAAGTACTTCAAGGATGAGAAAGGTCCTGAAGTGGAGAAGCTATTCTGGTCACAGTTTCACGCTCCAGTCCGTCCGCTGTTGCTGAATGAGCGATTGGCCGATTGGGCCGAGCTCCATAGATTATCCGTACTTGCCATGAGGTCTGTTGTGGATCATCTGTGGCCAGGAGGTCCAAGGACGAATAGCTACTTTAGCTTAGTGCAACAATTCCTTGGTGCTGTGCCACGCATCGATGCTGTAAAGAGGTCGGCGTGCATAGAAGGCTCGCGGATGGCCCTTGCCCGTGTCAAAACATACTGGGCGGAGATGGATGCCACCACTGTTGCGGCACAGGGTTCGGCCATAGGCCGAGTGGCTGCCGAGCACTACTTTGAAGAAGTTCTGGAAGGCGCTCGTTCGATAGAGGCTCAGTGCTCGAAGAATATTATGTTTAAGTGACATGTATTCCCATTGTAAAAACAATGTTTTATTGAGTTTATCAAGGCTGTATTTATACTTTTGCCCGAAAGTACTATGATGCCTCTTGTGCGGCCGTTTATGTATATATGTATATAACCTGAAAGATGGCAGTCGTCGGCTTCAGCCCCCACGCATATAATGCGGGGGTGCTCGCAGAAGACGCATGTTCACACTTGATCCAATGTCTTGGTCCATTAAGGAGGTGATAGCGCAGCGAACTAGGCAATCAGACTATAATGCTTTAACACTCTCACTTAGCCATATGAGTTTGACAGTGGGGCTACTATATAGCCCCTGGTGGCTCCACGCTCATCCGAATTCAGGGCGCGTACATGCCTGGCCGGGAAACGGCCCTTCGTTAAGGCGGAGGAATCCCGAAGATTCCGCTAGGTCATCGAGTGGTTGACCAGTCTCACCTATATCATGGCAGTCAGTTTTCGGCTTTCTCTACTAAGGTGCTCGTCCGGATGAACCAGGGCACAATCGCAGTAGTTCTCCTGGTGCCGCCCTAGCCGATAGAGCGGAACGTAAGGCAGCAAAATACAGGAGCCGGGCAAACCCAACATTTGACCAAAGACATGATTCGGAGCTGATGCATATAAGGACAAACTCGCGACGCCGAACACTCCCTAAGGTATTAGGTCTTTATGATGTAAATCGGGCTTAAAAAGTGCCCTTTGTAATAAGCCCCTGGTGTCCAGGTACGTGCAATATTCTGACGTGGCCACATGCCAATACGTCAGCATCCTTCTCAGTTGTACTGAGAATCCGGGGGATGTGTTTCAACAAGAGACAGTAAAAAAGGTTTATGCAGGGTCTTAATCTAAAAGGAATCCTTGGAACGGATCCCTGCTGCACGTCCGCGCCTGTGTCTCCGTTGTGCCGTATCCTGGGCGGGTGTAGCACGATGGTCATCTATAAAAGATAGGAACTTAGTTGAAAAGTTGTCGTGCAAAAAGGTAGGTTATACTAAATAAACCATGTACAGTTCAAGATGAGTAAAGTTGAGCCTAATTGTCACTTGTTTACACGCGTTGAGCCCCTTGTATTGTTATAGGGGTATAGCCATCAAACCTGTATCAATTATATATAGCTGCACTGGACTCGTCTAACCGTGTCCGTGGTCTTAACGACCTGCCAGATGCTCTAGTTGGTGAGGTCGTCTAGTGTGCGGCTGCCAAGGCGGCCGCACGGTCTTCCGCGCGCAAGGAGCGCTTAATATTTCCATTTACTGTAATGATGCCACGTGGACCGGGCATCTTAAGCATGAGAGAAGCGTAATGCGGTATTGTGTTAAAGCGAGCGAAAGCTTCGCGTCCGAGTAGTGCTTGATAGCCACTTTGGAACGGAGCGATGTGGAAGGTTAAATTTTCGTTGTGGAAGTTATCGGGAAAGCCGAATATAACCTCTAGTAGCAGGGAGCCCGTGCAATGGGCTTCTGGGCCTGGTGTTACTCCTTTAAAGGTAGTATTGCTATGGCTAATTTTTGTTGGGTCTATCCCCATTTTGCGGACTGTGTCCTGATATATCAGGTTTAAACTACTGCCGCCGTCCATCAGGACTCGTGTGAAGTGGTATCCGTCAATTATTGGGTCTAACACCAAGGCAGCCCATCCGGCGTGCCGGATACTTGCCGAGTAATCCCGATGGCCAAAGGTGATCGGTTGGGACGACCAGTGGTAGAACTCCGCGGTGATAGGCCCTAGGGCATGTGTCTCCAGGAGTGCCGCTTTGTTTCTCCCCTTTATCATGTGTAACACGTTGACTGTTTTGACTTCTGGTGGGAATTCCTTCTGTTCCCCAGTGCTTTGCTTGCGAGGCTCGTCCTCGTCTTCGCTTGGTGTATCTTGCCCCTTGTGTTCGGCGTTGAGCTTGCCGGACTGCTTGAAGACCCAACATTCTCTATGGGTATGATTTGCAGGTTTATCAGGGGTGCTGTGGATCTGACATATTTTGTCCAGAATCTTGTTTAGGCTGGACAGTTCGTCTCTCTTGCCTTTGGAGGGCAACTTTTGCTGACCTGGCCGAGAGCTTCTGAATCCGGGTTTACCGCCGTGCTCTTCGGGCTGTCTTCTTTATTCCGGCGCTTGTTTTTGCTGCGTCATGGCTTCCCATTTCCGTCCCTGACTTCGGATGTACTTGGGTCACTGGTGCTACATCGGGCTAACCAGCTGTCCTCGCCCGCGCAAAAGCGGGTCATGAGGCTTGTTAATGCTGCCATTGTTCTTGGCTTTTCTTGGCCGAGGTGTCTGGCAAGCCATTCGTCTGGAACGCTATGCTTGACAGCTCCTAAGGCTTCGGCGTCCGGACAGTCTACTATTTGGTTCTTTTTAGTGAGAAACCTGTTCCGAAGCTTTCGGGCTGACTCTCCGGGCTGTTGAGTTATATGACTTAAATCGTCTGCATTCGGTGGTCGTACATAGGTCCCTTGAAAATTTGCCCGAAAAGCGTCTTCGAGCTCTTCCCGGCTTCCAATGGAGTTTTCGGGAAGGCTTCTAAGCCAGTGCCAAGCTGGCCCTTTGAGCTCGAGGGGTAAGTACTTGATGGCATGGAGATCATCTCCTCGAGCCATGTGGATATGGAGGATGTAGTCCTCAATCCAGACCCCAGGGTCTGTCGTTCCGTCGTACGCCTCTATGTTTACGGGTTTGAATCCCTTTGGAAATTCATGGTCCAGCGCCTCATCGGTGAAACATAGGGGGTGTGCGGCACCCCTGTATTTGGGTGTACCGTGGTGTTCGTATTTTTGTTGTGTTGCATTGCGTGCTGGAGCGTGCTTGCTTGGCCCGTAGATGGATCTGGTTGCACCATCCTTTTGATGCGAGCCCTCACGTGGATCGCGTACTGGCTTGTGTGCAGCATCGTTTGCCGCTCTATGTTGGCCACGAGGTCGTCTATCCGACCGGATGGCTGTTTTGTTTTTCGATTGCGGGGGATCTAAGGCCTCCTCATCGAATTCAGGTAGTAGCTTTTGCTTCGGGTAGCTTTTTGTGTGGCGACTACCGCCATACTTTGCTGCAGTATTGAGTACTTTACTCCATGTAATTCTGAGTGTGTCTTGTGCAGCCCTGAGCCTTTGCTTCTGCTTTTTCAGACTCCTCACAGAGGCGACAAGCCTTTGATGGGTATTCTGTTGCTCCGGGTGCCTATCCGGTGTGATGTCATCCGTACTATTATCTTCACCAGAGACGGGTTGTTCGGTTTGATTCTCCGTGTTGCCGTGGTCGGACAGTGTTTCAATGCCGTGTTTGTCGTCCGCTGGCACACCCTGCTCTATTGCTGGGTCTGTATGATCGCCGTTTCTGCCGAGGCGGGATTTGGAGCGGCGCTTACGCCGCTGCTTTGACTGCTTCTCGAGGGAACGATCCTTCGTTGCGTCCTTCCGTTCCTCGTCATCGTTTTCTTTGGGTGTGTCCACCATGTATACATCATATGATGAAGTGGGCGTCCAGTGCCCTGTGGGCAGTAGCTCCTGTTCGTCTCCTGCATCGTCGTCCATACCGTCGATGTCTTCGGAGTCGAAGTCGAGCATGTCAGTCAAATCGTCGACAGTGGCTACTAAGTGGGTGGTGGGTGGGCGGTGAATTTCTTCATCATCCACATCCCAATTCTGCCAGACATAGTTCGGCCAGGACTCTCCTGACAAGGAGAGAGACCTTAATGAGTTCAGTATGTCGCCGAAGGGCGAGTGCTGAAAGATATCCGTGGAGGTGAACTCCATGATCGGCGCCCAGTTGGATTCAATAGGCACGGGCGCAGGCGGTTCAGAGTCCGTGGCCGGGGAAGAATCTGGCAGTTCAGCGTCACGGCTCCCGTGAAGGGTAAGGTCGGTATTAGGCTCGATCGCCGCTGAAGATGCGGCCTCCATGGCGGGGTCTATCCACCCGTCCTTGGATGGCGCAACTAGCTCCGAATTGAGAGTCAGAGCGGCCGCCGGTGCGATCTTCCAAACACTGTCCGATGGTAGAGCTAAATCGTGCTCATCGTGACCGTGCGGCGCACTCGGCAAGGGCTCGAATCCGTCGAAGATCAAGTCTCCGTGGATATCGGCCGTGAGGTTTATGCTTCCAAACCTGACCTGGTGGCCAGGGGCGTAACTCTCGATCTGCTCGAGATGGCCAAGCGAGTTGGCCCGCAGTGCGGAGCCGCCGAATACAAAGATTTGTCCGGGGATAAAAGTCTCACCCTGGACTGCATCGCTATCGATGATTGAACGAGCCATCCAGCCTAACGATGACGACACAGAGGAACTCTCAATGAAAGCAGCAATGTCGGTGTCAAAACCGGCGGATCTCGGGTAGGGGGTCCCGAACTGTGCGTCTAGGCGGATGGTAACAGGAGGCAGGGGACACGATGTTTACCCAGGTTCGGGCCCTCTTGATGGAGGTAATACCCTACATCCTGCTTGATTATTCTTGATGATATGAGTAGTACAAGAGTTGATCTACCACGCGATCAAAGAGGCTAAACCCTAGAAGCTAGCCTATGGTATGATTGTTGTTGTTGGTCCTACGGACTAAACCCTCCGGTTTATATAGACACCGGGGGGGGGGGGCTAGGGTTACACAGAGTCGGTTACAAGGAAGGAGATCTACATATCCGTATTGCCAAGCTTGCCTTCCACGCCAAGGAGAGTCCCATCCGGACATGGGACAAAGTCTTCAATCTTGTATCTTCATAGTCCAACAGTCCGGCCAAAGGATATAATCCGGCTGTCCGGATACCCCCCTAATCCAGGACTCCCTCACCTCTCTTTCTTTATTACTTCTTATTAATTGCAACAATGACCAAAACTATGCTTGTCAACTCTCAACAACTTTTACTCTTCATACTCTTTCTATGTGAGCTCATTACTCTCCATAAGACTCACATGATCTCTTTGTTCCTTTTTATTTCTTGCTCTTTTCTTTTATTCACTTAGGATCATGGCAAAATGATCAAGCCCTTGACTCAACACTAATCTTTATTATATAGCTCACGGACTCAATTACATAGAAGGATAATAAAGCAAAACTCACAACTAGTTCATGCCATAAACTTTATTCTACTAGATTAAAATACTACTAATTAGATCGAACTAAGGAAAATGGTAAAGATAAAAGTGATGGTGATACGATACCGGGGCACCTCCCCCAAGCTTGGCAGTTGCCAAGGGGAGTGCCCATACCCATGTGATTATGTCTCTCTTTTCGGGGACGGTGATGTGATGTTTTTTGGCGATGATGCCCTTCAAAATAAGATTCTCCTCCTCAAGCTTGTTGACTTGCTGCTTGAGATCCATTATTTCCTTTCGGAGTTTTCCTGTAACAGCCAAAGCTCCCTGCACCCAAGGGTGCTGCATAGCTGCGGGAGAACCAGTGACACTCTTTTTCATATTCTCATAAGAAAGAAATCTAACATTGGAAGGGATAACCGAGTTTGGAATAGCTGAGCTCTGCAGTTCTCCCATCACTAGTAGAAAAAGGGTCAAACGTGAAGCACATTAGTGCCGGTTTGTAAGAAAACCAACACTAATGTGATCAATAGTGCCGGTTCGAATGGCTATGCATTAGTGCCGGTTCGTAATGAACCTTTAGTACCGGTTCGTGCCACGAACCGGTACTAAAGGGGTGGTGGCAGGCTTGCATCAGGCCAGGGCCCCACGAGCCCCTTTAGTGACGGTTTGTGACACAAACCGGTACTAAAGGTCTAACCTATAGTACCGGTTTGTGTCACCAACCGGCACTACAGAGTCTTAACCTATAGTCCCGGTTGAAGACACAAACCGGCACTGTAGGGTAATTTTCAAACTCTACCCCCCTGTGTATCGCCATTTCAGTTTTGAAAAAATCAAAAGAAAATGATAAAAACTTCAAAAATTAAAATCCTTCGAGAGGTAGTTATATTACTACATCTACATGTTAGGAAAATTTGAAAACTTAAATTTGGACATGTTTGGCAAAAAAGTGTAGGGAAAATGTAAAACAGCTATAACTTTTGCATACGATGTCGGAAAAAAACGTGTAATATATCAAAAAATTCAGCACGAAAATCCGCATCCGATGGAGACCGCCTATGGCCTGTTTGCAATTTTTTAGAATCCTCAAATTCCAAAAGGAAAAAAAGATATGGTCAAATTTAAGTTTTTTAATTTTTTTTGTTAAATCTGGTCAAACTACTTATTCAAGAAGTATTGATGTTACTACATAATTATTCAAGAATATTAGTGTTACTAAATAATTATTTCAATTTTTTGAATTTTGGTCAAATCTAGTCAAACTGTGGTCAAACTATGGTCAAACTTATTCAAGAAATATTAGTGTTACTAAATAATTACTGTTTTTAGGATAATAGTTTCAAACTCAAACAGTGAAATGTGTGACTTCATGCTCAAGCTAAACTCCTGAGGGTTAATAGGATTGGCATCTTACTATTGTTAGGAAAACAACAAGTGCAGACTTGGAAACGAAGGAGAATAGAACTCGAAAGTTAAGCGTGCTCGGGCTGGAGTAGTGAGAGGGATGGGTGACCGGTCGAGAAGTTAGATAATTTGGAATGAGTGATCCACACTTGAGCAGTTAAGAGAGGTGATTAGAGACTAAATCACCAAATAATTCAGAAAAATTAAAAATAAAAAAAAAATCAAAAAAAAATTCCAAAATTTTCAAAAAAAAACCTTTGGTACCGGTTGGTAACACCAACCGGTACTAAAGGTCCCCCATACCAGGGCACGAGCTCATGCCATGTGGTGGCACTTTAGCGCCGGTTCGTGCCGAACCGGTACTAAAGGGGGGCCTTTAGTGCCCACCAATTAGTGCCGGTTATGGAACCGGCACTAAAGGCCCTTACGAACCGGTTTTAAAGCTCCGTTTTCTACTAGTGCATTGTGAATCCAGCTTGGAAGCGAGAGGTGACTTCTTGATCCTCCATGGCATGTACCCTCATTAGGTCAGCCTCTATCTCTTCCTCCGTTGCTAGCCCAATGTGGTCAAGGTCGCTGTTTGCCCTTGGTTCCGGTGCCGGATTAGATACTCGGCTCTCCCCAACTAACTCTTGAGAAGACATCTTGCTCTAATCTGTAGCAGCAACAGCTCAAAACAAAAACAGAGGATTTTTGCATGATACGGGAGTCAAAACCCCCGGGAGATTATATAATGAATTTTTACTGACCAAAATACGTATCGTGCAAGAAAACAGAGTCCGGAAGGCACACGAGGTGCTCACGAGGTAGGGGGCGCCCAGGGGGGTAGGGCACGCCCTCCACCCTCGTGAGGCCCTCGTGTCCTTCCCGGACTGCTACTTAATTTTCTATTTTTCTAAATATTCCAAGACGGAGAAATATTGCCTTAAAAATTGTTTTGGAGTCAGTTTACTTACCGTACCACATACCTATTCCTTTTCGGAGTCTGAATCGTTCTGGAAAGTGTCCCTTATGTATTCCTCCGGGGTTACGGTTTCAATAATATTGGTTTCAACATTTATGGGATTACCTGAGATATAATGTTTGATTCTTTGACCGTTTACCACCTTCGGATTTGTGCCTTCGAAGTTGTTGAGTTTTATGGCACTGGAATGATAGACCTCCTCGATAACATAGGGGCCTTCCCATTTAGAGAGAAGTTTCCTTGCAAAAAATCTTAAACAAGAGTTGTATAGCAATACATAATCACCTACATTAAACTCACGCTTTTGTATCCTTTTGTCATGCCATCTTTTAACCTTTTCTTTAAACAACTTGGCATTTTCATAAGCTTGGGTTCTCCATTCATCAAGTGAGCTAATATCAAATAACCTCTTTTCACCAGCAAGTTTGAAATCATAGTTGAGCTCTTTAATAGCCCAATATGCCTTATGTTCTAGTTCGAGAGGTAAGTGACATGCTCTTCCATATACCATTTTATACGGAGACATACCCATAGGATTTTTATATGCAGTTCTATAGGCCCATAATGCATCATTAAGTTTCTTGGACCAATTCTTTCTAGACCTATTGACAGTCTTTTGCAAAATTAATTTGAGTTCTCTATTACTCAATTCTACTTGACCACTAGACTGTGGGTGATACGGAGATGCAATTCTATGATTGACGTCATATTTAGCAAGCATTTTACGGAAAGCACCATGAATAAAATGTGAACCACCATCAGTCATTAAATATGTAGGGACTCCAAACCTCGGAAAAATAACTTCTTTAAGCATTTTAATAGAAGTGTTATGATCAGCACTACTAGTTGGAATAGCTTCTACCCACTTAGTAACGTAATCAACATCAACTAAAATATGTGTATATCCATTAGAGGCAGGAAAAGGTCCCATATAATCAAAGCCCCAAGCATCAAACGGTTCAATAACAAGTGAATAATTCATAGGCATTTATTGATGTCTACTAATATTACCAATTCTTTGACATTCATCACAAGAAAGGACAAACTTACGGGCATCCTTGAAGAGAGTAGGCCAATAAAAATCGGATTGCAATACCTTATGTGTAGTTCTATCTCCCGCGTGGTGTCCTCCATAAGTTTCGGAGTGGCACTTGCGTAGGATCTGTTCCTGTTCATGCTCAGGTACACAACGTCTAATAATACCATCTACTCCTTCTTTATAAAGATGTGGCTCATCCCAAAAGTAATGTCTCAAATCATAGAAGAACTTTTTCTTTTGTTGGTATGTGAAGCTAGGTGGTATAAATTTAGTAACTATGTAATTAGTATAATCAGCATACCAAGGGGTACTACGAGAAGTACTTATGACATTTAATTGTTCATCAGGAAAGCTATCATCAATAGGTAGTGGGTCATCAAGAACATTCTCTAACCTAGATAAGTTGTCTGCAACGGGGTTCTCAGCTCCTTTTCTATCAACAATATGCAAATCAAATTCTTATAGCAAGAGAACCCATCTAATAAGTCTAGGTTTAGCATCTTTCTTCTCCATAAGATATTTAATAGCAGCATGATCAATGTGGATAGTTACTTTATAATCAACAATATAAGGTCTAAACTTATCACAAGCAAATACAACTGCTAAAAGTTCTTTTTCAGTAGTAGCATAATTTCTTTCAGCATTGTCTAGAGTCTTACTAGCATAATGGATAACATTTAATTTCTGATGGACTCTTTGCCCTAGAACAGCACCTACAGCATAATCGCTAGCATCACACATAATTTCAAAGGGTAAATTCCAATCAGGTGGCTGAACAATAGGTGCAGAGACTAATGCTTTCTTAAGTATTTCAAATGCTTCTACACAATCATCATCAAAGACAAATGGTATATCTTTTTGTAATAAATTAGTCAGAGGCCAAGAAATTTTTGAGAAGTCCTTAATGAACCTCCTATAAAATCCGGTGTGACCAAGGAAACTTCTTATACCTTTGATGTCCTTGGGACATGGCATCTTTTCAATAGCATCAAACTTGGCTTTATCAACTTCAATACCTCTTTCAGAAACTTTATGCCCCAAGACAATACCTTCATTAACCATAAAGTGGCACTTTTCCCAATTCAAGACAAGATTAGTTTCTTCACATCTCTACAAAACTCGATCAAGATTTCTCAAGCAATCATCAAAAGAAGATCCATAGACGGAAAAGTCGTCCATGAAAACCTCACAAATCTTTTCACAAAAGTCAGAGAATATAGCCATCATGCATCTTTGAAAGGTAGCAGGTGCATTACATAAACCAAAAGGCATACGACTATAAGCAAAAGTACCAAAAGGGCATGTAAAAGTAGTCTTTGATTGATCTTTAGCCGACACAGGTATTTGAGAGAAACCAGAATAACCATCTAGAAAGCAGTAATGTGTATGTTTGCATAATCTTTCTAGCATTTGATCAATAAAAGGTAAGGGGTAATGATCTTTCTTAGTAGCCTTATTTAATTTGCGGAAATCAATTACCATCCTATAACCTGTAATAATTCTTTGTGGAATCAATTCATCTTTATCATTAGGAACAACAGTAATACCTCCCTTCTTAGGGACACAATGAACAGGGCTTACCCACTGACTATCAGCAACGGGGTAAATTATACCCGCTTCTAGAAGCTTTAGTATTTCTTTTCTTACCACTTCTTTCATTTTAGGATCCAGACGTCGTTGAGGATCACGAACTGGTTTGGCATCTGCTTCCAAATTTATTTTATGTTGACATAGAGTGGGACTAATGCCCTTAAGATCATCAAGAGTATATCCAATAGCAGCATGGTGCTTCTTCAGAGTTTTCAATAATCTTTCTTCTTCATGCTCTAAAAGGTTAGCACTAATAATAACAGGATATATCTTCTTTTCATCAAGATAAGCATATTTAAGATTATCAGGCAACGGTTTAAGCTCAAACACGGGATCACCCTTAGGTGGAGGAGGATCCCCTAGGATTTCAACATGCAAATTGTGTTTTAGCATAGGTTCCTGTTTAAAGAACACTTCATCTATTTCCCTTCTTTCATTCATAAACATATCATTCTCATGGTCTAGCAAATATTGTTCTAAAGGATCATTAGGAGGTACGGCAATAGAAGCAAGACCAATAATTTCATCCTTACTAGGCAATTCTTCTTCACGGTGTTGTTTACTAAATTTAGAGAAATTAAACTCACGAGTCATATCATCCAAGCCAATAGTAACAACATTCTTTTCGCGGTCTATCCTAGCATTAATTGTATTCAAGAAGGGTCTACCAAATATAATGGGACAAAAGCTATCTTGTGGAGAACTAAGAACAAGAAAATCAGCAGGATATTTAGTTTTCCCGAACAAGACTTCAACATCTCTAACAATTCCCATTGCTGAAATAGTATCTCTATTAGCAGGTTTAATTGTGACATCAATATCTTCTAACTCAGCAGGTGCAATTTCATGCTTGATTTCTTTATATAGGTCATAAGGTATAACACTAGCACTAGCACCCATATCACATAAGCCATGGTAACAATGATCTCCTATTTTAACAGAAATAACAGGCATGCCTACCACAGGTCTATGTTTATCTTTAGCACAAGGTTTAGCAATTCTAGCAGTTTCACCGCAGAACTGAATAACATGCCCATCAATATTATCAGACAAGAGCTCTTTAACAATAGCAATATTAGGTTCAACTTTAACTTGCTCAGGAGGTGTATATGTTTTAATATTGCTTTTACGAACCACAGTTGAAGCTTTAGCATGATCCTTTATCCTAACAGGGAAAGGTGGTTTCTCAACATAACAAGTAGGAACAATAGGATCATTATAAGTGACAGTCTTTTCTTCAACTTTAATAGGTGTAGCTACTTTTACTTCTATGGGAGGATGATATTTAAACCACTTCTCCTTAGGGAGATCAACATAAGTAGCAAAAGATTCACAGAAAGAAGCTACTATCTCAGAATCAAGTCCATATTTAGTGCTAAACTTACGGAAAATATCGGTATCCATAAAAGATTTAATACAATCAAACTTAGGTGTCATACCTGACTCCTTACCATTGTCGAGGTCCCAATCTTCAGAGTTGCGTTTAATTCTATCCAATAAATTCCATCTAAATTCAATAGTCATCATCATAAAAGAACCAGCACAAGAAGTATCGAGCATGGTGCGATTATTTTCAGAAAGTCGAGCATAAATTTTTTGAAGAATTGTTTCTATTGGAATCTCATGATTGGGGCATGAATATAACATTGATTTAAGCCTCCCCCAAGCTTGAGAGATGCTTTCTCCTTCGCGAGGCCAAAAATTATATATATAATTGCGATCACGATGAATGATACGTCTCCAATGTATCAATAATTTTTGATTGCTCCATGCTATATTATCTACTGTTTTGGACTATATTGGGCTTTATTTTCCACTTTTATATTATTTTTGGGACTAACCTATTAACCGAAGGCCCAGCCCAGAATTGCTGTGTTTTTTGCCTATTTTAGTGTTTCAGATAAACGGAATATCAAACGGAGTCCAAACGGAATAATATCTTTGGGAACGTGATTTTCTCACCGAACGTGATCCAGGAGACTTGGACCCTGCTCCAAGGAACAAAATAGGCGGTCACGAGGGTGGGGGGCGCCCCCCTAGGGCGCGCCCCCTGCCTCGTGGGCCCCTCGTTGCTCCTCCGGCGTACTTCTTCCTCCTATATATACACACGTACCCCCAAACGATCAGAACAGGAGCCAAAAACCTAATTCCACCACCGCAACTTTCTGTATCCACGAGATCCCATCTCGGGGCCTGTTCCGGAGCTCCGCCGAAAGAGGGCCGTCATCACGGAGGGCTTCCACATCATCATAGCCTCTCCGATGGAGTGTGAGTAGTTTACCTCAGACCTTCGGGTACATAGTTAGTAGCTAGATGGCTTCTTCTCTCTCTTTGAATCTCAATACAAAGTTCTCCCCCTCTCTTGTGGAGATCTATTAGATGTAATCTTCTTTTTGCGGTGTGTTTGTTGAGACCGATGAATTGTGGGTTTATGATCAAGTCTATCTATGAATAATATTTGAATCTTCTCTGAATTCTTTTATGTATGATTGGTTATCTTTGCAAGTCTCTTCGAATTATCTGTTTGGTTTTGCCAACTAGATTGGTAGTTCTTGCCATGGGAGAAGTGCTTAGCTTTGGGTTTGATCTTGCGGTGTCCTTACCCAGTGACAGAAGGGGCAGCAAAGCACGTATTGCATCGTTGCCATCGAGGATAACAAGATGGGGTTTATTTCATATTGCATGAATTTATCTCTCTACATCATGTCATCTTGCTTAAGGCGTTACTCTATTTTTTAACTTAATACTCTAGATGCATGCTGGATAGCGGTCGATGAGTGGAGTAATAGTAGTAGATGCAGAATCGTTTCGATCTACTTGTCACAGACGTGATGCCTATATACATGATCATGCCTAGATATTCTCATAACTATGCTCAATTCTGTCGATTGCTCAACAGTAATTTGTTCACCCACCGTAGAATACTTATGCTCTTGAGAGAAGCCACTAGTGAAACCTATGGCCCCCGGGTCTATTCTTATCATATCAATCCCCGTTACTTTAATATTGCTTTGCTTTTTTACTTTGCCTTTACTTTTTACTTTGCATCTTTATACCAAAAATACCAAAAATATTATATCTATCAGATCTCACTCTCGTAAGTGACCATGAAGGGCTTGACAACCCCTAATCGCATTGGTTGCGAGTAGCTATCGCTTTGTGCAGGTACGAGGGACTTTAGCGTGGGCTCCTACTGGATTGATACCTTGGGGAAAACCAACGCAAGCTCAAGACGTAGCAAGAAGGATTTCTGGCGCCGTTGCCGGGGAGTCTACGGAAAAAGTCAACATACCAAGTACCCATCACAATCCCTATCTCTTGCATTACATTATTTGCCATTTGCCCCTCGTTTTCCTCTCCCCCCAATTCACCCTTGCCATTTTATTTGCCCTCTCTCTCTATCCCCCTCTCTATTTGCCTCTTTTTGCCCGTTTGCTTTTTGTTTGCCCGTGTGTTAGATTGCTTGTTTGTCGCGATGGCTCAAGATACTACTAATTGTGTGACTTCACCAATACCAATAATCTTGTGAAATTGTCGCGATGGCTCCTTAGCACTCCGATTGCTCCTCTTACCGTTGCTGAATCTTGTGAAATTAATACTGCTTTGTTGAATCTTGTTATGAAAGATCAGTTCGTCGGCCTTCCTAGTGAAGACGCCGCTACTCATCTGAATAGCTTCGTTGATTTATGTGATATGCAAAAGAAAAAAGATGTCAATAATGATGTCGTTAAATTGAAGCTATTTCCTTTTTCGCTTAGAGATCGTGCTAAAGCTTGGTTTTCGTCTTTGCCTAAGAATAGTATTGATTCATGGAACAAGTGCAAAGATGTTTTTATCTCTAAGTATTTTCCTCCCGCTAAGATCATCTCTCTTAGAAATGATATTATGAACTTTAAACAACTTGATCATGAACATGCTGCACAAGCTTGGGAGAGAATGAAATTAATGATACGTAATTGCCATACTCATGGTTTGAATTTGTGGATGATCATACAAAATTTTTATGCCGGATTGAATTTTGCTTCTAGAAATCTTTTAGATTCGGCCGCGGGAGGCACTTTTATGGAAATCACTTTAGGAGATGCTACTAAACTCCTAGATAATATTATGGTTAATTATTCTCAATGACATACTGAAAGATCTTCTAATAAAAAAGTGCATGCGATAGAAGAAATCAATGTGTTAAGTGGAAAGATGGATGAACTTATGAAATTATTTGCTACTAAGAGTGTTTCTTCTGATCCTAATGATATGCCTTTGTCTACTTTGATTGAGAATAACAATGAATCTACGGATGTGAATTTTGTTGGTAGGAATAATTTTGGTAACAACGCTTATAGAGGGAATTTTAATCCTAGGCCATATCCTAGTAATCCTTCTAATAATTATGGGAATTCCTACAACAACTATTATGGAAATTATAATAAGATGCCCCTGAATTTGAGACTAGTGTTAAAGAGTTTATGAATTCACAAAAGAATTTTAATGCTTTGCTTGAGGAGAAATTGCTTAAAGTTGATGATTTTGCTAGAAACCTTGATAGAATTTCTCTTGAGATTGATTCTTTAAAGCTTAGATCTATTCCTCCTAAGCATGATATCAATGAGTCTCTCAAAGCCATGAGAATTTCCATTGATGAGTGCAAGGAAAGAACCGTTAGGATGCGTGCTTCCAAAGATGCCTTTATTAAAGTGTGTTCTTCCAATACCTATGAAAATCAAGATGAAGATCTAAAAGTTATTGATGTGTCTCCTATTAAATATTTGTTTTGCAATATGAATCTTGATGAAACTGAATATGATCTTCCTTTACCTAGAAGGCGTTCTAAAAATTCGGAGTATTTAGATCTTAATGATGAAATTGATGAAAGTGGGATTGAAAGAAATAAAGACCTAGATGTTGCTAAACCCACTATATTGGATTTCAAGGAATTTAATTATGAAAGTTGCTCTTTAATTGATTGTATTTCCTTGTTGCAATCCGTGCTAAATTCTCCACATGCTTATAGTCAAAATAAAGCGTTCACCGTACATATTGTTGATGCCTTGATGCAATCTTATGAAGAAAAACTTGAGTTGAAAGTTTCTATCCCTAGAAAACTCTATGATGAGTGGGAAGCAACTATTAAAATTAAAATTAAAGATCATGAGTTTTATGCTTTATGTGATTTGGGTGCTAGTGTCTCTACTATTCCCAAGACTTTGTGTGATTTACTAGATTTCCGTAATTTTGATGATTGCTCTCTAAACTTGCATCTTGCGGATTCCACTATTAAGAAACATATGGGAAGGATTAATGATGTTCTTATTGTTGCAAATAGGAATTTTGTGCCCGTAGATTTCATTGTTCTTGATATAGATTGCAATCCTTCTTGCCCTAATATTCTTGGTAGACCTTTCCTTAGAATGGTTGGTGTGATTATTGATATGAAGGAAGGGAATATTAGATTTCAATTTCCATTAAAAAGGGCATGGAACACTATCCTAGAAAGAAAATAAAATTACCATATGAAACTATCATGAGAGCCACTTGTGGATTGCCTACCAAAGATGGCAATACCTAGATCTATCCTCGCTTTTATGCCTAGCTAGGGGCGTTAAACGATAGCGCTTGTTGGGAGGCAACCCAATTTTATTTTTATTCCTTGCTTTTTGCTCCTGCTTAGTAATAAATAAATTATTTAGCCTCTGTTTTATTGTGTTTTTTATGTTTAATTAGTGTTTGTGCCAAGTAGAACCGTTGGGAAGACTTGGGGAAAGTCTTGTTGAACTTGCTGTAAAAAACAGAAACTTTAGCGCTCACGAGAACTGCTGTCATTTTTATTTGGAGAGTTCTATTTAGTTAATTCTTTTTGCAGATGATTAATAGATAAATTCCTCACGTCAGCAATTTATTTTAGAATTTTTGGGGTTCCAGATCTTGCGCTAGCTACAGATTACTACAGACTGTTCTGTTTTTGATAGATTCTGTTTTTCGTGTGTTGTTTGCTTATTTTTATGAATCTATGGCTAGTAAAATATTTATAATCCATAGAGAAGTTGGAATACAGTAGGTTTAACACCAATATAAATAAAGAATTAGTTCATTACAGTACCTTGAAGTGGTCTTTTGTTTTCTTTCGCTAACGGAGCTCACGAGTTTTCTATTTTGAGTTTTGTGTTGTGAAGTTTTCAAGTTTTGGGTGAATTCTTTTGATGGATCATGGAACAAGGAGTGGCAAGAGCCTAAGATTGGGGATGCCCATGGCACCCCCAATATAATCCAAGGACACCAAGAAGTCAAAGCTTGGGGATGCCCCGGAAGGCATCCCCTCTTTCGTCCACTTCCATCGGTAATTTACTTGGAGCTATATTTTTATTCACCAACATGATATGTGTTTTGCTTGGAGCGTCTTGTATTATTTGTGTCTTTGTGTCTTAGTATGCCACAATCATCCTTGCTGTACACACCTTTTGAGAGATCCATACATGAATTAAAAATTTGATAGAATACTCTATGTGCTTCACTTATATCTTTTGAGCTAAGTAGTTTTGCTCTATGTGCTTCACTTATATATCTTTTCAGCGTTACAATTTTGCTCCATGTGCTTCACTTAGATCTTTTAGAGCACGGTGGTGGATTTGTTTCAAAGAAACTATTGATCTCTCATGCTTCACTTAAATTATTTTGAGAGTCTCTTAGTAGCATGGTAATTTGCTTAAGAATAATATGCTTGGTATTCAAGATTTGTGAAACTTTCTTTTGAGTGTGTTGAATACTAAGAAAAGATTGAAGCATGATAATTGTTTTGAGATATGGAGGTGATAATATTAAAGTCATGCTAGTTGAGTAGTTGTGAATTTAAAGAATACTTGTGTTAAAGTTTGTGATTCCCGTAGCATGCACGTATGGTGAACCGTTATGTGATGAAGTCAGAGCATGATTTATTTATTGATTGTCTTCCTTATGAGTGGCGGTCGGGGACGAGCGATGGTCTTTTCCTACCAATCTATCCCCCTAGGAGCATGCGTGTAATACTTTGCTTTGATAACTTCTAGATTTTTGCAATAAGTATATGAGTTCTTTATGACTAATGTTGAGTCCATGGATTATACGCACTCTCACCCTTCCACCTTTGCTAGCCTCTCTAATACCGCGCACCTTTCGCCGGTATCATACACCTACCATATACCTTCCTCAAAACAGCCACCATACCTACCTATTATGGCATTTCCATAGCCATTCCGAGATATATTGCCATGCAACTTTCCACCGTTCCATTCATGACACATTCATCATTGTCATATTGCATATCCCGGTACACCACCGGATGCATTCACATAGAGTCATATTTTGTTCTAAGTATCGAGTTGTAATTGTTGAGTTATAAGAGAAATAAAAGTGTGACGATCATCATTATTAGAGCATTGTCCCAGTGAGGAAAGAATGATGGAGACTATGATTCCCCCATAAGTCGGGATGAGACTCCGGACGAAGAAAAAAAGAGGCCAAAGAAGCCCAAATAAAAAGAGGCCATAAAAAAAGAGAAAAGGCCCAAAAAAAAATGAGAGAAAAAGAGAGAAGGGACAATGTTACTATCCTTTTACCACACTTGTGCTTCAAAGTAGCACCATGATCTTCATAGTAGAGAGTCTCTCATGTTATCACTTTCATATACTAGTGGGAATTTTACATTATAGAACTTGGCTTGTATATTCCAATGATGGGCTTCCTCAAAATTGCCCTAGGTCTTCATGAGCAAGCAAGTTGGATGCACACCCACTTAGTTTCTTTTTGAGCTTTCATATACTTATAGCTCTAGTGCATCCGTTGCATGGCAATCCCTACTCACTCACATTGATATCTATTGATGGGCATCTCCACATAGCCCGTTGATACGGCTAGTTGATGTGAGACCATCTTCTCCTTTTTTTCTTCTCCACAACCACCATTCTATTCCACCTATAGTGCTATATCCATGGCTCATGCTCATGTATTGCGTGAAGATTGAAAAAGTTTTGAAAAAGTTAGAGTATGAAACAATTTCTTGGCTTGTCATCGGGGTTGTGCATGATTTAAATACTTTGTGTGGTGAAGATGGAGCATAGCCAGACTATATGATTTTGTAGGGATAACTTTCTTTGGCCTTGTTATTTTGAGAAGACATAATTGCTTTGTTAGTATGCTTGAAGTCTTATTATATTTTATGTCAATATAAACTTTTGTCTTGAATCTTTCTAATCTGAATATTCATGCCACAATTAAGAAGATTTGCATTGAAATTATGCCAAGTAGCACTCCGCATCAAAAATTCTCTTTTTATCATTTACCTACTCGAGGACGAGCAGGAATTAAGCTTGGGGATGCCTGATATGTCTCCAACGTATCTATAATTTTTGATTGCTCCATGCTATATTATCTACTGTTTTGGACTATATTGGGCTTTATTTTCCACTTTTATATTATTTTTGGGACTAACCTATTAACCAGAGGCACAGCCCAGAATTGCTGTTTTTTGCCTATTTCAGTGTTTCAGATAAACGGAATATCAAACGGAGTCCAAACGGAATAAAATCTTCGGGAACATGATTTTCTCACCGAACGTGATCCATGAGACTTGGACCCTGCTCCAAGGAACAAAATAGGCGGTCACGAGGGTGGGGGGCGCCCCCCTAGGGCGCGCCCCCCTGCCTCGTGGGCCCCTTGTTGCTCCTCCAGCGTACTTCTTCCTCCTATATATACACACGTACCCCCAAACGATCAGAACAGGAGCCAAAAACCTAATTCCACCGTCGCAACTTTCTGTATCCATGAGATCCCATCTCGGGGCCTGTTCCGGAGCTCCGCCGGAAGAGGGCCGTCATCATGGAGGGCTTCTACATCATCATAGCCTCTCCGATGAAGTGTGAGTAGTTTACCTCAGACCTTCGGGTCCATAGTTAGTAGCTAGATGGCTTCTTCTCTCTCTTTGAATCTCAATACAAAGTTCTCCCCCTCTCTTGTGGAGATCTATTCGATGTAATCTTCTTTTTGCGGTGTGTTTGTTGAGACGATGAATTGTGGGTTTATGATCAAGTCTATCTATGAATAATATTTGAATCTTCTCTGAATTCTTTTATGTATGATTGGTTATCTTTGCAAGTCTCTTCGAATTATCCGTTTGGTTTGGCCAACTAGATTGGTAGTTCTTGTCATGGGAGAAGTGCTTAGCTTTGGGTTCGATCTTGTGGTGTCCTTACCCAGTGACAGAAGGGGCAGCAAGGCACGTATTGCATCGTTGCCATCAAGGATAACAAGATGGGGTTTATTTCATATTGCATGAATTTATCTCTCTACATCATGTCATCTTGCTTAAGGCATTACTCTGTTTTTAACTTAATACTCTAGATGCATGCTGGATAGCGGTCGATGAGTGGAGTAATAGTAGTAGATGCAGAATCGTTTCGATCTACTTGTCACGGACATGATGCCTATATACATGATCATGCCTAGATATTCTCATAACTATGCTCAATTCTGTCAATTGCTCAACAGTAATTTGTTCACCCACCGTAGAATACTTATGCTCTTGAGAGAAGCCACTAGTGAAACCTATGGCCCCCGGGTCTATTCTTATCATATCAATCCCCATTACTTTAATCTTGCTTTGCTTTTTACTTTGCCTTTACTTTTTACTTTGCATCTTTATACCAAAAATACCAAAAATATTATATCTATCAGATCTCACTCTCGTAAGTGCCCGTGAAGGGCTTGACAACCCCTAATCGCATTGGTTGCAAGTAGCTATCGCTTTGTGCAGGTACGAGGGACTTGAGCGTGGGCTCCTACTGGATTGATACCTTGGTTCTCAAAAACTGAGGGAAATACTTACGCTACTCTGCTGCATCATCCCTTCCTCTTCGGGGAAAACCAACGCAAGCTCAAGACGTAGCAATGAACAAGATGCATTGGGTAATACTTTTGATGAAATTCCAATTTCAATCTTCTATAGTTCCATGATCTCATATCGTCAGATAGCCTATACCATGTCGATGCGTCTCCCTTCAAAGATAAAGGGAAGACCTTCTTCTTAGCAACATCATCGGGAATACCTGCAAGCTTAAATAATCCAAAAACTTCATCCACATATATTAGGTGTTCATCAGGATGCTTTGTTCCATCTCCTGTAAAAGGATTAGCTAGTAGTTTTTCTATTATACTCGAAGGATACTCATAAGGAATTTCATTTTCAATAGGTTCAGTAGGTTGAGGAGCAACTCTTTTCTCTACTGATCGGGGTGAAGATACCCCGAACAAGCCCCTCAGAGGATTACTTTCCATAGTAACAAGTGACAGTAAATTTCAGCACACTCCCCGGCAACGGCGCCAGAAAAGAGTCTTGATGACCCACAAGTATAGGGGATCTATCGTAGTCCTTTCGATAAGTAAGAGTGTCGAACCCAACGAGGAGCGGAAGGAAATGATAAACGGTTTTCAGCAAGGTATTCTCTGCAAGTACTGAAATAAGTGGTAACAGATAGTTTTGTAATAAGATAATTTGTAACGAGCAACAAGTAACAAAAGTAAATAAAGTGCAGCAAGGTGGCCCAATCCTTTTTGTAGCAAAAGGACAAGCCTGGACAAACTCTTATATAAGGAAAAGCACTCTCGAGGACACATGGGAATATCGTCAAGCTAGTTTTCATCACGTTCATATGATTCGCGTTTGGTACTTTGATAATTTGATATGTGGGTGGACCGGTGCTTGGGTGCTGTTCTTACTTGAACAAGCATCCCACTTATGATTAACCTCTATTGCAAGCATTCGCAACTACAACAAAAGTATTAAGGTAAACCTAACCATAGCATGAAACATATGGATCCAAATCAGCCCCTTACAAAGCAACGCATAAACTAGGGTTTAAGCTTCTGTCACTCTAGCAACCCATCATCTACTTATTACTTCCCAATGCCTTCCTCTAGGCCAAAATAATGGTGAAGTGTTATGTAGTCGACGTTCACATAACACCACTAGAGGCTAGACAACATACATCTTATCAAAATATCGAACGAATACCAAATTCACATGACTACTAATAGCAAGACTTCTCCCTTGTCCTCAGGAACAAACGTAACTACTCACAAAGCATAAACATGTTCATAATCAGAGGGGTATTAATATGCATATAGGATCTGAACATATGATCTTCCACCAATTAAACCAACTAGCATCAACTACAAGGAGTAATTAACACTACTAGCAACCTACTAGCACCAATCCCCGGACTTGTAGACAAGAATCGGATACAAGAGATGAACTAGGGTTTTGAGATGAGATGGTGCTGATGAAGATGTTGATGGAGATTACCCTCTCCCGATGAGAGGAGCGTTGGTGATGACGATGGCGATGATTTCCCCCTCCGGGAGGGAAGTTTTCCCGGCAGAACAGCTTTGTCGGAGCTCTAGATTGGATCCGCCAAGGTTCCGCCTCGTGGCGGTGGAGTTTTGTCCCGAAAGGTTGCTTCTTTATTTTTTCTCGACGAAAGACTTCATATAGGAGAAGATGGTCATCGGAGAGCCACCAGGGGGCCCACGAGGCAGGGGGCGCTCCCTAGGGGGGGCGCCCCCCACCCTCGTGAGAAGGGTTTGGGCCCCCTGGTCTTCATCTTTGGCGAGGATTTTTCATTATTTATTATAAGGTGTTCCGTGGAGTTTCAGGACTTTTGGAGTTGTGCAGAATAGGTCTCTAATATTTGCTCCTTTTCCAGCCCAGAATTCCAGCTGCCGGCATTCTCCCTCCTTATGTAAACCTTGTAAAATAAGAGGGAATAGCCATAAGTATTGTGACATAATGTGAAATAACAGCCCATAATGCAATAAATATTGATATAACATCATGATGCAAAATGGACATATCAGAGCTTCGTTAGCACGACAGCGTGATGACGGTGATGATGATGTTACCAGAATAGGGCTTCGCCTAAGCACCGCTACAATATGACCGAGGTGGATTATGGTGGAGGGAGGCACCACACACGGCTAAAAGATCAATGATCAACTTATGTGTTTATGGGGTGCCCCCTGGCCACGTATATAAAGGATGGAGGAAAGAGGAGGCCGGCCCTCATAGGGCGCGCCCAAAGTGTGGAGTCCTACTAGGACTCCCTAGTCCTAGTATTATTCCACCTCTCACATGGAATAGGAAAAAGGGAAGGGAGAAGGAGAAGGAAGGAAGGGGGCGCCCCCTTTCCCTACTCCAATTCGGACCAGTCCATGGGGAATGGGCGCGGCCACCCTTGAGGCCTTTCTCTCCTTTCCCGTATGGCTTATTAAGGCCCAATACGAATTCCCGTAACTCTCCGGTACTCCGAAAAATACCCGAATCACTCAGAACCTTTTCGATGTCTGAATATAGCCTTCCAATATATCGATTTTTACGTCTCGACCATTTCAAGACTCCTCGTCATGTCCCCGATCTCATCCAGGACTCCGAACAAACTTAGGTCATCAAATCACATAACTCATAATACAAATCGTCACAGAATGTTAAGTGTGCGGACCCTACGGGTTCGAGAACTATGTAGACATGACTGATAACCCACAGGTGTAGGGGATCGCTACAATTTTCGAGGGTAGAGTATTCAACCCAAATTTATTGATTCTACACAATGGGAGCCAAAGAATATTCTCAAGTATTAGCAGCTGATTTGTCAATTCAACCACACCTGGATAACTTAATATCTGCAGCAACGTGTTTAGTAGAAAAATAATATGATAGTAGTGGTAACAATAGCAAAAGTAATATTTTTAGGTTTTGTAGTGATTGTAACAGTAGCAATGGAAAAGTAAGTAAGCAAAGAACAATATATGAAAAGCTCGTAGGCATTGGATCGGTGATGGAGAATTATGCCGGATGCGATCGATCATGTAACAGTCATAACCTAGGGTGACACAGAACTAGCTCTAGTTCATCAATGTAATGTAGGCATGTATTCCAAATATAGTCATCTGTGCTTATGGAAAAGAACTTGCATGACACCTTTTGTCCTACCGTCCCGTGGCAGCGGGGTCCTATTGGAAACTAAGGGATATTAGGACCTCCTATTAATAGAGTACCGGACCAAAGGATTAACACATAGTGAATACATGAACTCCTCAAACTACGGTCATAACCGGTAAGTATCCCGATTATTTTCACTTCGGGGTTAACAGATCATAACACATAATAGGTGACTATAGACTTGAAAGATAGGATCAAGAACTCTCATATATTGATGAAAACATAATAGGTTCAGATCTGAAATCATGGCACTCGGGCCCTAGTGAGAAGCATTAAGCATAGCAAAGTCATAGCAACATCAATCTCAGAACATAGTGGATACTAGGGATCAAACCCTAACAAAACTAACTCGATTACATGATAAATCTCATCCAACCCATCAACGTCCAGCAAGCCTACGATGGAATTACTCACGCACCTTTATAATCACCTAGTTACGTTGTGACGTTTGGTAGCACACAAAGTGTTCCTCTGGTATTCGGGACTTGCATAATCCCATAGTCATAGGAACATGTATAAGTTATGAAGAAAGCAATAGCAACAAACTAAACGATCATAGTGCTAAGCTAACGGATGGGTCTTGTCCATCATATCATTCTCTAATGATGTGACCTCGTTCATCAAATGACAACACATGTCTATGGTCAGGAAACATAACCATCTTTGATTAACGAGCTAGTCAAGTAGAGGCATACTAGGGACACTTTGTTTGTCTATGTATTCACACATATATTAAGTTTCCGGTTAGTACAATTCTAGCATGAATAATAAACATTTATCATCATATAAGGAAATATAAATAACAACTTTATTATTGCCTCTAGGGCATATTTCCTTCAGTCTCCCACTTGCACTAGAGTCAATAATCTAGTTCACATCGTCATGTGATTAGTTCACATCTTCATGTGACTAATACCCAAATGGTTTACTAGAGTCAATAATCTAGTTCACATCTCTATGTGATTAACACCCAAAGAGTGATCATGTTTTGCTTGTGAGAGAAGTTTAGTCTACAGGTCTGCAACATTCAAATCTGTATGTATTTAGCAAATTTCTATGTCTACAATACTCTGCATGGAGCTACTCTAGCTAATTGCTCCCACTTTCAATATGTATCTAGATCAAGACTTAGAGTCATCTAGATCGATGTAAAAAGCTTGCATCAACGTAACTCTTTACGACGAACTCTTTTATCACCTCCATAACCGAGAAATATTTTCTTAGTCCTCTAAGGATAATTTTGACCATTGTCTAGTGATCTACTCCTAGATCACTATTGTACTCCCTTGCCAGAATCATGCTAAGGTATACAATAGGACTGGTACACAGCATAGCTTACTTTATAGAACCTATGACTGAGGCATATGGAATGACTTTTCATTCTCTTTCTATTTTCTGCTGTGGTCGGGTTTTGAGTCTTTACTCAACTTCACACCTTGCAACACAGGCAAGAACTCCTTCTTTGACTGATCCATTTTGAACTACATCAAAATCTTGTCAAGGTATGTACTCATTGAAAAATCTTATCAAGCGTCTTGATCTATCTCTATAGATCTTGATGCTCAATGTGTAAGCAGCTTCACCGAGGTCTTTTCTTTGAAGAACTCCTTTCAAACACTCCTTTATGCTTTCCAGAAAATTCTACATTATTTCCAATCAACAATATGTCATTCACATATACTTATCAGAAATGTTGTTGTGCTCCCACTCACTTTCTTGTAAATACAGGCTTCATCGCAAGTCTGTATAAAACCATATGCTTTGATCACTTTATCATAGCATATATTCCAACTCCGAGATGCTTGCACCAGTCCATAGATGGATCGCTGGAGCTTGCTCACTTTGTTACCACCTTTAGGATCGACAAAACCTTCTGGTTACATCATATACAACTCTTCTTTAAGAAATCCATTAAGGAATGCAGTTTTGACATCCATTTGCCAGATTTTATAAAATGCGGCAACTGCTAACATGATTTGGACAATATTTTAAGCATCAATACGAGTGAGAAAATCTCATCGTAGTCAACACCTTGAACTTGTCAAAAACATTTTTGCGACAATTCGAGCTTTGTAGATAGTAACACTACTATCAGCGTCCGTCTTCCTCTTGAAGATCCATTTATTCTCAATGACTCACCGATCATCGGGCAAGTCAATCAAAGTCCATACTTTCTTCTCATCCATGGAACCCATCTCAGATTTCATGGCCTCAAGCCATTTTGCGGAATCTGGGCTCATCATCGCTTCCTCATAGTTCGTAGGTTCGTCATTGTCTAGTAACATGACTTCTAGAACAGGATTATCGTACCACTCTGGTGTGGACCGTACTCTGGTTGACCTACGAGGTTTGGTAGTAACTTGATCTGAAGTTTCATGATCATCATCATTAGCTTCCTCACAAATTGGTGTAGGAATCACTGGAACTGATTTATGTGATGAACTACTTTTCAATTCGGGAGAAGGTACAATTACCTCATCAAGTTCTACTTTCCTCACACTCACTTCTTTCGAGAGAAACTCCTTCTCTAGATAGGATCCATTCTTAGCAACAAAATATCTTGCCTTCGGATCTGTGATAGAAGGTGTACCCAACTGTTTCTTTTGGGTATCCTATGAAGATGCACTACTCCGATTTGGGTTCGAGCTTATCAGTTTGAAACTTTTTCACATAAGCATTGCAACCTCAAACTTTAAGAAAAGACAGCTTTGGTTTCTTGCCAAACCATAGTTCATACGGTGTCATCTCAACGGATTTAGATGGTGCCCTATTTAACGTGAATGCAGCTGTCTCTAATGCATAACCCAAAAACGATAGTGGTAAATCGGTAAGAGACATCATAGATCGCACCATATCCAATAAAGTATGATTACAATGTTCGGACACACCATTATGCTGTGGCGTTCTAGGTGGCGTGAGTTGCGAAACTATTCCACATTGTTTCAAATGAAGACCAAACTCGTAACTCAAATATTCGCCTCCACGATCAGATCGTAGAAACTTTATTTTCTTGTTACGATGATTTTCCACTTCACTCTGAAATTCTTTGAACTTTTCAAATGTTTCAGACTTATGTTACATTAAGTAGATATACCCATATCTGCTCAAATCATTTGTGAAGGTCAGAAAATAACGATACCCGCCGCGAGCCTCAACACTTATCAGATCGCATACATCAGTATGTATTTTTTCCAATAAGTCAGTTGCTCGCTCCATTGTTTCGGAGAACGGAGTCTTAGTCATCTTGCCCACGAGGCATGGTTCGCAAGCATCAATTGATTCCAAAAGTCCATCAGCATGGAGTTTCTTCATGCGCTTTACACCAATATGACCTAAACAGCAGTGCCACAAATAGGTTGCACTATCATTATTAACTTTGCATCTTTTGGCTTCAATATTATGAATATGTGTATCACTATGATCGAGATTCAATAAACCATTCACCTTGGGTGTATGACCAGAGAAGGTTTTATTCATGTAAACAGAATAACAATTATTCTTGACTTAAATGAATAACTGTATTGCAATAAACATGATCCTATCATATTATGCTCAACGCAAACACCAAATAACATTTATTTTAGGTTCAACACTAATCCCGAAGGTAAAGGGAGTGTGCGATGGTGATCTTATCAACCTTGGAATCATTTCCAACACACATCGTCACCTCGTCCTCAACTAGTCTTTGTTTATTTTGCAACTTCCGTTTCGAGTTACTACTCTTAGCAACTGAACTAGTATCAAATACCTAGGGGTTTGCTATAAACACTAGTAAAGTACACATCAATAACATGTATATCAAATATACCTTTGTTCACTTTGCCATCCTTCTTATCCGCCAAGTATCTAGGGCAGTTCCACTTCCAGTGACCATTTCCTTTGCAGTAGAAGCACTCAGTTTCAGGCTTGGGTCTAGCTTTGGGATTCTTCATGGGAGTGGCAACTTGCTTGCCATTCTTCTTGAAGTTCCCTTTCTTTCCCTTGCCCTTTTACTTGAAACTAGTGGTCTTGTCAACCATCAACACTTGATGCTTTTTCTTGATTTCTACCTTCACCGATTTCAGCATCGCGAAGAGCTTTGGGAATCATTTCCGTTATCCCCTGCATATTATAGTTCATCACGAAGTTCTAGTAACTTGGTGATAGTGACTAGAGAACTCTGTCAATCACTATCTTATCGGGAAGATTAACTCCCACTTGATTCAAGTGATTGTAGTACTCAGACATTCTGAGCACATGCTCACTCGTTGAGCTATTCTCCTCCATCTTGTAGGCAAAGTACTGTCAGAAGTCTCATACCTCTTGACACGGGCATGAGTATGATATACCAATTTTAACTCTTGGAACATCTTATATGCTCTGTGGCGTTCAAAACATTTTTGAAGTCCTAGTTCTAAGTCGTAAAGCATGGTGCACTAAACTATCAAGTAGTCATCATACCGAGCTTGTCAAACGTTCATAACGTCTGCATCTGCTCCTGCAATAGGTCTGTCACCTGCTACCTCTTGAGCACTTGCATTGGTTTTCCCTTGAAGAGGAAAGGGTGATGCAGCAGAGTAGCGTAAGTATTTCCCTCAGTTTTTGAGAACCAAGGTATCAATCCAGTAGGAGGCTACGCGCGAGTCGCTCGCACCTGCACAAAACAAATAAATCATCGCAACCAACGCGATAAGGGGTTGTCAATCCCTACACGGTCGCTTACGAGAGTGAGATCTGATAGATATGATAAGATAATATTTTTGGTATTTTTATGATAAAGATGCAAAGTAAAAAAGCAAACTATTGGAAGATTAATATGATGAAGATAGACCCGGGGGCCATAGGTTTCACTAGTGGCTTCTCTCGAGAGCATAAGTATTTTACGGTGGGTAAACGAATTGTTGTTGAGCAATTGACAGAATTGAGCATAGTTATGAGAATATCTAGGTATGATCATGTATATAGGCATCACGTCCAAGACAACTAGACCGACTCCTGCCTGCATCTACTACTATTACTCCACACATCGACTGCTATCCAGCATGCATTTAGAGTATTAAGTTCATAAGAACAGAGTAATGCCTTAAGCAAGATGACATGATGTAGAGGGATAAACTCATGCAATATGATGAAAACCCCATCTTGTTATCCTCGATGGCAACAATACAATACGTGCCTTGCTGCCCCTACTGTCACTAGGAAAGGACACCGCAAGATTGAACCCAAAGCTAAGTACTTCTCCCATTGCAAGAAAGATCAATCTAGTAGGCCAAACCAAACTGATAATTCGAAGAGACTTGCAAAGATAACCAATCATACATAAAGGAATTCAGAGGAGATTCAAATATTGTTCATAGATAAACTTGATCATAAACCCACAATTCATCGGTCTCAGCAAACACACCGCAAAAAGAAGATTACATCGAATAGATCCACAAGAGATGGGGAGAACTTTGTATTGAGATCCAAAAAGAGAGAAGAAGCCATCTAGCTAATAACTATGGACCCGTAGGTCTGAGGTAAACTACTCACACTTCATCGGAGAGGCTATGGTGTTGATGTAGAAGCCCTCCGTGATCGATGCCCCCTCCGGAACAGGCCCCAAGATGGGATCTCATGGATACAGAAAGTTACGGCGGTGGAATTAGGGTTTTGGCTCCGTATCTAATCGTTTGGGGGTACGTAGGTATATATAGGAGGAAGAAGTATGTCGGTGGAGCAACAGGGGGCCCACGAGGGTGAGGTTGCACCTGGGGGGGTAGGCGTGCCCCCTACCTCATGGCCTCCCTCTTGGTTGCTTGACGTAGGGTCCAAGTCTCCTGGGTCTTGTTCGGTGAGAAAATCACGTTCCCGAAGGTTTCATTCTGTTTGGACTCCGTTTGATATTCCTTTTCTTCGAAACCCTAAAATAGGCAAAAAAAAACAGCAATTCTGGGCTGGGCCTCCGGTTAATAGGTTAGTCCCAAAAATAATATAAAAGTGGATAATAAAGCCCAATAATGTCCAAAACAGTAGATAATATAGCATGGAGCAATTAAAAATTATAGATACGTTGGAGATGTATCATCACCTAGCGGTGGACCAAGGACATAATTCTTCTGTGCAGCAATGAGGATAATCCTCAGATCACGGACCTAGTCCGCATCATTGCTACTATCATCTTTCAACATAGTTTTTCTCTAGGAACATATCAAAAAATAGGGAGCTACATCTCAAGCTATTGATCTACAACATAGTTATGCAAATACTATCATGACTAAGTTCATGATAAATTAAAGTTCAATTAATCATATTACTTAAGAACTCCCACTTAGATAGACATCCCTCTAGTCATCTAAATGATCACGTGATCCAAATCAACTAAACCATGTTCGATCATCACGTGAGATGGAGTAGTTTTCAATGGTGAACATCACTATGTTGATCATATCTACTATATGATTCACGCTCGACCTTTCGATCTCCAGTGTTCCGAGGCCATATCTGCATATGCCAGGCTCGTCAAGTTTAACCTGAGTATTCTGCGTGTGCAAAAATGGCTTGCACCTGTTGTATGTGAACGTAGAGCTTATCACACCCGATTATCACGTGGTGTCTCGGCACGATGAACTTTCGCAACGGTGCATACTCAGGGAGGACACTTGTACCTTGAAATTTAGTGAGAGATCATCTTATAGTGCTAACGTCGATCTAAGAAAAATAATATGCATAAAGGATAAACATCACATGCAATCAAAATATGTGACATGATATGGCCATGATCATCTTGCGCCTTCGATCTCCATCTCCAAAGTACCATCATGATCTCTATCATCACCGGCATGACACCATGATCTCCATCATCTTGATCTCTATCAATGTGTCATCACATGGTCGTCTCGCCAACTATTGCTCTTGCAACTATTGCTATCGCTTGCATCTTATGCAATAAAGAGACAACCATAAGGCTTCTGCGAGTTGCCGATAACTTCAACAAAACATGATCATCTCATACAACAACTTATATCTCATCACATCTTGACCATATCACATCACAACAAGCCCTACAAAAACAAGTTTAGACGTCCTCTACTTTGTTGTTGCAAGTTTTATGTGGCTGCTCCGGGCTGAGCAAGAATAGTTCTTACCTACGCATCAAAAACCACAACGCGGTATAGTGGTTGCTTTTTGATCTTCAGAAAGAACCCTGTTCATTGAATCCGATTCAACTAAAGTTGGAGAAACTGACACCCACTAGCCACCTGTGTGCGAAGCACGTCGGTAGAACCAATCTCGCGTAAGCGTACGCGTAATGTCGGTCTGGGCCGCTTCATCCAACAATACCGCTGAATCAAGAATCAACTAGTGACGGCAAGCAATATGTATATACCCACGCCCACAACTCCTTTGTGTTCTATTCGTGCATATAACATCTACGCATAGACCTGGCTCGGATGCCACTATTGGGGAACACAGTAATTTAAAAAAATTCCTACGCACACGCAAGATCATGGTGATGCATAGCAACGAGAGGGAAGAGTGTTGTCCATGTACCCTCGTAGACTGTAAGCGAAAGCGTTATGACAACGCGGTTGATGTAGTCATATGTCTTCATGATCGACCGATCCTAGTACCGAAGGTACGACACCTCCACGATCTGCACACGTTCGGCTCGATGACGTCCCACGAACTCACGATCCAGCAGAGTGTCGAGGGAGAGCTTCGTCGGCATGACGACGTGATGATGGTGATAACGATGCTACCGAAACGGGGCTTAGCCTAAGCACCGCCACAATATGACCGAGGTGGATTATGGTGGAGGGGGGCACCGCACACGCCTAAAAGATCAATGATCAACTTGTGTGTTTATGGGGTGCCCCCTGGCCACGTATATAAAGGATGGGGGAGGAGGAGGCCGGCCCTCATAGGGCGCGCCCAAAGTGTGGAGTCCTACTAGGACTCCCTAGTCCTAGTAGGATTCCACCTCCCACATGGAATAGGAAAAAGGGAAGGGAGAAGGAGAAGGAAGGAAGGGGGCGCCCCCTTTCCCTAGTCCAATTCGGACCAGTCCATGGGGAAGGGGCGCGGCCACCCTTGAGGCCTTTCTCTCCTTTCCCGTATGGCCCATTAAGGCCCAATACGAATTGCCGTAACTCCCCGGTACTTTGAAAAATACCTAAATCGCTCAGAACCTTTTAGATGTCCGTATATAGCCTTCCACTATATTGATCTTTACGTCTCGACCATTTCGAGACTCCTCATCATGTCCCCGATCACATCCAGGACTCCGAACAAACTTCGGTCATCAAATCACATAACTCATAATACAAATCGTCACAGAACGTTAAGTGTGCGTACCCTACGGGTTCGAGAACTATGTAGACATGGCCGAGACTCATCTTCGGTCAATAACCAATAGCGGAACCTGGATGCTCATATTGGTTCCTACATATTCTACGAAGATCTTTATCGGTCAAACCGCATAACAACATACGTTGTTCCCTTTGTCATCGGTATCTTACTTGCCCGAGATTCGATCGTCAGTATCTCAATACCTAGTTCAATCTCGTTACCGGAAAGTCTCTTTACTCATTCTGTAATGCATCATCCCATAAATAACTCATTAGTCACATTGCTTGCAAGGCTTATATTGATGTGCATTACCGAGAGGGCCCAAAGATACCTCTCCGACAATCGGAGTGACAAATCCTAATCTCGATCGATGCCAACTCAACAAATACCATCGGAGACACCTGTAGAGCACCTTTATAATCACCCAGTTACGTTGTGACGTTTGGTAGCACACAAAGTGGTCCTCCAGTATTCTGGAGTTGCATAATCCCATAGTCATAGGAACATGCATAAGTTATGAAGAAAGCAATAGCAACAAACTAAACGATCATAGTGCTAAGCTAACGGATGGGTCTTGTCCATCATATCATTCTCTAATGATGTGACCTCGTTCATCAAATGACAACACATGTCTATGGTCAGGAAACATAACCATGTTTGATTAACGAGCTAGTCAAGTAGAGGCATACTAGGGACACTTTGTTTGTCTATGTATTCACACATGTACTATGTTTCCGGTTAGTACAATTCTAGCATGAATAATAAACATTTATCATGATATAAGGAAATATAAATAACAACTTTATTATTGCCTCTAGGGCATATTTCCTTCAGAAGCAACGCCTCCTATTCGTACATCTCTCTGTGTATGGATAAATGGGAGGTTGGGTAATGTAGTAGAGCTATTTGATAAAATGTTCAAAAAGAGCATGATCCATGGCTCTGTTTCTCCATGATTGGGAGCCTCCTTCCTTGATATGCACGACACATGGTGTTCTTGGCAGCGCCGTCTTGTTGCACCTCTACTCCCACTCGACCCTTCCTGGTCCTCCTGTGAGCAGCAGGACCGAGAAGACAAGCAACGGTAGTAGGAGTGCTAGCAGTGGGAACACGCAACTACTTTTATCCATCTGCGCGGTGTCGGCATCGTGGGTGGAGAATACATAGACACTCTTTTGTTCTGCCTAATTAGTACTCTAGCTATTTGAGATGATGTGGTTTTGGATTGTGTGCGCGCTACTGCTCCTGCTTATACATAACAGAGGACAGAGATAATGTTACTGCTTATATATTGATGTGGATTTTCACTTTTCCAGTTGCTAAAGCACTGATATTTTTTTGTTCATGCTCATGTATTATAGCTCCCACATCTCTCTCTGTCTCCTTTGGTTTGTTGCAGATTTCTTCCCAGCATAATGAGTTGCTTATATATTAGGGATTTTTATATCTGTGCCCTTGGTTCCTTAGCTCTACTCATCCATCCCCGCGCTCTTAAATTTTGCTCAATTTTCCCCACTCCCTTGCCAGAAACCCTCATAAGTGGGCACAACGGATGTTGCCGTCGGGTCAAAGGCTTGACCGTTAAGTCTGACTAGTGGGGCCATGCTAGACTGTGTCGTCCCTCTGACCTGACAAGTGGGACCGCATTGGGTGGTGTCGTTGTTCGACCGTTGGGCCGTCCCTTGCATTAAACGTCTGCGCGCACCGCCAGGACAGAAGCCTGCTATGCATGCACCCAGCGAACCCTGCCTGCATGTGTCGATCAAGCCTGCATGCACCGATGCCATGATCCCACGATGTGCCGACCAAGCCTGCATGCGCCGACCGAGCCTGCATGCGCCGATGCATCCACCACGATGCACTGACCGAGCAGGTTTCTTGCACGCCAGCCACCAAGGATGCAGCGACGGTCACTGCCGCTGGTTCCTCTCTTCTAGCTAGGTGGCTACATTTTTGTGGCTTTTGTAAAAAAAAGAGCCACTCCCTTGCTTAGTTGTACTCATTCATCCCTACTAACAAAGCTTGCTTGCATGCACTAGGTGGTTACTAACAAGGGAACCCTACTAACAAGCCGAGCTCTCTAAGAAAATAATCAACAAATATGTAGTTCCAATATGTAGATAGGGCCAACAAGCCCATAGCACGATCACATAGCTCAAACTAGGAAGAACTTAATAATAGAATAGATAGAAAACTTAATAATAGAATTTAAGAAAAGGGCCAACAAGCCCAAAGCAACTCCAACATAGTTCAATTACAACTTAACATAAAATACACTAAAAAAGATAGAGGGTTTACAACCCTAGTCGCCGCCTTCTCCACCTCGTTCCTCATCCGGGCGCCCTTTTCACTGCTCCTCCGGGGCGTTGTCGATGGGTATGGAAGAGTGTGCATGCGTGTCATGGTGGGGAAGATGTTGTACTCCGTGAACCTGTTGTGGGTGGTGAAAGCGATGAACTCGGAGCCACACCAAAACACCCGACCGAGGAGGTAGAAGGCGTCGAATGTGTTGGTGAAGTGGGCAAGGAGAGCAACCACCACCCAATTTTGGATGACCTCCTCGACGCGGAACATCGTTGGAGATCCCCTCGGGGGGTGGTGGTAGCCGGACGCGAGGAAGAACTCGGTGAAGTTCCTTGCTGTCCTCAGCCTTGATATTGCCCACACACGTAGTGTGCGATCAACATACACGCCGGTAGGTAGAGCCTCTTTGGCACGATGGGTGGGAAGCGGTAGGTTGGTCCGGTGTACTGCATGGCTGAGGGATGTGCAGAAGATGGAGAAGGGGTCGCAGAGCAAGAAGGGCACATGGATGAGGGATGACAGAAGCACAGGGTGGCTTAAATAGCCGTAGTGCTACGTGTTATTTGGCCGTGGCAATAACGGCGTCAAATGTAAGTTAGTAGCCCGTTTTCAAACCCACCGCAGCATCGGGAGTGTACACACGTGGGAAACGGTGGTTTGAAAAGAAGAAGAAAAAGAAGCTAATTGCACACGTGCGAATCCGTGGTCAAACCCTATATTATATCAACAAAAGGAGACAATTTTTGAAGAGCTTGTGGCCATTTTGCATGATAAAAATAAATTTGGCCCATAAAAATTTGGTCATTTTGCATGATAAGAAGAGATAGAGGGCTTGTGGCCATTATACAAATGCAAAATGACCCATTTTTTAATAGTTTGTGGCCATTTTGCATGATAAAAATAAATTTAGCCCTTATAAATTTGGTCATTTTACATTTGTATAGAATAGAAAGAAGTAAATTTTCTATGATGCAAAAAAAACAGAGCCAACACATTCACAAAAAACAGAGCCAACACGTTCACAAAAAAACGACGCGATTCGACGGCCCAACTAGAGCTTGGTTTCCTTTTGGTCCCAACACTGATGTCTACTACACAACCTTCTTCTTGTAGACGTTGTTGGGCCTCCAAGTGCAGAGGTTTGTAGGACAGTAGCAAATTTCCCTCAAGTGGATGACCTAAGGTTTATCAATCCGTAGGAGGCGTAGGATGAAGATGGTCTCTCTCAAGCAACCCTGCAACCAAGTAACAAAGAGTCTCTTGTGTCCCCAACACACCCAATACAATGGTAAATTGTATAGGTGCACTAGTTCGACGAAGAGATGGTGATACAAGTGGTATATGGATAGTAGATAATGGTTTTTGTAATATGAAAATATAAAAACAGCAAGGTAACTAATGATAAAAGTGAGCGTAAACGGTATTGCAATGCGTTGAAACAAGGCCTAGGGTTCATACTTTCACTAGGGCAAGTCCTCTCAACAATAATAACATAATTGGATCATATAACTATCCCTCAACATGCAAAAAAGAGTCACTCCAAAGTCACTAATAGCGGAGAACAAACGAAGAGATTATGTTAGGGTACGAAACCACCTCAAAGTTATCCTTTCTGATTGATCTATTCAAGAGTCCATAGTAAAATAACATGAAGCTATTCCTTCCATTCAATCTATCCTAGAGTTCATACTAGAATAACACCTTAAGACACAAATCAACCAAAACCCTAATGTCACCTAGATACTCCAATGTCACCTCAAGTATCCGTGGGTATGATTATACGATATGCATCACACAATCTCAGATTCATCTATTCAACCAACACAAAAGTACTTCAAAGAGTGCCCCAAAGTTTCTACCGGAGAGTCAAGACAAAAACGTGTGCCAACCCCTATGCATAGGTTCATGGGCGGAACCCGCAAGTTGATCACCAAAACATAGATCAAGTAAATCAATAGAATAACCCATTGTCACCACGGTTATCCCACGCAAGACATACATCAAGTGTTCTCAAATCCTTAAAGACTCAATCCGATAAGATAACTTCAAAGGGAAAACTCAATCCATTACAAGAGAGTAGAGGGGGAGAAACATCATAAGATACAACTATAATAGCAAAGCTCGCGATACATCAAGATCGTACCACCTCAAGAACACGAGAGAGAGAGAGAGATCAAACACATAGCTACTGGTACATACCCTCAGCCCCGAGGGTGAACTACTCCCTCCTCGTCATGGAGAGCGTTGGGATGATGAAGATGGCCACCGGAGAGGGATTCCCCCTCCGGCAGGGTGCCGAAACGGGTCTAGATTGGTTTTCGGTGGCTACGGGGTCTTCTGGCGGCGGAACTCCCGATCTATTGTGTTCCCCGATGGTTTTAGGGTATATTCGTATATAAATAGGAGGAAGAAGTACGTCAGGGGAGCCACGAGGGTGGAGGGCGCGCCCCCCTGCCTCGTGCCTTCCTCGTTGCTTCCCTTACGTACACCCCAAGTCTTCTGGATTGCTTCCGTTCCAAAAATAATTCTCCCGAAGGTTTCATTCCGTTTGGACTCCATTTGATATTCCTTTTCTGTGAAACACTGAAACAAGGGAAAAAATAGAAACTGTCACTGGGCTCTAGGTTAATAGGTTAGTCCCA